>NC_091439.1:123271265-123587697 GCF_964237555.1 Oryctolagus cuniculus
TAGTGCGGCGGGCCACCAGGAGAATCTGACCCAGTGTCCTGGATGGGCCAGTTCCCAGTCGTGCGCTCGTGGCCCAGACCAGACCGGGGCTGGTGTGTGGAGCCAGCCACGCGGGCCCGTCTGTCCTGCGTGCCCTGAGTGGGCGCAGATGAGAGAGGGCGCGGTTGCTCCGTCCGCTTTTCTCCCCTCTCGCCCCCACGCGGGGAGCCGTCCAGCGGGGCCTGGCTGGACTGAGCCCGTGCCGGACACGGTGCTCCGTTGCCGTCCTGGAGGGCCCAGAGGATTGCTCGAGGTGTGCCCACCAGGCCCCTCCCCTGAGACAGGGGGCTGGGTGCCGTCAGGTTCTTTCTTGGCTGCCCCTGGAACCCGGAGGTGGCCCTTGCCTGGTTCCTGGATCCTTTCACTTCCCCTTCCTCGTCGCCTTGCCGTGTGGAAGGGAAGGGCCGCTCTTAGCCCGCCAGCCCTGGCCAAGGAGGGGAACCCACTCGGAGGGTGGGGTGGCACCAAGGCCTTGCGCGGCCCAACGCACAAGGGGGGACGGCGCGCCCTGCTGCGGGCCCTGGCCCTGGCCCCGGTGCCACCAGTTTCCCTTGGCCGGGATTCTTTGTGGCCTAGGCAGGCAGGCGCCCGTGCTGTCTCCGCTCTGACCTAGGCACCCACCCACATGAGGCGTCGGGAGGTGTGGGGCCGGGAGAACATTGCTCTGCCTGGTTTCCTAGGCGGAGGCAGGTGTGTTGTCGGCGGAGACCCTCACTCAGGCCAAGTGCGTGATGTCTCTTCTTCTTCCGCAGACGCCGAGCCCGGCACCCGGGAACCTGTTCCGGACGTGCCGCTCCCAACCATGACTCCCAGCACCGAGGAGGCTGACCACGACCACGACCACGACCACGACCCCGACCACGACCACGACCACGGTAGGGGCCCGTGTGCCTTGTGTCCTCTGCCCCTGGGAGCCCGCTGGGTTGCCGGGGCTCCTTGAGCGAGAACGGGCTTTCCTATTGCCTCCGGGACCGGGAAGGTGTCGCCATGCGATTCCTTGTCCCGAAACGCTGGCCTGTGCTCTGGAGCTGCGGGGACGTCCTCAGGGCTCTGCCCGGGAAGGATGTGCTCCCTGGGGAGAGAGGGGCCGCGGTGCGAGTCAGGCGCTCCGAGACGGGGCCGTGTGTCCTCCCGGGTTCTCTGGTTGGCTGCACGCTGCCTGGGCCTGTCCGCAGGTTGTCCGTTTCTCTGTGTGGTGGTCTGCTGACCCGTGCGGGAGGGGCGTAGGCTTCCCCGCCCCCCACGTCTGCTCCCGCCATGACCCACCCCGGGGGTCTGGTGCAGCACTCCCAGCCCGCATGCCTGGCGTTGCCACGGAGGCTGCGAGTGCAGAAGCCTCATGGGACCCGGCGTGGAGTGCCCCACTGCCCCTGGTGGCCCAGTGTGCGCAGCGGACTTAGGCGCGGGCACGCTGGGCTCCGCGAGGGTGGTGCTCTGTGCCTCTGCCTCTCCTGAGACGTCCTTGCCTTCCTCTTGGCGTTGGCTGGTCTCCGAGCTCCCGGGACAGCGTCCAGGAGGCGTGGCCGCTGCCTGAGGACAAGTCCTCGATGTGCCCTCTGACGCTGGCACGAGCGTGTTCTGGACCCGTGCCGTGCCCCCAGGCAGCTGGGGAGTTGTCTGCCTTGTAGTGCGGCGGGCCACCAGGAGAATCTGACCCAGTGTCCTGGATGGGCCAGTTCCCAGTCGTGCGCTCGTGGCCCAGACCAGACCCGGGCTGGTGTGTGGAGCCAGCCACGCGGGCCCGTCTGTCCTGCGTGCCCTGAGTGGGCGCAGATGAGAGAGGGCGCGGTTGCTCCGTCCGCTTTTCTCCCCTCTCGCCCCCATGCGGGGAGCCGTCCAGCGAGGCCTGGCTGGACTGAGCCCGTGCCGGACACGGTGCTCCGTTGCCGTCCTGGAGGGCCCAGAGGATTGCTCGAGGTGTGCCCACCAGGCCCCTCCCCTGAGACAGGGGGCTGGGTGCCGTCAGGTTCTTTCTTGGCTGCCCCTGGAACCCGGAGGTGGCCCTTGCCTGGTTCCTGGATCCTTTCACTTCCCCTTCCTCGTCGCCTTGCCGTGTGGAAGGGAAGGGCCGCTCTTAGCCCGCCAGCCCTGGCCAAGGAGGGGAACCCACTCGGAGGGTGGGGTGGCACCAAGGCCTTGCGCGGCCCAACGCACAAGGGGGGATGGCGCGCCCTGCTGCGGGCCCTCGCCCTGGCCCCGGTGCCACCAGTTTCCCTTGGCCGGGATTCTTTGTGGCCTAGGCAGGCAGGCGCCCGTGCTGTCTCCGCTCTGACCTAGGCACCCACCCACATGAGGCGTCGGGAGGTGTGGGGCCGGGAGAACATTGCTCTGCCTGGTTTCCTAGGCGGAGGCAGGTGTGTTGTCGGCGGAGACCCTCACTCAGGCCAAGTGCGTGATGTCTCTTCTTCTTCCGCAGACGCCGAGCCCGGCACCCGGGAACCTGTTCCGGACGTGCCGCTCCCAACCATGACTCCCAGCACCGAGGAGGCTGACCACAACCACGACCACGACCACGACCACGACCACGACCACGACCACGGTAGGGGCCCGTGTGCCTTGTGTCCTCTGCCCCTGGGAGCCCGCTGGGTTGCCGGGGCTCCTTGAGCGAGAACGGGCTTTCCTATTGCCTCCGGGACCGGGAAGGTGTCGCCATGCGATTCCTTGTCCCGAAACGCTGGCCTGTGCTCTGGAGCTGCGGGGACGTCCTCGGGGCTCTGCCCGGGAAGGATGTGCTCCCTGGGGAGAGAGGGGCCGCGGTGCGAGTCAGGCGCTCCGAGACGGGGCCGTGTGTCCTCCCGGGTTCTCTGGTTGGCTGCACGCTGCCTGGGCCTGTCCGCAGGTTGTGCGTTGCTCTGCGTGGTGGTCTGCTAACCCGTGCGGGAGGGGCGTAGGCTTCCCCGCCCCCCACGTCTGCTCCCGCCATGACCCACCCCGGGGGTCTGGTGCAGCACTCCCAGCCCGCATGCCTGGCGTTGCCACGGAGGCTGCGAGTGCAGAAGCCTCATGGGACCCGGCGTGGAGTGCCCCACTGCCCCTGGTGGCCCAGTGTGCGCAGCGGACTTAGGCGCGGGCACGCTGGGCTCCGCGAGGGTGGTGCTCTGTGCCTCTGCCTCTCCTGAGACGTCCTTGCCTTCCTCTTGGCGCTGGCTGGTCTCCGAGCTCCCGGGACAGCGTCCAGGAGGCGTGGCCGCTGCCTGAGGACAAGTCCTCGATGTGCCCTCTGACGCTGGCACGAGCGTGTTCTGGACCCGTGCCGTGCCCCCAGGCAGCTGGGGAGTTGTCTGCCTTGTAGTGCGGCGGGCCACCAGGAGAATCTGACCCAGTGTCCTGGATGGGCCAGTTCCCAGTCGTGCGCTCGTGGCCCAGACCAGACCCGGGCTGGTGTGTGGAGCCAGCCACGCGGGCCCGTCTGTCCTGCGTGCCCTGAGTGGGCGCAGATGAGAGAGGGCGCGGTTGCTCCGTCCGCTTTTCTCCCCTCTCGCCCCCACGCGGGGAGCCGTCCAGCGGGGCCTGGCTGGACTGAGCCCGTGCCGGACACGGTGCTCCGTTGCCGTCCTGGAGGGCCCAGAGGATTGCTCGAGGTGTGCCCACCAGGCCCCTCCCCTGAGACAGGGGGCTGGGTGCCGTCAGGTTCTTTCTTGGCTGCCCCTGGAACCCGGAGGTGGCCCTTGCCTGGTTCCTGGATCCTTTCACTTCCCCTTCCTCGTCGCCTTGCCGTGTGGAAGGGAAGGGCCGCTCTTAGCCCGCCAGCCCTGGCCAAGGAGGGGAACCCACTCGGAGGGTGGGGTGGCACCAAGGCCTTGCGCGGCCCAACGCACAAGGGGGGACGGCGCGCCCTGCTGCGGGCCCTCGCCCTGGCCCCGGTGCCACCCGTTTCCCTTGGTCGGGACTCTTTGTGGCCTAGGCAGGCAGGCGCCTGTGCTGTCTCCGCACTGACCTAGGCACCCACCCACATGAGGCGTCGGGAGGTGTGGGGCCGGGAGAACGTTTCTCTGCCTGGTTTCCTAGGCGGAGGCAGGTGTGTTGTCGGCAGAGACCCTCACTCAGGCCAAGTGCGTGATGTCTCTTCTTCTTCCGCAGACGCCGAGCCCGGCACCCGGGAACCTGTTCCGGACGTGCCGCTCCCAACCATGACTCCCAGCACCGAGGAGGCTGACCACGACCACGACCACGACCACAACCACGGTAGGGGCCCCGTGTGCCTTGTGTCCTCTGCCCCTGGGAGCCCGCTGGGTTGCCGGGGCTCCTTGAGCGAGAACGGGCTTTCCTATTGCCTCCGGGACCGGGAAGGTGTCGCCATGCGATTCCTTGTCCCGAAACGCTGGCCTGTGCTCTGGAGCTGCGGGGACGTCCTCGGGGCTCTGCCCGGGAAGGATGTGCTCCCTGGGGAGAGAGGGGCCGCGGTGCGAGTCAGGCGCTCCGAGACGGGGCCGTGTGTCCTCCCGGGTGCTCTGGTTGGCTGCACGCTGCCTGGGCCTGTCCGCAGGTTGTCCGTTTCTCTGCGTGGTGGTCTGCTGACCCGTGCGGGAGGGGCGTAGGCTTCCCCGCCCCCCACGTCTGCTCCCGCCATGACCCACCCCGGGGGTCTGGTGCAGCACTCCCAGCCCGCATGCCTGGCGTTGCCACGGAGGCTGCGAGTGCAGAAGCCTCATGGGACCCGGCGTGGAGTGCCCCACTGCCCCTGGTGGCCCAGTGTGCGCAGCGGACTTAGGCGCGGGCACGCTGGGCTCCGCGAGGGTGGTGCTCTGTGCCTCTGCCTCTCCTGAGACGTCCTTGCCTTCCTCTTGGCGTTGGCTGGTCTCCGAGCTCCCGGGACAGCATCCAGGAGGCGTGGCCGCTGCCTGAGGACCAGTCCTCGATGTGCCCTCTGACGCTGGCACGAGCGTGTTCTGGACCCGGGCCGTGCCCCCAGGCAGCTGGGGAGTTGTCTGCCTTGTAGTGCGGCGGGCCACCAGGAGAATCTGACCCAGTGTCCTGGATGGGCCAGTTCCCAGTCGTGCGCTCGTGGCCCAGACCAGACCCGGGCTGGTGTGTGGAGCCAGCCACGCGGGCCCGTCTGTCCTGCGTGCCCTGAGTGGGCGCAGATGAGAGAGGGCGCGGTTGCTCCGTCCGCTTTTCTCCCCTCTCGCCCCCACGCGGGGAGCCGTCCAGCGGGGCCTGGCTGGACTGAGCCCGTGCCGGACACGGTGCTCCGTTGCCGTCCTGGAGGGCCCAGAGGATTGCTCGAGGTGTGCCCACCAGGCCCCTCCCCTGAGACAGGGGGCTGGGTGCCGTCAGGTTCTTTCTTGGCTGCCCCTGGAACCCGGAGGTGGCCCTTGCCTGGTTCCTGGATCCTTTCACTTCCCCTTCCTCGTCGCCTTGCCGTGTGGAAGGGAAGGGCCGCTCTTAGCCCGCCAGCCCTGGCCAAGGAGGGGAACCCACTCGGAGGGTGGGGTGGCACCAAGGCCTTGCGCGGCCCAACGCACAAGGGGGGACGGCGCGCCCTGCTGCGGGCCCTCGCCCTGGCCCCGGTGCCACCAGTTTCCCTTGGCCGGGATTCTTTGTGGCCTAGGCAGGCAGGCGCCCGTGCTGTCTCCGCTCTGACCTAGGCACCCACCCACATGAGGCGTCGGGAGGTGTGGGGCCGGGAGAACATTGCTCTGCCTGGTTTCCTAGGCGGAGGCAGGTGTGTTGTCGGCGGAGACCCTCACTCAGGCCAAGTGCGTGATGTCTCTTCTTCTTCCGCAGACGCCGAGCCCGGCACCCGGGAACCTGTTCCGGACGTGCCGCTCCCAACCATGACTCCCAGCACCGAGGAGGCTGACCACAACCACGACCACGACCACGACCACGACCACGACCACGACCACGGTAGGGGCCCGTGTGCCTTGTGTCCTCTGCCCCTGGGAGCCCGCTGGGTTGCCGGGGCTCCTTGAGCGAGAACGGGCTTTCCTATTGCCTCCGGGACCGGGAAGGTGTCGCCATGCGATTCCTTGTCCCGAAACGCTGGCCTGTGCTCTGGAGCTGCGGGGACGTCCTCGGGGCTCTGCCCGGGAAGGATGTGCTCCCTGGGGAGAGAGGGGCCGCGGTGCGAGTCAGGCGCTCCGAGACGGGGCCGTGTGTCCTCCCGGGTTCTCTGGTTGGCTGCACGCTGCCTGGGCCTGTCCGCAGGTTGTGCGTTGCTCTGCGTGGTGGTCTGCTAACCCGTGCGGGAGGGGCGTAGGCTTCCCCGCCCCCCACGTCTGCTCCCGCCATGACCCACCCCGGGGGTCTGGTGCAGCACTCCCAGCCCGCATGCCTGGCGTTGCCACGGAGGCTGCGAGTGCAGAAGCCTCATGGGACCCGGCGTGGAGTGCCCCACTGCCCCTGGTGGCCCAGTGTGCGCAGCGGACTTAGGCGCGGGCACGCTGGGCTCCGCGAGGGTGGTGCTCTGTGCCTCTGCCTCTCCTGAGACGTCCTTGCCTTCCTCTTGGCGTTGGCTGGTCTCCGAGCTCCCAGGACAGCGTCCAGGAGGCGTGGCCGCTGCCTGAGGACCAGTCCTCGATGTGCCCTCTGACGCTGGCACGAGCGTGTTCTGGACCCGTGCCGTGCCCCCAGGCAGCTGGGGAGTTGTCTGCCTTGTAGTGCGGCGGGCCACCAGGAGAATCTGACCCAGTGTCCTGGATGGGCCAGTTCCCAGTCGTGCGCTCGTGGCCCAGACCAGACCCGGGCTGGTGTGTGGAGCCAGCCACGTGGGCCCGTCTGTCCTGCGTGCCCTGAGTGGGCGCAGATGAGAGAGGGCGCGGTTGCTCCGTCCGCTTTTCTCCCCTCTCGCCCCCATGCGGGGAGCCGTCCAGCGAGGCCTGGCTGGACTGAGCCCGTGCCGGACACGGTGCTCCGTTGCCGTCCTGGAGGGCCCAGAGGATTGCTCGAGGTGTGCCCACCAGGCCCCTCCCCTGAGACAGGGGGCTGGGTGCCGTCAGGTTCTTTCTTGGCTGCCCCTGGAACCCGGAGGTGGCCCTTGCCTGGTTCCTGGATCCTTTCACTTGCCCTTCCTCGTCGCCTTGCCGTGTGGAAGGCAAGGGCCGCTCTTAGCCCGCCAGCCCTGGCCAAGGAGGGGAACCCACTCGGAGGGTGGGGTGGCACCAAGGCCTTGCGCGGCCCAACGCACAAGGGGGGACGGCGCGCCCTGCTGCGGGCCCTCGCCCTGGCCCCGGTGCCACCCGTTTCCCTTGGCCGGGACTCTTTGTGGCCTAGGCAGGCAGGCGCCCGTGCTGTCTCCGCACTGACCTAGGCACCCACCCACATGAGGCGTCGGGAGGTGTGGGGCCGGGAGAACGTTTCTCTGCCTGGTTTCCTAGGCGGAGGCAGGTGTGTTGTCGGCAGAGACCCTCACTCAGGCCAAGTGCGTGATGTCTCTTCTTCTTCCGCAGACGCCGAGCCCGGCACCCGGGAACCTGTTCCGGACGTGCCGCTCCCAACCATGACTCCCAGCACCGAGGAGGCTGACCACGACCACGACCACGACCACCACCACGACCACGACCACGACCACAACCACGGTAGGGGCCCCGTGTGCCTTGTGTCCTCTGCCCCTGGGAGCCCGCTGGGTTGCCGGGGCTCCTTGAGCGAGAACGGGCTTTCCTATTGCCTCCGGGACCGGGAAGGTGTCGCCATGCGATTCCTTGTCCCGAAACGCTGGCCTGTGCTCTGGAGCTGCGGGGACGTCCTCGGGGCTCTGCCCGGGAAGGATGTGCTCCCTGGGGAGAGAGGGGCCGCGGTGCGAGTCAGGCGCTCCGAGACGGGGCCGTGTGTCCTCCCGGGTTCTCTGGTTGGCTGCACGCTGCCTGGGCCTGTCCGCAGGTTGTCCGTTTCTCTGCGTGGTGGTCTGCTGACCCGTGCGGGACGGGCGTAGGCTTCCCCGCCCCCCACGTCTGCTCCCGCCATGACCCACCCCGGGGGTCTGGTGCAGCACTCCCAGCCCGCATGCCTGGCGTTGCCACGGAGGCTGCGAGTGCAGAAGCCTCATGGGACCCGGCGTGGAGTGCCCCACTGCCCCTGGTGGCCCAGTGTGCGCAGCGGACTTAGGCGCGGGCACGCTGGGCTCCGCGAGGGTGGTGCTCTGTGCCTCTGCCTCTCCTGAGACGTCCTTGCCTTCCTCTTGGCGTTGGCTGGTCTCCGAGCTCCCGGGACAGCGTCCAGGAGGCGTGGCCGCTGCCTGAGGACAAGTCCTCGATGTGCCCTCTGACGCTGGCACGAGCGTGTTCTGGACCCGTGCCGTGCCCCCAGGCAGCTGGGGAGTTGTCTGCCTTGTAGTGCGGCGGGCCACCAGGAGAATCTGACCCAGTGTCCTGGATGGGCCAGTTCCCAGTCGTGCGCTCGTGGCCCAGACCAGACCCGGGCTGGTGTGTGGAGCCAGCCACGCGGGCCCGTCTGTCCTGCGTGCCCTGAGTGGGCGCAGATGAGAGAGGGCGCGGTTGCTCCGTCCGCTTTTCTCCCCTCTCGCCCCCATGTGGGGAGCCGTCCAGCGAGGCCTGGCTGGACTGAGCCCGTGCCGGACACGGTGCTCCGTTGCCGTCCTGGAGGGCCCAGAGGATTGCTCGAGGTGTGCCCACCAGGCCCCTCCCCTGAGACAGGGGGCTGGCTGGGTGCCGTCAGGTTCTTTCTTGGCTGCCCCTGGAACCCGGAGGTGGCCCTTGCCTGGTTCCTGGATCCTTTCACTTCCCCTTCCTCGTCGCCTTGCCGTGTGGAAGGGAAGGGCCGCTCTTAGCCCGCCAGCCCTGGCCAAGGAGGGGAACCCACTCGGAGGGTGGGGTGGCACCAAGGCCTTGCGCGGCCCAACACACAAGGGGGGACGGCGCGCTCTGCTGCAGGCCCTCGCCCTGGCCCCGGTGCCACCAGTTTCCCTTGGCCGGGATTCTTTGTGGCCTAGGCAGGCAGGCGCCCGTGCTGTCTCCGCACTGACCTAGGCACCCACCCACATGAGGCGTCGGGAGGTGTGGGGCCGGGAGAACATTTCTCTGCCTGGTTTCCTAGGCGGAGGCAGGTGTGTTGTCGGCAGAGACCCTCACTCAGGCCAAGTGCGTGATGTCTCTTCTTCTTCCGCAGACGCCGAGCCCGGCACCCGGGAACCTGTTCCGGACGTGCCGCTCCCAACCATGACTCCCAGCACCGAGGAGGCTGACCACGACCACGACCACGACCACCACCACGACCACGACCACGGTAGGGGCCCGTGTGCGTTGTGTCCTCTGCCCCTGGGAGCCCGCTGGGTTGCCAGGGCTCCTTGAGCGAGAACGGGCTTTCCTATTGCCTCCGGGACCGGGAAGGTGTCGCCATGCGATTCCTTGTCCCAAAACGCTGGCCTGTGCTCTGGAGCTGCGGGGAAGTCCTCGGGGCTCTGCCCGGGAAGGATGTGCTCCCTGGGGAGAGAGGGGCCGCGGTGCGAGTCAGGCACTCCGAGACGGGGCCGTGTGTCCTCCCGGGTGCTCTGGTTGGCTGCACGCTGCCTGGGCCTGTCCGCAGGTTGTCCGTTTCTCTGCGTGGTGGTCTGCTAACCCGTGCGGGAGGGGCGTAGGCTTCCCCGCCCCCCATGTCTGCTCCCGCCATGACCCACCCCGGGGGTCTGGTGCAGCACTCCCAGCCCGCATGCCTGGCGTTGCCACGGAGGCCGCGAGTGCAGAAGCCTCATGGGACCCGGCGTGGAGTGCCCCACTGCCCCTGGTGGCCCAGTGTGCGCAGCGGACTTAGGCGCGGGCACGCTGGGCTCCGCGAGGGTGGTGCTCTGTGCCTCTGCCTCTCCTGAGACGTCCTTGCCTTCCTCTTGGCGTTGGCTGGTCTCCGAGCTCCCGGGACAGCGTCCAGGAGGCGTGGCCGCTGCCTGAGGACCAGTCCTCGATGTGCCCTCTGACGCTGGCACGAGCGTGTTCTGGACCCGTGCCGTGCCCCCAGGCAGCTGGGGAGTTGTCTGCCTTGTAGTGCGGCGGGCCACCAGGAGAATCTGACCCAGTGTCCTGGATGGGCCAGTTCCCAGTCGTGCGCTCGTGGCCCAGACCAGACCCGGGCTGGTGTGTGGAGCCAGCCACGCGGGCCCGTCTGTCCTGCGTGCCCTGAGTGGGCGCAGATGAGAGAGGGCGCGGTTGCTCCGTCCGCTTTTCTCCCCTCTCGCCCCCACGCGGGGAGCCGTCCAGCGGGGCCTGGCTGGACTGAGCCCGTGCCGGACACGGTGCTCCGTTGCCGTCCTGGAGGGCCCAGAGGATTGCTCGAGGTGTGCCCACCAGGCCCCTCCCCTGAGACAGGGGGCTGGGTGCCGTCAGGTTCTTTCTTGGCTGCCCCTGGAACCCGGAGGTGGCCCTTGCCTGGTTCCTGGATCCTTTCACTTCCCCTTCCTCGTCGCCTTGCCGTGTGGAAGGGAAGGGCCGCTCTTAGCCCGCCAGCCCTGGCCAAGGAGGGGAACCCACTCGGAGGGTGGGGTGGCACCAAGGCCTTGCGCGGCCCAACGCACAAGGGGGGACGGCGCGCCCTGCTGCGGGCCCTCGCCCTGGCCCCGGTGCCACCCGTTTCCCTTGGTCGGGACTCTTTGTGGCCTAGGCAGGCAGGCGCCTGTGCTGTCTCCGCACTGACCTAGGCACCCACCCACATGAGGCGTCGGGAGGTGTGGGGCCGGGAGAACGTTTCTCTGCCTGGTTTCCTAGGCGGAGGCAGGTGTGTTGTCGGCAGAGACCCTCACTCAGGCCAAGTGCGTGATGTCTCTTCTTCTTCCGCAGACGCCGAGCCCGGCACCCGGGAACCTGTTCCGGACGTGCCGCTCCCAACCATGACTCCCAGCACCGAGGAGGCTGACCACGACCACGACCACGACCACAACCACGGTAGGGGCCCCGTGTGCCTTGTGTCCTCTGCCCCTGGGAGCCCGCTGGGTTGCCGGGGCTCCTTGAGCGAGAACGGGCTTTCCTATTGCCTCCGGGACCGGGAAGGTGTCGCCATGCGATTCCTTGTCCCGAAACGCTGGCCTGTGCTCTGGAGCTGCGGGGACGTCCTCGGGGCTCTGCCCGGGAAGGATGTGCTCCCTGGGGAGAGAGGGGCCGCGGTGCGAGTCAGGCGCTCCGAGACGGGGCCGTGTGTCCTCCCGGGTGCTCTGGTTGGCTGCACGCTGCCTGGGCCTGTCCGCAGGTTGTCCGTTTCTCTGCGTGGTGGTCTGCTGACCCGTGCGGGAGGGGCGTAGGCTTCCCCGCCCCCCACGTCTGCTCCCGCCATGACCCACCCCGGGGGTCTGGTGCAGCACTCCCAGCCCGCATGCCTGGCGTTGCCACGGAGGCTGCGAGTGCAGAAGCCTCATGGGACCCGGCGTGGAGTGCCCCACTGCCCCTGGTGGCCCAGTGTGCGCAGCGGACTTAGGCGCGGGCACGCTGGGCTCCGCGAGGGTGGTGCTCTGTGCCTCTGCCTCTCCTGAGACGTCCTTGCCTTCCTCTTGGCGTTGGCTGGTCTCCGAGCTCCCGGGACAGCGTCCAGGAGGCGTGGCCGCTGCCTGAGTACCAGTCCTCGATGTGCCCTCTGACGCTGGCACGAGCGTGTTCTGGACCCGTGCCGTGCCCCCAGGCAGCTGGGGAGTTGTCTGCCTTGTAGTGCGGCGGGCCACCAGGAGAATCTGACCCAGTGTCCTGGATGGGCCAGTTCCCAGTCGTGCGCTCGTGGCCCAGACCAGACCCGGGCTGGTGTGTGGAGCCAGCCACGCGGGCCCGTCTGTCCTGCGTGCCCTGAGTGGGCGCAGATGAGAGAGGGCGCGGTTGCTCCGTCCGCTTTTCTCCCCTCTCGCCCCCACGCGGGGAGCCGTCCAGCGGGGCCTGGCTGGACTGAGCCCGTGCCGGACACGGTGCTCCGTTGCCGTCCTGGAGGGCCCAGAGGATTGCTCGAGGTGTGCCCACCAGGCCCCTCCCCTGAGACAGGGGGCTGGGTGCCGTCAGGTTCTTTCTTGGCTGCCCCTGGAACCCGGAGGTGGCCCTTGCCTGGTTCCTGGATCCTTTCACTTCCCCTTCCTCGTCGCCTTGCCGTGTGGAAGGGAAGGGCCGCTCTTAGCCCGCCAGCCCTGGCCAAGGAGGGGAACCCACTCGGAGGGTGGGGTGGCACCAAGGCCTTGCGCGGCCCAACGCACAAGGGGGGACGGCGCGCCCTGCTGCGGGCCCTCGCCCTGGCCCCGGTGCCACCCGTTTCCCTTGGTCGGGACTCTTTGTGGCCTAGGCAGGCAGGCGCCCGTGCTGTCTCCGCACTGACCTAGGCACCCACCCACATGAGGCGTCGGGAGGTGTGGGGCCGGGAGAACGTTTCTCTGCCTGGTTTCCTAGGCGGAGGCAGGTGTGTTGTCGGCAGAGACCCTCACTCAGGCCAAGTGCGTGATGTCTCTTCTTCTTCCGCAGACGCCGAGCCCGGCACCCGGGAACCTGTTCCGGACGTGCCGCTCCCAACCATGACTCCCAGCACCGAGGAGGCTGACCACGACCACGACCACGACCACCACCACGACCACGACCACGACCACAACCACGGTAGGGGCCCCGTGTGCCTTGTGTCCTCTGCCCCTGGGAGCCCGCTGGGTTGCCGGGGCTCCTTGAGCGAGAACGGGCTTTCCTATTGCCTCCGGGACCGGGAAGGTGTCGCCATGCGATTCCTTGTCCCGAAACGCTGGCCTGTGCTCTGGAGCTGCGGGGACGTCCTCGGGGCTCTGCCCGGGAAGGATGTGCTCCCTGGGGAGAGAGGGGCCGCGGTGCGAGTCAGGCGCTCCGAGACGGGGCCGTGTGTCCTCCCGGGTGCTCTGGTTGGCTGCACGCTGCCTGGGCCTGTCCGCAGGTTGTGCGTTTCTCTGCGTGGTGGTCTGCTGACCCGTGCGGGAGGGGCGTAGGCTTCCCCGCCCCCCACGTCTGCTCCCGCCATGACCCACCCCGGGGGTCTGGTGCAGCACTCCCAGCCCGCATGCCTGGAGTTGCCACGGAGGCCGCGAGTGCAGAAGCCTCATGGGACCCGGCGTGGAGTGCCCCACTGCCCCTGGTGGCCCAGTGTGCGCAGCGGACTTAGGCGCGGGCACGCTGGGCTCCGCGAGGGTGGTGCTCTGTGCCTCTGCCTCTCCTGAGACGTCCTTGCCTTCCTCTTGGCGTTGGCTGGTCTCCGAGCTCCCGGGACAGCGTCCAGGAGGCGTGGCCGCTGCCTGAGGACCAGTCCTCGATGTGCCCTCTGACGCTGGCACGAGCGTGTTCTGGACCCGTGCCGTGCCCCCAGGCAGCTGGGGAGTTGTCTGCCTTGTAGTGCGGCGGGCCACCAGGAGAATCTGACCCAGTGTCCTGGATGGGCCAGTTCCCAGTCGTGCGCTCGTGGCCCAGACCAGACCCGGGCTGGTGTGTGGAGCCAGCCACGCGGGCCCGTCTGTCCTGCGTGCCCTGAGTGGGCGCAGATGAGAGAGGGCGCGGTTGCTCCGTCCGCTTTTCTCCCCTCTCGCCCCCACGCGGGGAGCCGTCCAGCGGGGCCTGGCTGGACTGAGCCCGTGCCGGACACGGTGCTCCGTTGCCGTCCTGGAGGGCCCAGAGGATTGCTCGAGGTGTGCCCACCAGGCCCCTCCCCTGAGACAGGGGGCTGGGTGCCGTCAGGTTCTTTCTTGGCTGCCCCTGGAACCCGGAGGTGGCCCTTGCCTGGTTCCTGGATCCTTTCACTTGCCCTTCCTCGTCGCCTTGCCGTGTGGAAGGCAAGGGCCGCTCTTAGCCCGCCAGCCCTGGCCAAGGAGGGGAACCCACTCGGAGGGTGGGGTGGCACCAAGGCCTTGCGCGGCCCAACGCACAAGGGGGGACGGCGCGCCCTGCTGCGGGCCCTCGCCCTGGCCCCGGTGCCACCCGTTTCCCTTGGTCGGGACTCTTTGTGGCCTAGGCAGGCAGGCGCCCGTGCTGTCTCCGCACTGACCTAGGCACCCACCCACATGAGGCGTCGGGAGGTGTGGGGCCGGGAGAACGTTTCTCTGCCTGGTTTCCTAGGCGGAGGCAGGTGTGTTGTCGGCAGAGACCCTCACTCAGGCCAAGTGCGTGATGTCTCTTCTTCTTCCGCAGACGCCGAGCCCGGCACCCGGGAACCTGTTCCGGACGTGCCGCTCCCAACCATGACTCCCAGCACCGAGGAGGCTGACCACGACCACGACCACGACCACCACCACGACCACGACCACGACCACAACCACGGTAGGGGCCCCGTGTGCCTTGTGTCCTCTGCCCCTGGGAGCCCGCTGGGTTGCCGGGGCTCCTTGAGCGAGAACGGGCTTTCCTATTGCCTCCGGGACCGGGAAGGTGTCGCCATGCGATTCCTTGTCCCGAAACGCTGGCCTGTGCTCTGGAGCTGCGGGGACGTCCTCGGGGCTCTGCCCGGGAAGGATGTGCTCCCTGGGGAGAGAGGGGCCGCGGTGCGAGTCAGGCGCTCCGAGACGGGGCCGTGTGTCCTCCCGGGTGCTCTGGTTGGCTGCACGCTGCCTGGGCCTGTCCGCAGGTTGTGCGTTTCTCTGCGTGGTGGTCTGCTGACCCGTGCGGGAGGGGCGTAGGCTTCCCCGCCCCCCACGTCTGCTCCCGCCATGACCCACCCCGGGGGTCTGGTGCAGCACTCCCAGCCCGCATGCCTGGAGTTGCCACGGAGGCCGCGAGTGCAGAAGCCTCATGGGACCCGGCGTGGAGTGCCCCACTGCCCCTGGTGGCCCAGTGTGCGCAGCGGACTTAGGCGCGGGCACGCTGGGCTCCGCGAGGGTGGTGCTCTGTGCCTCTGCCTCTCCTGAGACGTCCTTGCCTTCCTCTTGGCGTTGGCTGGTCTCCGAGCTCCCGGGACAGCGTCCAGGAGGCGTGGCCGCTGCCTGAGGACCAGTCCTCGATGTGCCCTCTGACGCTGGCACGAGCGTGTTCTGGACCCGTGCCGTGCCCCCAGGCAGCTGGGGAGTTGTCTGCCTTGTAGTGCGGCGGGCCACCAGGAGAATCTGACCCAGTGTCCTGGATGGGCCAGTTCCCAGTCGTGCGCTCGTGGCCCAGACCAGACCCGGGCTGGTGTGTGGAGCCAGCCACGCGGGCCCGTCTGTCCTGCGTGCCCTGAGTGGGCGCAGATGAGAGAGGGCGCGGTTGCTCCGTCCGCTTTTCTCCCCTCTCGCCCCCACGCGGGGAGCCGTCCAGCGGGGCCTGGCTGGACTGAGCCCGTGCCGGACACGGTGCTCCGTTGCCGTCCTGGAGGGCCCAGAGGATTGCTCGAGGTGTGCCCACCAGGCCCCTCCCCTGAGACAGGGGGCTGGCTGGGTGCCGTCAGGTTCTTTCTTGGCTGCCCCTGGAACCCGGAGGTGGCCCTTGCCTGGTTCCTGGATCCTTTCACTTCCCCTTCCTCGTCGCCTTGCCGTGTGGAAGGGAAGGGCCGCTCTTAGCCCGCCAGCCCTGGCCAAGGAGGGGAACCCACTCGGAGGGTGGGGTGGCACCAAGGCCTTGCGCGGCCCAACACACAAGGGGGGACGGCGCGCTCTGCTGCAGGCCCTCGCCCTGGCCCCGGTGCCACCAGTTTCCCTTGGCCGGGATTCTTTGTGGCCTAGGCAGGCAGGCGCCCGTGCTGTCTCCACTCTGACCTAGGCACCCACCCACATGAGGTGTCGGGAGGTGTGGGGCCGGGAGAACATTGCTCTGCCTGGTTTCCTTGGCGGAGGCAGGTGTGTTGTCGGCAGAGACCCTCACTCAGGCCAAGTGCGTGATGTCTCTTCTTCTTCCGCAGACGCCGAGCCCGGCACCCGGGAACCTGTTCCGGACGTGCCGCTCCCAACCATGACTCCCAGCACCGAGGAGGCTGACCACGACCACGACCACGACCACCACCACGACCACGACCACGGTAGGGGCCCGTGTGCCTTGTGTCCTCTGCCCCTGGGAGCCCGCTGGGTTGCCGGGGCTCCTTGAGCGAGAACGGGCTTTCCTATTGCCTCCGGGACCGGGAAGGTGTCGCCATGCGATTCCTTGTCCCGAAACGCTGGCCTGTGCTCTGGAGCTGCGGGGAAGTCCTCGGGGCTCTACCCGGGAAGGATGTGCTCCCTGGGGAGAGAGGGGCCGCGGTGCGAGTCAGGCACTCCGAGACGGGGCCGTGTGTCCTCCCGGGTGCTCTGGTTGGCTGCACGCTGCCTGGGGCTGTCCGCAGGTTGTCCGTTTCTCTGCGTGGTGGTCTGCTAACCCGTGCGGGAGGGGCGTAGGCTTCCCCGCCCCCCATGTCTGCTCCCGCCATGACCCACCCCGGGGGTCTGGTGCAGCACTCCCAGCCCGCATGCCTGGCGTTGCCACGGAGGCCGCGAGTGCAGAAGCCTCATGGGACCCGGCGTGGAGTGCCCCACTGCCCCTGGTGGCCCAGTGTGCGCAGCGGACTTAGGCGCGGGCACGCTGGGCTCCGCGAGGGTGGTGCTCTGTGCCTCTGCCTCTCCTGAGACGTCCTTGCCTTCCTCTTGGCGTTGGCTGGTCTCCGAGCTCCCGGGACAGCGTCCAGGAGGCGTGGCCGCTGCCTGAGGACAAGTCCTCGATGTGCCCTCTGACGCTGGCACGAGCGTGTTCTGGACCCGGGCCGTGCCCCCAGGCAGCTGGGGAGTTGTCTGCCTTGTAGTGCGGCGGGCCACCAGGAGAATCTGACCCAGTGTCCTGGATGGGCCAGTTCCCAGTCGTGCGCTCGTGGCCCAGACCAGACCCGGGCTGGTGTGTGGAGCCAGCCACGCGGGCCCGTCTGTCCTGCGTGCCCTGAGTGGGCGCAGATGAGAGAGGGCGCGGTTGCTCCGTCCGCTTTTCTCCCCTCTCGCCCCCACGCGGGGAGCCGTCCAGCGAGGCCTGGCTGGACTGAGCCCGTGCCGGACACGGTGCTCCGTTGCCGTCCTGGAGGGCCCAGAGGATTGCTCGAGGTGTGCCCACCAGGCCCCTCCCCTGAGACAGGGGGCTGGGTGCCGTCAGGTTCTTTCTTGGCTGCCCCTGGAACCCGGAGGTGGCCCTTGCCTGGTTCCTGGATCCTTTCACTTCCCCTTCCTCGTCGCCTTGCCGTGTGGAAGGCAAGGGCCGCTCTTAGCCCGCCAGCCCTGGCCAAGGAGGGGAACCCACTCAGAGGGTGGGGTGGCACCAAGGCCTTGCGCGGCCCAACGCACAAGGGGGGACGGCGCGCTCTGCTGCGGGCCCTCGCCCTGGCCCCGGTGCCACCAGTTTCCCTTGGCCGGGATTCTTTGTGGCCTAGGCAGGCAGGCGCCCGTGCTGTCTCCACTCTGACCTAGGCACCCACCCACATGAGGCGTCGGGAGGTGTGGGGCCGGGAGAACATTGCTCTGCCTGGTTTCCTAGGCGGAGGCAGGTGTGTTGTCGGCAGAGACCCTCACTCAGGCCAAGTGCGTGATGTCTCCTTTTCTTCCGCAGACGCCGAGCCCGGCACCCGGGAACCTGTTCCGGACGTGCCGCTCCCAACCATGACTCGCAGCACCGAGGAGGCTGACCACGACCACGACCACGACCACAACCACGGTAGGGGCCCCGTGTGCCTTGTGTCCTCTGCCCCTGGGAGCCCGCTGGGTTGCCGGGGCTCCTTGAGCGAGAACGGGCTTTCCTATTGCCTCCGGGACCGGGAAGGTGTCGCCATGCGATTCCTTGTCCCGAAACGCTGGCCTGTGCTCTGGAGCTGCGGGGACGTCCTCGGGGCTCTGCCCGGGAAGGATGTGCTCCCTGGGGAGAGAGGGGCCGCGGTGCGAGTCAGGCGCTCCGAGACGGGGCCGTGTGTCCTCCCGGGTGCTCTGGTTGGCTGCACGCTGCCTGGGCCTGTCCGCAGGTTGTCCGTTTCTCTGCGTGGTGGTCTGCTGACCCGTGCGGGAGGGGCGTAGGCTTCCCCGCCCCCCACGTCTGCTCCCGCCATGACCCACCCCGGGGGTCTGGTGCAGCACTCCCAGCCCGCATGCCTGGCGTTGCCACGGAGGCTGCGAGTGCAGAAGCCTCATGGGACCCGGCGTGGAGTGCCCCACTGCCCCTGGTGGCCCAGTGTGCGCAGCGGACTTAGGCGCGGGCACGCTGGGCTCCGCGAGGGTGGTGCTCTGTGCCTCTGCCTCTCCTGAGACGTCCTTGCCTTCCTCTTGGCGTTGGCTGGTCTCCGAGCTCCCGGGACAGCATCCAGGAGGCGTGGCCGCTGCCTGAGGACCAGTCCTCGATGTGCCCTCTGACGCTGGCACGAGCGTGTTCTGGACCCGGGCCGTGCCCCCAGGCAGCTGGGGAGTTGTCTGCCTTGTAGTGCGGCGGGCCACCAGGAGAATCTGACCCAGTGTCCTGGATGGGCCAGTTCCCAGTCGTGCGCTCGTGGCCCAGACCAGACCCGGGCTGGTGTGTGGAGCCAGCCACGCGGGCCCGTCTGTCCTGCGTGCCCTGAGTGGGCGCAGATGAGAGAGGGCGCGGTTGCTCCGTCCGCTTTTCTCCCCTCTCGCCCCCACGCGGGGAGCCGTCCAGCGGGGCCTGGCTGGACTGAGCCCGTGCCGGACACGGTGCTCCGTTGCCGTCCTGGAGGGCCCAGAGGATTGCTCGAGGTGTGCCCACCAGGCCCCTCCCCTGAGACAGGGGGCTGGGTGCCGTCAGGTTCTTTCTTGGCTGCCCCTGGAACCCGGAGGTGGCCCTTGCCTGGTTCCTGGATCCTTTCACTTCCCCTTCCTCGTCGCCTTGCCGTGTGGAAGGGAAGGGCCGCTCTTAGCCCGCCAGCCCTGGCCAAGGAGGGGAACCCACTCGGAGGGTGGGGTGGCACCAAGGCCTTGCGCGGCCCAACGCACAAGGGGGGACGGCGCGCCCTGCTGCGGGCCCTCGCCCTGGCCCCGGTGCCACCAGTTTCCCTTGGCCGGGATTCTTTGTGGCCTAGGCAGGCAGGCGCCCGTGCTGTCTCCGCTCTGACCTAGGCACCCACCCACATGAGGCGTCGGGAGGTGTGGGGCCGGGAGAACATTGCTCTGCCTGGTTTCCTAGGCGGAGGCAGGTGTGTTGTCGGCGGAGACCCTCACTCAGGCCAAGTGCGTGATGTCTCTTCTTCTTCCGCAGACGCCGAGCCCGGCACCCGGGAACCTGTTCCGGACGTGCCGCTCCCAACCATGACTCCCAGCACCGAGGAGGCTGACCACAACCACGACCACGACCACGACCACGACCACGACCACGACCACGGTAGGGGCCCGTGTGCCTTGTGTCCTCTGCCCCTGGGAGCCCGCTGGGTTGCCGGGGCTCCTTGAGCGAGAACGGGCTTTCCTATTGCCTCCGGGACCGGGAAGGTGTCGCCATGCGATTCCTTGTCCCGAAACGCTGGCCTGTGCTCTGGAGCTGCGGGGACGTCCTCGGGGCTCTGCCCGGGAAGGATGTGCTCCCTGGGGAGAGAGGGGCCGCGGTGCGAGTCAGGCGCTCCGAGACGGGGCCGTGTGTCCTCCCGGGTTCTCTGGTTGGCTGCACGCTGCCTGGGCCTGTCCGCAGGTTGTGCGTTGCTCTGCGTGGTGGTCTGCTAACCCGTGCGGGAGGGGCGTAGGCTTCCCCGCCCCCCACGTCTGCTCCCGCCATGACCCACCCCGGGGGTCTGGTGCAGCACTCCCAGCCCGCATGCCTGGCGTTGCCACGGAGGCTGCGAGTGCAGAAGCCTCATGGGACCCGGCGTGGAGTGCCCCACTGCCCCTGGTGGCCCAGTGTGCGCAGCGGACTTAGGCGCGGGCACGCTGGGCTCCGCGAGGGTGGTGCTCTGTGCCTCTGCCTCTCCTGAGACGTCCTTGCCTTCCTCTTGGCGTTGGCTGGTCTCCGAGCTCCCAGGACAGCGTCCAGGAGGCGTGGCCGCTGCCTGAGGACCAGTCCTCGATGTGCCCTCTGACGCTGGCACGAGCGTGTTCTGGACCCGTGCCGTGCCCCCAGGCAGCTGGGGAGTTGTCTGCCTTGTAGTGCGGCGGGCCACCAGGAGAATCTGACCCAGTGTCCTGGATGGGCCAGTTCCCAGTCGTGCGCTCGTGGCCCAGACCAGACCCGGGCTGGTGTGTGGAGCCAGCCACGTGGGCCCGTCTGTCCTGCGTGCCCTGAGTGGGCGCAGATGAGAGAGGGCGCGGTTGCTCCGTCCGCTTTTCTCCCCTCTCGCCCCCATGCGGGGAGCCGTCCAGCGAGGCCTGGCTGGACTGAGCCCGTGCCGGACACGGTGCTCCGTTGCCGTCCTGGAGGGCCCAGAGGATTGCTCGAGGTGTGCCCACCAGGCCCCTCCCCTGAGACAGGGGGCTGGGTGCCGTCAGGTTCTTTCTTGGCTGCCCCTGGAACCCGGAGGTGGCCCTTGCCTGGTTCCTGGATCCTTTCACTTGCCCTTCCTCGTCGCCTTGCCGTGTGGAAGGCAAGGGCCGCTCTTAGCCCGCCAGCCCTGGCCAAGGAGGGGAACCCACTCGGAGGGTGGGGTGGCACCAAGGCCTTGCGCGGCCCAACGCACAAGGGGGGACGGCGCGCCCTGCTGCGGGCCCTCGCCCTGGCCCCGGTGCCACCCGTTTCCCTTGGCCGGGACTCTTTGTGGCCTAGGCAGGCAGGCGCCCGTGCTGTCTCCGCACTGACCTAGGCACCCACCCACATGAGGCGTCGGGAGGTGTGGGGCCGGGAGAACGTTTCTCTGCCTGGTTTCCTAGGCGGAGGCAGGTGTGTTGTCGGCAGAGACCCTCACTCAGGCCAAGTGCGTGATGTCTCTTCTTCTTCCGCAGACGCCGAGCCCGGCACCCGGGAACCTGTTCCGGACGTGCCGCTCCCAACCATGACTCCCAGCACCGAGGAGGCTGACCACGACCACGACCACGACCACCACCACGACCACGACCACGACCACAACCACGGTAGGGGCCCCGTGTGCCTTGTGTCCTCTGCCCCTGGGAGCCCGCTGGGTTGCCGGGGCTCCTTGAGCGAGAACGGGCTTTCCTATTGCCTCCGGGACCGGGAAGGTGTCGCCATGCGATTCCTTGTCCCGAAACGCTGGCCTGTGCTCTGGAGCTGCGGGGACGTCCTCGGGGCTCTGCCCGGGAAGGATGTGCTCCCTGGGGAGAGAGGGGCCGCGGTGCGAGTCAGGCGCTCCGAGACGGGGCCGTGTGTCCTCCCGGGTTCTCTGGTTGGCTGCACGCTGCCTGGGCCTGTCCGCAGGTTGTCCGTTTCTCTGCGTGGTGGTCTGCTGACCCGTGCGGGACGGGCGTAGGCTTCCCCGCCCCCCACGTCTGCTCCCGCCATGACCCACCCCGGGGGTCTGGTGCAGCACTCCCAGCCCGCATGCCTGGCGTTGCCACGGAGGCTGCGAGTGCAGAAGCCTCATGGGACCCGGCGTGGAGTGCCCCACTGCCCCTGGTGGCCCAGTGTGCGCAGCGGACTTAGGCGCGGGCACGCTGGGCTCCGCGAGGGTGGTGCTCTGTGCCTCTGCCTCTCCTGAGACGTCCTTGCCTTCCTCTTGGCGTTGGCTGGTCTCCGAGCTCCCGGGACAGCGTCCAGGAGGCGTGGCCGCTGCCTGAGGACAAGTCCTCGATGTGCCCTCTGACGCTGGCACGAGCGTGTTCTGGACCCGTGCCGTGCCCCCAGGCAGCTGGGGAGTTGTCTGCCTTGTAGTGCGGCGGGCCACCAGGAGAATCTGACCCAGTGTCCTGGATGGGCCAGTTCCCAGTCGTGCGCTCGTGGCCCAGACCAGACCCGGGCTGGTGTGTGGAGCCAGCCACGCGGGCCCGTCTGTCCTGCGTGCCCTGAGTGGGCGCAGATGAGAGAGGGCGCGGTTGCTCCGTCCGCTTTTCTCCCCTCTCGCCCCCATGTGGGGAGCCGTCCAGCGAGGCCTGGCTGGACTGAGCCCGTGCCGGACACGGTGCTCCGTTGCCGTCCTGGAGGGCCCAGAGGATTGCTCGAGGTGTGCCCACCAGGCCCCTCCCCTGAGACAGGGGGCTGGCTGGGTGCCGTCAGGTTCTTTCTTGGCTGCCCCTGGAACCCGGAGGTGGCCCTTGCCTGGTTCCTGGATCCTTTCACTTCCCCTTCCTCGTCGCCTTGCCGTGTGGAAGGGAAGGGCCGCTCTTAGCCCGCCAGCCCTGGCCAAGGAGGGGAACCCACTCGGAGGGTGGGGTGGCACCAAGGCCTTGCGCGGCCCAACACACAAGGGGGGACGGCGCGCTCTGCTGCAGGCCCTCGCCCTGGCCCCGGTGCCACCAGTTTCCCTTGGCCGGGATTCTTTGTGGCCTAGGCAGGCAGGCGCCCGTGCTGTCTCCGCACTGACCTAGGCACCCACCCACATGAGGCGTCGGGAGGTGTGGGGCCGGGAGAACATTTCTCTGCCTGGTTTCCTAGGCGGAGGCAGGTGTGTTGTCGGCAGAGACCCTCACTCAGGCCAAGTGCGTGATGTCTCTTCTTCTTCCGCAGACGCCGAGCCCGGCACCCGGGAACCTGTTCCGGACGTGCCGCTCCCAACCATGACTCCCAGCACCGAGGAGGCTGACCACGACCACGACCACGACCACCACCACGACCACGACCACGGTAGGGGCCCGTGTGCGTTGTGTCCTCTGCCCCTGGGAGCCCGCTGGGTTGCCAGGGCTCCTTGAGCGAGAACGGGCTTTCCTATTGCCTCCGGGACCGGGAAGGTGTCGCCATGCGATTCCTTGTCCCAAAACGCTGGCCTGTGCTCTGGAGCTGCGGGGAAGTCCTCGGGGCTCTGCCCGGGAAGGATGTGCTCCCTGGGGAGAGAGGGGCCGCGGTGCGAGTCAGGCACTCCGAGACGGGGCCGTGTGTCCTCCCGGGTGCTCTGGTTGGCTGCACGCTGCCTGGGCCTGTCCGCAGGTTGTCCGTTTCTCTGCGTGGTGGTCTGCTAACCCGTGCGGGAGGGGCGTAGGCTTCCCCGCCCCCCATGTCTGCTCCCGCCATGACCCACCCCGGGGGTCTGGTGCAGCACTCCCAGCCCGCATGCCTGGCGTTGCCACGGAGGCCGCGAGTGCAGAAGCCTCATGGGACCCGGCGTGGAGTGCCCCACTGCCCCTGGTGGCCCAGTGTGCGCAGCGGACTTAGGCGCGGGCACGCTGGGCTCCGCGAGGGTGGTGCTCTGTGCCTCTGCCTCTCCTGAGACGTCCTTGCCTTCCTCTTGGCGTTGGCTGGTCTCCGAGCTCCCGGGACAGCGTCCAGGAGGCGTGGCCGCTGCCTGAGGACCAGTCCTCGATGTGCCCTCTGACGCTGGCACGAGCGTGTTCTGGACCCGTGCCGTGCCCCCAGGCAGCTGGGGAGTTGTCTGCCTTGTAGTGCGGCGGGCCACCAGGAGAATCTGACCCAGTGTCCTGGATGGGCCAGTTCCCAGTCGTGCGCTCGTGGCCCAGACCAGACCCGGGCTGGTGTGTGGAGCCAGCCACGCGGGCCCGTCTGTCCTGCGTGCCCTGAGTGGGCGCAGATGAGAGAGGGCGCGGTTGCTCCGTCCGCTTTTCTCCCCTCTCGCCCCCACGCGGGGAGCCGTCCAGCGGGGCCTGGCTGGACTGAGCCCGTGCCGGACACGGTGCTCCGTTGCCGTCCTGGAGGGCCCAGAGGATTGCTCGAGGTGTGCCCACCAGGCCCCTCCCCTGAGACAGGGGGCTGGGTGCCGTCAGGTTCTTTCTTGGCTGCCCCTGGAACCCGGAGGTGGCCCTTGCCTGGTTCCTGGATCCTTTCACTTCCCCTTCCTCGTCGCCTTGCCGTGTGGAAGGGAAGGGCCGCTCTTAGCCCGCCAGCCCTGGCCAAGGAGGGGAACCCACTCGGAGGGTGGGGTGGCACCAAGGCCTTGCGCGGCCCAACGCACAAGGGGGGACGGCGCGCCCTGCTGCGGGCCCTCGCCCTGGCCCCGGTGCCACCCGTTTCCCTTGGTCGGGACTCTTTGTGGCCTAGGCAGGCAGGCGCCTGTGCTGTCTCCGCACTGACCTAGGCACCCACCCACATGAGGCGTCGGGAGGTGTGGGGCCGGGAGAACGTTTCTCTGCCTGGTTTCCTAGGCGGAGGCAGGTGTGTTGTCGGCAGAGACCCTCACTCAGGCCAAGTGCGTGATGTCTCTTCTTCTTCCGCAGACGCCGAGCCCGGCACCCGGGAACCTGTTCCGGACGTGCCGCTCCCAACCATGACTCCCAGCACCGAGGAGGCTGACCACGACCACGACCACGACCACAACCACGGTAGGGGCCCCGTGTGCCTTGTGTCCTCTGCCCCTGGGAGCCCGCTGGGTTGCCGGGGCTCCTTGAGCGAGAACGGGCTTTCCTATTGCCTCCGGGACCGGGAAGGTGTCGCCATGCGATTCCTTGTCCCGAAACGCTGGCCTGTGCTCTGGAGCTGCGGGGACGTCCTCGGGGCTCTGCCCGGGAAGGATGTGCTCCCTGGGGAGAGAGGGGCCGCGGTGCGAGTCAGGCGCTCCGAGACGGGGCCGTGTGTCCTCCCGGGTGCTCTGGTTGGCTGCACGCTGCCTGGGCCTGTCCGCAGGTTGTCCGTTTCTCTGCGTGGTGGTCTGCTGACCCGTGCGGGAGGGGCGTAGGCTTCCCCGCCCCCCACGTCTGCTCCCGCCATGACCCACCCCGGGGGTCTGGTGCAGCACTCCCAGCCCGCATGCCTGGCGTTGCCACGGAGGCTGCGAGTGCAGAAGCCTCATGGGACCCGGCGTGGAGTGCCCCACTGCCCCTGGTGGCCCAGTGTGCGCAGCGGACTTAGGCGCGGGCACGCTGGGCTCCGCGAGGGTGGTGCTCTGTGCCTCTGCCTCTCCTGAGACGTCCTTGCCTTCCTCTTGGCGTTGGCTGGTCTCCGAGCTCCCGGGACAGCGTCCAGGAGGCGTGGCCGCTGCCTGAGTACCAGTCCTCGATGTGCCCTCTGACGCTGGCACGAGCGTGTTCTGGACCCGTGCCGTGCCCCCAGGCAGCTGGGGAGTTGTCTGCCTTGTAGTGCGGCGGGCCACCAGGAGAATCTGACCCAGTGTCCTGGATGGGCCAGTTCCCAGTCGTGCGCTCGTGGCCCAGACCAGACCCGGGCTGGTGTGTGGAGCCAGCCACGCGGGCCCGTCTGTCCTGCGTGCCCTGAGTGGGCGCAGATGAGAGAGGGCGCGGTTGCTCCGTCCGCTTTTCTCCCCTCTCGCCCCCACGCGGGGAGCCGTCCAGCGGGGCCTGGCTGGACTGAGCCCGTGCCGGACACGGTGCTCCGTTGCCGTCCTGGAGGGCCCAGAGGATTGCTCGAGGTGTGCCCACCAGGCCCCTCCCCTGAGACAGGGGGCTGGGTGCCGTCAGGTTCTTTCTTGGCTGCCCCTGGAACCCGGAGGTGGCCCTTGCCTGGTTCCTGGATCCTTTCACTTCCCCTTCCTCGTCGCCTTGCCGTGTGGAAGGGAAGGGCCGCTCTTAGCCCGCCAGCCCTGGCCAAGGAGGGGAACCCACTCGGAGGGTGGGGTGGCACCAAGGCCTTGCGCGGCCCAACGCACAAGGGGGGACGGCGCGCCCTGCTGCGGGCCCTCGCCCTGGCCCCGGTGCCACCCGTTTCCCTTGGTCGGGACTCTTTGTGGCCTAGGCAGGCAGGCGCCCGTGCTGTCTCCGCACTGACCTAGGCACCCACCCACATGAGGCGTCGGGAGGTGTGGGGCCGGGAGAACGTTTCTCTGCCTGGTTTCCTAGGCGGAGGCAGGTGTGTTGTCGGCAGAGACCCTCACTCAGGCCAAGTGCGTGATGTCTCTTCTTCTTCCGCAGACGCCGAGCCCGGCACCCGGGAACCTGTTCCGGACGTGCCGCTCCCAACCATGACTCCCAGCACCGAGGAGGCTGACCACGACCACGACCACGACCACCACCACGACCACGACCACGACCACAACCACGGTAGGGGCCCCGTGTGCCTTGTGTCCTCTGCCCCTGGGAGCCCGCTGGGTTGCCGGGGCTCCTTGAGCGAGAACGGGCTTTCCTATTGCCTCCGGGACCGGGAAGGTGTCGCCATGCGATTCCTTGTCCCGAAACGCTGGCCTGTGCTCTGGAGCTGCGGGGACGTCCTCGGGGCTCTGCCCGGGAAGGATGTGCTCCCTGGGGAGAGAGGGGCCGCGGTGCGAGTCAGGCGCTCCGAGACGGGGCCGTGTGTCCTCCCGGGTGCTCTGGTTGGCTGCACGCTGCCTGGGCCTGTCCGCAGGTTGTGCGTTTCTCTGCGTGGTGGTCTGCTGACCCGTGCGGGAGGGGCGTAGGCTTCCCCGCCCCCCACGTCTGCTCCCGCCATGACCCACCCCGGGGGTCTGGTGCAGCACTCCCAGCCCGCATGCCTGGAGTTGCCACGGAGGCCGCGAGTGCAGAAGCCTCATGGGACCCGGCGTGGAGTGCCCCACTGCCCCTGGTGGCCCAGTGTGCGCAGCGGACTTAGGCGCGGGCACGCTGGGCTCCGCGAGGGTGGTGCTCTGTGCCTCTGCCTCTCCTGAGACGTCCTTGCCTTCCTCTTGGCGTTGGCTGGTCTCCGAGCTCCCGGGACAGCGTCCAGGAGGCGTGGCCGCTGCCTGAGGACCAGTCCTCGATGTGCCCTCTGACGCTGGCACGAGCGTGTTCTGGACCCGTGCCGTGCCCCCAGGCAGCTGGGGAGTTGTCTGCCTTGTAGTGCGGCGGGCCACCAGGAGAATCTGACCCAGTGTCCTGGATGGGCCAGTTCCCAGTCGTGCGCTCGTGGCCCAGACCAGACCCGGGCTGGTGTGTGGAGCCAGCCACGCGGGCCCGTCTGTCCTGCGTGCCCTGAGTGGGCGCAGATGAGAGAGGGCGCGGTTGCTCCGTCCGCTTTTCTCCCCTCTCGCCCCCACGCGGGGAGCCGTCCAGCGGGGCCTGGCTGGACTGAGCCCGTGCCGGACACGGTGCTCCGTTGCCGTCCTGGAGGGCCCAGAGGATTGCTCGAGGTGTGCCCACCAGGCCCCTCCCCTGAGACAGGGGGCTGGGTGCCGTCAGGTTCTTTCTTGGCTGCCCCTGGAACCCGGAGGTGGCCCTTGCCTGGTTCCTGGATCCTTTCACTTGCCCTTCCTCGTCGCCTTGCCGTGTGGAAGGCAAGGGCCGCTCTTAGCCCGCCAGCCCTGGCCAAGGAGGGGAACCCACTCGGAGGGTGGGGTGGCACCAAGGCCTTGCGCGGCCCAACGCACAAGGGGGGACGGCGCGCCCTGCTGCGGGCCCTCGCCCTGGCCCCGGTGCCACCCGTTTCCCTTGGTCGGGACTCTTTGTGGCCTAGGCAGGCAGGCGCCCGTGCTGTCTCCGCACTGACCTAGGCACCCACCCACATGAGGCGTCGGGAGGTGTGGGGCCGGGAGAACGTTTCTCTGCCTGGTTTCCTAGGCGGAGGCAGGTGTGTTGTCGGCAGAGACCCTCACTCAGGCCAAGTGCGTGATGTCTCTTCTTCTTCCGCAGACGCCGAGCCCGGCACCCGGGAACCTGTTCCGGACGTGCCGCTCCCAACCATGACTCCCAGCACCGAGGAGGCTGACCACGACCACGACCACGACCACCACCACGACCACGACCACGACCACAACCACGGTAGGGGCCCCGTGTGCCTTGTGTCCTCTGCCCCTGGGAGCCCGCTGGGTTGCCGGGGCTCCTTGAGCGAGAACGGGCTTTCCTATTGCCTCCGGGACCGGGAAGGTGTCGCCATGCGATTCCTTGTCCCGAAACG
This sequence comes from Oryctolagus cuniculus, assembly GCF_964237555.1. Lineage (NCBI taxonomy): Eukaryota > Metazoa > Chordata > Mammalia > Lagomorpha > Leporidae > Oryctolagus > Oryctolagus cuniculus. The sequence continues at coordinate 123,298,907 of NC_091439.1, forward strand.
CTGGCCTGTGCTCTGGAGCTGCGGGGACGTCCTCGGGGCTCTGCCCGGGAAGGATGTGCTCCCTGGGGAGAGAGGGGCCGCGGTGCGAGTCAGGCGCTCCGAGACGGGGCCGTGTGTCCTCCCGGGTGCTCTGGTTGGCTGCACGCTGCCTGGGCCTGTCCGCAGGTTGTGCGTTTCTCTGCGTGGTGGTCTGCTGACCCGTGCGGGAGGGGCGTAGGCTTCCCCGCCCCCCACGTCTGCTCCCGCCATGACCCACCCCGGGGGTCTGGTGCAGCACTCCCAGCCCGCATGCCTGGAGTTGCCACGGAGGCCGCGAGTGCAGAAGCCTCATGGGACCCGGCGTGGAGTGCCCCACTGCCCCTGGTGGCCCAGTGTGCGCAGCGGACTTAGGCGCGGGCACGCTGGGCTCCGCGAGGGTGGTGCTCTGTGCCTCTGCCTCTCCTGAGACGTCCTTGCCTTCCTCTTGGCGTTGGCTGGTCTCCGAGCTCCCGGGACAGCGTCCAGGAGGCGTGGCCGCTGCCTGAGGACCAGTCCTCGATGTGCCCTCTGACGCTGGCACGAGCGTGTTCTGGACCCGTGCCGTGCCCCCAGGCAGCTGGGGAGTTGTCTGCCTTGTAGTGCGGCGGGCCACCAGGAGAATCTGACCCAGTGTCCTGGATGGGCCAGTTCCCAGTCGTGCGCTCGTGGCCCAGACCAGACCCGGGCTGGTGTGTGGAGCCAGCCACGCGGGCCCGTCTGTCCTGCGTGCCCTGAGTGGGCGCAGATGAGAGAGGGCGCGGTTGCTCCGTCCGCTTTTCTCCCCTCTCGCCCCCACGCGGGGAGCCGTCCAGCGGGGCCTGGCTGGACTGAGCCCGTGCCGGACACGGTGCTCCGTTGCCGTCCTGGAGGGCCCAGAGGATTGCTCGAGGTGTGCCCACCAGGCCCCTCCCCTGAGACAGGGGGCTGGCTGGGTGCCGTCAGGTTCTTTCTTGGCTGCCCCTGGAACCCGGAGGTGGCCCTTGCCTGGTTCCTGGATCCTTTCACTTCCCCTTCCTCGTCGCCTTGCCGTGTGGAAGGGAAGGGCCGCTCTTAGCCCGCCAGCCCTGGCCAAGGAGGGGAACCCACTCGGAGGGTGGGGTGGCACCAAGGCCTTGCGCGGCCCAACACACAAGGGGGGACGGCGCGCTCTGCTGCAGGCCCTCGCCCTGGCCCCGGTGCCACCAGTTTCCCTTGGCCGGGATTCTTTGTGGCCTAGGCAGGCAGGCGCCCGTGCTGTCTCCACTCTGACCTAGGCACCCACCCACATGAGGTGTCGGGAGGTGTGGGGCCGGGAGAACATTGCTCTGCCTGGTTTCCTTGGCGGAGGCAGGTGTGTTGTCGGCAGAGACCCTCACTCAGGCCAAGTGCGTGATGTCTCTTCTTCTTCCGCAGACGCCGAGCCCGGCACCCGGGAACCTGTTCCGGACGTGCCGCTCCCAACCATGACTCCCAGCACCGAGGAGGCTGACCACGACCACGACCACGACCACCACCACGACCACGACCACGGTAGGGGCCCGTGTGCCTTGTGTCCTCTGCCCCTGGGAGCCCGCTGGGTTGCCGGGGCTCCTTGAGCGAGAACGGGCTTTCCTATTGCCTCCGGGACCGGGAAGGTGTCGCCATGCGATTCCTTGTCCCAAAACGCTGGCCTGTGCTCTGGAGCTGCGGGGAAGTCCTCGGGGCTCTACCCGGGAAGGATGTGCTCCCTGGGGAGAGAGGGGCCGCGGTGCGAGTCAGGCACTCCGAGACGGGGCCGTGTGTCCTCCCGGGTGCTCTGGTTGGCTGCACGCTGCCTGGGGCTGTCCGCAGGTTGTCCGTTTCTCTGCGTGGTGGTCTGCTAACCCGTGCGGGAGGGGCGTAGGCTTCCCCGCCCCCCATGTCTGCTCCCGCCATGACCCACCCCGGGGGTCTGGTGCAGCACTCCCAGCCCGCATGCCTGGCGTTGCCACGGAGGCCGCGAGTGCAGAAGCCTCATGGGACCCGGCGTGGAGTGCCCCACTGCCCCTGGTGGCCCAGTGTGCGCAGCGGACTTAGGCGCGGGCACGCTGGGCTCCGCGAGGGTGGTGCTCTGTGCCTCTGCCTCTCCTGAGACGTCCTTGCCTTCCTCTTGGCGTTGGCTGGTCTCCGAGCTCCCGGGACAGCGTCCAGGAGGCGTGGCCGCTGCCTGAGGACAAGTCCTCGATGTGCCCTCTGACGCTGGCACGAGCGTGTTCTGGACCCGGGCCGTGCCCCCAGGCAGCTGGGGAGTTGTCTGCCTTGTAGTGCGGCGGGCCACCAGGAGAATCTGACCCAGTGTCCTGGATGGGCCAGTTCCCAGTCGTGCGCTCGTGGCCCAGACCAGACCCGGGCTGGTGTGTGGAGCCAGCCACGCGGGCCCGTCTGTCCTGCGTGCCCTGAGTGGGCGCAGATGAGAGAGGGCGCGGTTGCTCCGTCCGCTTTTCTCCCCTCTCGCCCCCACGCGGGGAGCCGTCCAGCGAGGCCTGGCTGGACTGAGCCCGTGCCGGACACGGTGCTCCGTTGCCGTCCTGGAGGGCCCAGAGGATTGCTCGAGGTGTGCCCACCAGGCCCCTCCCCTGAGACAGGGGGCTGGGTGCCGTCAGGTTCTTTCTTGGCTGCCCCTGGAACCCGGAGGTGGCCCTTGCCTGGTTCCTGGATCCTTTCACTTCCCCTTCCTCGTCGCCTTGCCGTGTGGAAGGCAAGGGCCGCTCTTAGCCCGCCAGCCCTGGCCAAGGAGGGGAACCCACTCAGAGGGTGGGGTGGCACCAAGGCCTTGCGCGGCCCAACGCACAAGGGGGGACGGCGCGCTCTGCTGCGGGCCCTCGCCCTGGCCCCGGTGCCACCAGTTTCCCTTGGCCGGGATTCTTTGTGGCCTAGGCAGGCAGGCGCCCGTGCTGTCTCCACTCTGACCTAGGCACCCACCCACATGAGGCGTCGGGAGGTGTGGGGCCGGGAGAACATTGCTCTGCCTGGTTTCCTAGGCGGAGGCAGGTGTGTTGTCGGCAGAGACCCTCACTCAGGCCAAGTGCGTGATGTCTCCTTTTCTTCCGCAGACGCCGAGCCCGGCACCCGGGAACCTGTTCCGGACGTGCCGCTCCCAACCATGACTCGCAGCACCGAGGAGGCTGACCACGACCACGACCACGACCACGACCACGACCACGACCACGGTAGGGGCCCTTGTGCCTTGTGTCCTCTGCCCCTGGGAGCCCGCTGGGTTGCCGGGGCTCCTTGAGCGAGAATGGGCTTTCCTATTGCCTCCGGGACCGGGAAGGTGTCGCCATGCGATTCCTTGTCCCGAAACGCTGGCCTGTGCTCTGGAGCTGCGGGGACGTCCTCGGGGCTCTGCCCGGGAAGGATGTGCTCCCTGGGGAGAGAGGGGCCGCGGTGCGAGTCAGGCGCTCCGAGACGGGGCCGTGTGTCCTCCCGGGTGCTCTGGTTGGCTGCACGCTGCCTGGGCCTGTCCGCAGGTTGTGCGTTTCTCTGCGTGGTGGTCTGCTAACCCGTGCGGGAGGGGCGTAGGCTTCCCCGCCCCCCACGTCTGCTCCCGCCATGACCCACCCCGGGGGTCTGGTGCAGCACTCCCAGCCCGCATGCCTGGCATTGCCACGGAGGCTGCGAGTGCAGAAGCCTCATGGGACCCGGCGTGGAGTGCCCCACTGCCCCTGGTGGCCCAGTGTGCGCAGCGGACTTAGGCACGGGCACGCTGGGCTCCGCGAGGGTGGTGCTCTGTGCCTCTGCCTCTCCTGAGACGTCCTTGCCTTCCTCTTGGCGTTGGCTGGTCTCCGAGCTCCCGGGACAGCGTCCAGGAGGCGTGGCCGCTGCCTGAGGACAAGTCCTCGATGTGCCCTCTGACGCTGGCACGAGCGTGTTCTGGACCCGTGCCGTGCCCCCAGGCAGCTGGGGAGTTGTCTGCCTTGTAGTGCGGCGGGCCACCAGGAGAATCTGACCCAGTGTCCTGGATGGGCCAGTTCCCAGTCGTGCGCTCGTGGCCCAGACCAGACCCGGGCTGGTGTGTGGAGCCAGCCACGCGGGCCCGTCTGTCCTGCGTGCCCTGAGTGGGCGCAGATGAGAGAGGGCGCGGTTGCTCCGTCCGCTTTTCTCCCCTCTCGCCCCCACGCGGGGAGCCGTCCAGCGAGGCCTGGCTGGACTGAGCCCGTGCCGGACACGGTGCTCCGTTGCCGTCCTGGAGGGCCCAGAGGATTGCTCGAGGTGTGCCCACCAGGCCCCTCCCCTGAGACAGGGGGCTGGGTGCCGTCAGGTTCTTTCTTGGCTGCCCCTGGAACCCGGAGGTGGCCCTTGCCTGGTTCCTGGATCCTTTCACTTCCCCTTCCTCGTCGCCTTGCCGTGTGGAAGGGAAGGGCCGCTCTTAGCCCGCCAGCCCTGGCCAAGGAGGGGAACCCACTCGGAGGGTGGGGTGGCACCAAGGCCTTGCGCGGCCCAACGCACAAGGGGGGACGGCGCGCCCTGCTGCGGGCCCTCGCCCTGGCCCCGGTGCCACCAGTTCCCCTTGGCCGGGATTCTTTGTGGCCTAGGCAGGCAGGCGCCCGTGCTGTCTCCACTCTGACCTAGGCACCCACCCACATGAGGCGTCGGGAGGTGTGGGGCCGGGAGAACATTGCTCTGCCTGGTTTCCTAGGCGGAGGCAGGTGTGTTGTCGGCAGAGACCCTCACTCAGGCCAAGTGCGTGATGTCTCCTTTTCTTCCGCAGACGCCGAGCCCGGCACCCGGGAACCTGTTCCGGACGTGCCGCTCCCAACCATGACTCCCAGCACCGAGGAGGCTGACCACGACCACGACCTAGACCACGACCACGACCACGGTAGGGGCCCGTGTGCCTTGTGTCCTCTGCCCCTGGGAGCCCGCTGGGTTGCCGGGGCTCCTTGAGCGAGAACGGGCTTTCCTATTGCCTCCGGGACCGGGAAGGTGTCGCCATGCGATTCCTTGTCCCGAAACGCTGGCCTGTGCTCTGGAGCTGCGGGGACGTCCTCGGGGCTCTGCCCGGGAAGGATGTGCTCCCTGGGGAGAGAGGGGCCGCGGTGCGAGTCAGGCGCTCCGAGACGGGGCCGTGTGTCCTCCCGGGTGCTCTGGTTGGCTGCACGCTGCCTGGGCCTGTCCGCAGGTTGTGCGTTTCTCTGCGTGGTGGTCTGCTAACCCGTGCGGGAGGGGCGTAGGCTTCCCCGCCCCCCACGTCTGCTCCCGCCATGACCCACCCCGGGGGTCTGGTGCAGCACTCCCAGCCCGCATGCCTGGCGTTGCCACGGAGGCTGCGAGTGCAGAAGCCTCATGGGACCCGGCGTGGAGTGCCCCACTGTCCCTGGTGGCCCAGTGTGCGCAGCGGACTTAGGCGCGGGCACGCTGGGCTCCGCGAGGGTGGTGCTCTGTGCCTCTGCCTCTCCTGAGACGTCCTTGCCTTCCTCTTGGCGTTGGCTGGTCTCCCGAGCTCCCGGGACAGCGTCCAGGAGGCGTGGCCGCTGCCTGAGGACAAGTCCTCGATGTGCCCTCTGACGCTGGCACGAGCGTGTTCTGGACCCGGGCCGTGCCCCCAGGCAGCTGGGGAGTTGTCTGCCTTGTAGTGCGGCGGGCCACCAGGAGAATCTGACCCAGTGTCCTGGATGGGCCAGTTCCCAGTCGTGCGCTCGTGGCCCAGACCAGACCCGGGCTGGTGTGTGGAGCCAGCCACACGGGCCCGTCTGTCCTGCGTGCCCTGAGTGGGCGCAGATGAGAGAGGGCGCGGTTGCTCCGTCCGCTTTTCTCCCCTCTCGCCCCCACGCGGGGAGCCGTCCAGCGGGGCCTGGCTGGACTGAGGCCGTGCCGGACACGGTGCTCCGTTGCCGTCCTGGAGGGCCCAGAGGATTGCTCGAGGTGTGCCCACCAGGCCCCTCCCCTGAGACAGGGGGCTGGGTGCCGTCAGGTTCTTTCTTGGCTGCCCCTGGAACCCGGAGGTGGCCCTTGCCTGGTTCCTGGATCCTTTCACTTCCCCTTCCTCGTCGCCTTGCCGTGTGGAAGGGAAGGGCCGCTCTTAGCCCGCCAGCCCTGGCCAAGGAGGGGAACCCACTCGGAGGGTGGGGTGGCACCAAGGCCTTGCGCGGCCCAACGCACAAGGGGGGACGGCGCGCCCTGCTGCGGGCCCTCGCCCTGGCCCCGGTGCCACCCGTTTCCCTTGGTCGGGACTCTTTGTGGCCTAGGCAGGCAGGCGCCCGTGCTGTCTCCACTCTGACCTAGGCACCCACCCACATGAGGCGTCGGGAGGTGTGGGGCCGGGAGAACATTGCTCTGCCTGGTTTCCTAGGCGGAGGCAGGTGTGTTGTTGGCAGAGACCCTCACTCAGGCCAAGTGTGTGATGTCTCCTTTTCTTCCGCAGACGCCGAGCCCGGCACCCGGGAACCTGTTCCGGACGTGCCGCTCCCAACCATGACTCCCAGCACCGAGGAGGCTGACCACGACCACGACCACGACCACCACCACGACCACGGTAGGGGCCCGTGTGCCTTGTGTCCTCTGCCCCTGGGAGCCCGCTGGGTTGCCGGGGCTCCTTGAGCGAGAACGGGCTTTCCTATTGCCTCCGGGACCGGGAAGGTGTCGCCATGCGATTCCTTGTCCCGAAACGCTGGCCTGTGCTCTGGAGCTGCGGGGACGTCCTCGGGGCTCTGCCCGGGAAGGATGTGCTCCCTGGGGAGAGAGGGGCCGCGGTGCGAGTCAGGCGCTCCGAGACGGGGCCGTGTGTCCTCCCGGGTGCTCTGGTTGGCTGCACGCTGCCTGGGCCTGTCCGCAGGTTGTGCGTTTCTCTGCGTGGTGGTCTGCTGACCCGTGCGGGAGGGGCGTAGGCTTCCCCGCCCCCCACGTCTGCTCCCGCCATGACCCACCCCGGGGGTCTGGTGCAGCACTCCCAGCCCGCATGCCTGGCGTTGCCACGGAGGCTGCGAGTGCAGAAGCCTCATGGGACCCGGCGTGGAGTGCCCCACTGCCCCTGGTGGCCCAGTGTGCGCAGCGGACTTAGGCGCGGGCACGCTGGGCTCCACGAGGGTGGTGCTCTGTGCCTCTGCCTCTCCTGAGACGTTCTTGCCTTCCTCTTGGCGTTGGCTGGTCTCCGAGCTCCCGGGACAGCGTCCAGGAGGCGTGGCCGCTGCCTGAGGACAAGTCCTCGATGTGCCCTCTGACGCTGGCACGAGCGTGTTCTGGACCCGGGCCGTGCCCCCAGGCAGCTGGGGAGTTGTCTGCCTTGTAGTGCGGCGGGCCACCAGGAGAATCTGACCCAGTGTCCTGGATGGGCCAGTTCCCAGTCGTGCGCTCGTGGCCCAGACCAGACCCGGGCTGGTGTGTGGAGCCAGCCACGCGGGCCCGTCTGTCCTGCGTGCCCTGAGTGGGCGCAGATGAGAGAGGGCGCGGTTGCTCCGTCCGCTTTTCTCCCCTCTCGCCCCCACGCGGGGAGCCGTCCAGCGGGGCCTGGCTGGACTGAGGCCGTGCCGGACACGGTGCTCCGTTGCCGTCCTGGAGGGCCCAGAGGATTGCTCGAGGTGTGCCCACCAGGCCCCTCCCCTGAGACAGGGGGCTGGGTGCCGTCAGGTTCTTTCTTGGCTGCCCCTGGAACCCGGAGGTGGCCCTTGCCTGGTTCCTGGATCCTTTCACTTCCCCTTCCTCGTCGCCTTGCCGTGTGGAAGGGAAGGGCCGCTCTTAGCCCGCCAGCCCTGGCCAAGGAGGGGAACCCACTCGGAGGGTGGGGTGGCACCAAGGCCTTGCGCGGCCCAACGCACAAGGGGGGACGGCGCGCCCTGCTGCGGGCCCTCGCCCTGGCCCCGGTGCCACCCGTTTCCCTTGGTCGGGACTCTTTGTGGCCTAGGCAGGCAGGCGCCCGTGCTGTCTCCACTCTGACCTAGGCACCCACCCACATGAGGCGTCGGGAGGTGTGGGGCCGGGAGAACATTGCTCTGCCTGGTTTCCTAGGCGGAGGCAGGTGTGTTGTTGGCAGAGACCCTCACTCAGGCCAAGTGTGTGATGTCTCCTTTTCTTCCGCAGACGCCGAGCCCGGCACCCGGGAACCTGTTCCGGACGTGCCGCTCCCAACCATGACTCCCAGCACCGAGGAGGCTGACCACGACCACGACCACGACCACCACCACGACCACGGTAGGGGCCCGTGTGCCTTGTGTCCTCTGCCCCTGGGAGCCCGCTGGGTTGCCGGGGCTCCTTGAGCGAGAACGGGCTTTCCTATTGCCTCCGGGACCGGGAAGGTGTCGCCATGCGATTCCTTGTCCCGAAACGCTGGCCTGTGCTCTGGAGCTGCGGGGACGTCCTCGGGGCTCTGCCCGGGAAGGATGTGCTCCCTGGGGAGAGAGGGGCCGCGGTGCGAGTCAGGCGCTCCGAGACGGGGCCGTGTGTCCTCCCGGGTGCTCTGGTTGGCTGCACGCTGCCTGGGCCTGTCCGCAGGTTGTGCGTTTCTCTGCGTGGTGGTCTGCTGACCCGTGCGGGAGGGGCGTAGGCTTCCCCGCCCCCCACGTCTGCTCCCGCCATGACCCACCCCGGGGGTCTGGTGCAGCACTCCCAGCCCGCATGCCTGGCGTTGCCACGGAGGCTGCGAGTGCAGAAGCCTCATGGGACCCGGCGTGGAGTGCCCCACTGCCCCTGGTGGCCCAGTGTGCGCAGCGGACTTAGGCGCGGGCACGCTGGGCTCCACGAGGGTGGTGCTCTGTGCCTCTGCCTCTCCTGAGACGTTCTTGCCTTCCTCTTGGCGTTGGCTGGTCTCCGAGCTCCCGGGACAGCGTCCAGGAGGCGTGGCCGCTGCCTGAGGACAAGTCCTCGATGTGCCCTCTGACGCTGGCACGAGCGTGTTCTGGACCCGGGCCGTGCCCCCAGGCAGCTGGGGAGTTGTCTGCCTTGTAGTGCGGCGGGCCACCAGGAGAATCTGACCCAGTGTCCTGGATGGGCCAGTTCCCAGTCGTGCGCTCGTGGCCCAGACCAGACCCGGGCTGGTGTGTGGAGCCAGCCACGCGGGCCCGTCTGTCCTGCGTGCCCTGAGTGGGCGCAGATGAGAGAGGGCGCGGTTGCTCCGTCCGCTTTTCTCCCCTCTCGCCCCCACGCGGGGAGCCGTCCAGCGGGGCCTGGCTGGACTGAGCCCGTGCCGGACACGGTGCTCCGTTGCCGTCCTGGAGGGCCCAGAGGATTGCTCGAGGTGTGCCCACCAGGCCCCTCCCCTGAGACAGGGGGCTGGGTGCCGTCAGGTTCTTTCTTGGCTGCCCCTGGAACCCAGAGGTGGCCCTTGCCTGGTTCCTGGATCCTTTCACTTCCCCTTCCTCGTCGCCTTGCCGTGTGGAAGGGAAGGGCCGCTCTTAGCCCGCCAGCCCTGGCCAAGGAGGGGAACCCACTCGGAGGGTGGGGTGGCACCAAGGCCTTGCGCGGCCCAACGCACAAGGGGGGACGGCGCGCCCTGCTGCGGGCCCTCGCCCTGGCCCCGGTGCCACCCGTTCCCCTTGGCCGGGATTCTTTGTGGCCTAGGCAGGCAGGCGCCCGTGCTGTCTCCACTCTGACCTAGGCACCCACCCACATGAGGCGTCGGGAGGTGTGGGGCCGGGAGAACATTGCTCTGCCTGGTTTCCTAGGCGGAGGCAGGTGTGTTGTCGGCAGAGACCCTCACTCAGGCCAAGTGCGTGATGTCTCCTTTTCTTCCGCAGACGCCGAGCCCGGCACCCGGGAACCTGTTCCGGACGTGCCGCTCCCAACCATGACTCCCAGCACCGAGGAGGCTGACCACGACCACGACCCCGAGCACGACCACGACCACGGTAGGGGCCCGTGTGCCTTGTGTCCTCTGCCCCTGGGAGCCCGCTGGGTTGCCGGGGCTCCTTGAGCGAGAACGGGCTTTCCTATTGCCTCCGGGACCGGGAAGGTGTCGCCATGCGATTCCTTGTCCCGAAACGCTGGCCTGTGCTCTGGAGCTGCGGGGACGTCCTCGGGGCTCTGCCCGGGAAGGATGTGCTCCCTGGGGAGAGAGGGGCCGCGGTGCGAGTCAGGCGCTCCGAGACGGGGCCGTGTGTCCTCCCGGGTTCTCTGGTTGGCTGCACGCTGCCTGGGCCTGTCCGCAGGTTGTGCGTTTCTCTGCGTGGTGGTCTGCTGACCCGTGCGGGAGGGGCGTAGGCTTCCCCGCCCCCCACGTCTGCTCCCGCCATGACCCACCCCGGGGGTCTGGTGCAGCACTCCCAGCCCGCATGCCTGGCGTTGCCACGGAGGCTGCGAGTGCAGAAGCCTCATGGGACCCGGCGTGGAGTGCCCCACTGCCCCTGGTGGCCCAGTGTGCGCAGCGGACTTAGGCGCGGGCACGCTGGGCTCCGCGAGGGTGGTGCTCTGTGCCTCTGCCTCTCCTGAGACGTCCTTGCCTTCCTCTTGGCGTTGGCTGGTCTCCGAGCTCCCGGGACAGCGTCCAGGAGGCGTGGCCGCTTCCTGAGGACCAGTCCTCGATGTGCCCTCTGACGCTGGCACGAGCGTGTTCTGGACCCGTGCCGTGCCCCCAGGCAGCTGGGGAGTTGTCTGCCTTGTAGTGCGGCGGGCCACCAGGAGAATCTGACCCAGTGTCCTGGATGGGCCAGTTCCCAGTCGTGCGCTCGTGGCCCAGACCAGACCCGGGCTGGTGTGTGGAGCCAGCCACGCGGGCCCGTCTGTCCTGCGTGCCCTGAGTGGGCGCAGATGAGAGAGGGCGCGGTTGCTCCGTCCGCTTTTCTCCCCTCTCGCCCCCACGCGGGGAGCCGTCCAGCGGGACCTGGCTGGAATGAGCCCGTGCCGGACACGGTGCTCCGTTGCCGTCCTGGAGGGCCCAGAGGATTGCTCGAGGTGTGCCCACCAGGCCCCTCCCCTGAGACAGGGGGCTGGGTGCCGTCAGGTTCTTTCTTGGCTGCCCCTGGAACCTGGAGGTGGCCCTTGCCTGGTTCCTGGATCCTTTCACTTCCCCTTCCTCGTCGCCTTGCCGTGTGGAAGGGAAGGGCCGCTCTTAGCCCGCCAGCCCTGGCCAAGGAGGGGAACCCACTCGGAGGGTGGGGTGGCACCAAGGCCTTGCGCGGCCCAACGCACAAGGGGGGACGGCGCGCCCTGCTGCGGGCCCTCGCCCTGGCCCCGGTGCCACCCGTTTCCCTTGGTCCGGACTCTTTGTGGCCTAGGCAGGCAGGCGCCCGTGCTGTCTCCGCACTGACCTAGGCACCCACCCACATGAGGCGTCGGGAGGTGTGGGGCCGGGAGAACGTTTCTCTGCCTGGTTTCCTAGGCGGAGGCAGGTGTGTTGTCGGCAGAGACCCTCACTCAGGCCAAGTGTGTGATGTCTCTTCTTCTTCCGCAGACGCCGAGCCCGGCACCCGGGAACCTGTTCCGGACGTGCCGCTCCCAACCATGACTCCCAGCACCGAGGAGGCTGACCACGACCACGACCACGACCACGACCATGACCACGACCACGGTAGGGGCCCGTGTGCCTTGTGTCCTCTGCCCCTGGGAGCCCGATGGGTTGCCGGGGCTCCTTGAGCGAGAACGGGCTTTCCTATTGCCTCCGGGACCGGGAAGGTGTCGCCATGCGATTCCTTGTCCCGAAACGCTGGCCTGTGCTCTGGAGCTGCGGGGACGTCCTCGGGGCTCTGCCCGGGAAGGATGTGCTCCCTGGGGAGAGAGGGGCCGCGGTGCGAGTCAGGCGCTCCGAGACGGGGCCGTGTGTCCTCCCGGGTTCTCTGGTTGGCTGCACGCTGCCTGGGCCTGTCCGCAGGTTGTCCGTTTCTCTGCGTGGTGGTCTGCTAACCCATGCGGGAGGGGCGTAGGCTTCCCCGCCCCCCACGTCTGCTCCCGCCATGACCCACCCCGGGGGTCTGGTGCAGCACTCCCAGCCCGCATGCCTGGCGTTGCCACGGAGGCTGCGAGTGCAGAAGCCTCATGGGACCCGGCGTGGAGTGCCCCACTGCCCCTGGTGGCCCAGTGTGCGCAGCGGACTTAGGCGCGGGCACGCTGGGCTCCACGAGGGTGGTGCTCTGTGCCTCTGCCTCTCCTGAGACGTCCTTGCCTTCCTCTTGGCGTTGGCTGGTCTCCGAGCTCCCGGGACAGCGTCCAGGAGGCGTGGCCGCTGCCTGAGGACAAGTCCTCGATGTGCCCTCTGACGCTGGCACGAGCGTGTTCTGGACCCGTGCCGTGCCCCCAGGCAGCTGGGGAGTTGTCTGCCTTGTAGTGCGGCGGGCCACCAGGAGAATCTGACCCAGTGTCCTGGATGGGCCAGTTCCCAGTCGTGCGCTCGTGGCCCAGACCAGACCCGGGCTGGTGTGTGGAGCCAGCCACGCGGGCCCGTCTGTCCTGCGTGCCCTGAGTGGGCGCAGATGAGAGAGGGCGCGGTTGCTCCGTCCGCTTTTCTCCCCTCTCGCCCCCACGCGGGGAGCCGTCCAGCGGGGCCTGGCTGGACTGAGCCCGTGCCGGACACGGTGCTCCGTTGCCGTCCTGGAGGGCCCAGAGGATTGCTCGAGGTGTGCCCACCAGGCCCCTCCCCTGAGACAGGGGGCTGGGTGCCGTCAGGTTCTTTCTTGGCTGCCCCTGGAACCCGGAGGTGGCCCTTGCCTGGTTCCTGGATCCTTTCACTTCCCCTTCCTCGTTGCCTTGCCGTGTGGAAGGGAAGGGCCGCTCTTAGCCCGCCAGCCCTGGCCAAGGAGGGGAACCCACTCGGAGGGTGGGGTGGCACCAAGGCCTTGCGCGGCCCAACGCACAAGGGGGGACGGCGCGCCCTGCTGCGGGCCCTCGCCCTGGCCCCGGTGCCACCAGTTCCCCTTGGCCGGGATTCTTTGTGGCCTAGGCAGGCAGGCGCCCGTGCTGTCTCCACTCTGACCTAGGCACCCACCCACATGAGGCGTCGGGAGGTGTGGGGCCGGGAGAACATTGCTCTGCCTGGTTTCCTAGGCGGAGGCAGGTGTGTTGTCGGCAGAGACCCTCACTCAGGCCAAGTGCGTGATGTCTCCTTTTCTTCCGCAGACGCCGAGCCCGGCACCCGGGAACCTGTTCCGGACGTGCCGCTCCCAACCATGACTCCCAGCACCGAGGAGGCTGACCACGACCACGACCCCGAGCACGACCACGACCACGGTAGGGGCCCGTGTGCCTTGTGTCCTCTGCCCCTGGGAGCCCGCTGGGTTGCCGGGGCTCCTTGAGCGAGAACGGGCTTTCCTATTGCCTCCGGGACCGGGAAGGTGTCGCCATGCGATTCCTTGTCCCGAAACGCTGGCCTGTGCTCTGGAGCTGCGGGGACGTCCTCGGGGCTCTGCCCGGGAAGGATGTGCTCCCTGGGGAGAGAGGGGCCGCGGTGCGAGTCAGGCGCTCCGAGACGGGGCCGTGTGTCCTCCCGGGTTCTCTGGTTGGCTGCACGCTGCCTGGGCCTGTCCGCAGGTTGTCCGTTTCTCTGCGTGGTGGTCTGCTGACCCGTGCGGGAGGGGCGTAGGCTTCCCCGCCCCCCACGTCTGCTCCCGCCATGACCCACCCCGGGGGTCTGGTGCAGCACTCCCAGCCCGCATGCCTGGCGTTGCCACGGAGGCTGCGAGTGCAGAAGCCTCATGGGACCCGGCGTGGAGTGCCCCACTGCCCCTGGTGGCCCAGTGTGCGCAGCGGACTTAGGCGCGGGCACGCTGGGCTCCGCGAGGGTGGTGCTCTGTGCCTCTGCCTCTCCTGAGACGTCCTTGCCTTCCTCTTGGCGTTGGCTGGTCTCCGAGCTCCCGGGACAGCGTCCAGGAGGCGTGGCCGCTTCCTGAGGACCAGTCCTCGATGTGCCCTCTGACGCTGGCACGAGCGTGTTCTGGACCCGTGCCGTGCCCCCAGGCAGCTGGGGAGTTGTCTGCCTTGTAGTGCGGCGGGCCACCAGGAGAATCTGACCCAGTGTCCTGGATGGGCCAGTTCCCAGTCGTGCGCTCGTGGCCCAGACCAGACCCGGGCTGGTGTGTGGAGCCAGCCACGCGGGCCCGTCTGTCCTGCGTGCCCTGAGTGGGCGCAGATGAGAGAGGGCGCGGTTGCTCCGTCCGCTTTTCTCCCCTCTCGCCCCCACGCGGGGAGCCGTCCAGCGGGACCTGGCTGGACTGAGCCCGTGCCGGACACGGTGCTCCGTTGCCGTCCTGGAGGGCCCAGAGGATTGCTCGAGGTGTGCCCACCAGGCCCCTCCCCTGAGACAGGGGGCTGGGTGCCGTCAGGTTCTTTCTTGGCTGCCCCTGGAACCCGGAGGTGGCCCTTGCCTGGTTCCTGGATCCTTTCACTTCCCCTTCCTCGTCGCCTTGCCGTGTGGAAGGGAAGGGCCGCTCTTAGCCCGCCAGCCCTGGCCAAGGAGGGGAACCCACTCGGAGGGTGGGGTGGCACCAAGGCCTTGCGCGGCCCAACGCACAAGGGGGGACGGCGCGCCCTGCTGCGGGCCCTCGCCCTGGCCCCGGTGCCACCCGTTTCCCTTGGTCCGGACTCTTTGTGGCCTAGGCAGGCAGGCGCCCGTGCTGTCTCCGCACTGACCTAGGCACCCACCCACATGAGGCGTCGGGAGGTGTGGGGCCGGGAGAACGTTTCTCTGCCTGGTTTCCTAGGCGGAGGCAGGTGTGTTGTCGGCAGAGACCCTCACTCGGGCCAAGTGCGTGATGTCTCTTCTTCTTCCGCAGACGCCGAGCCCGGCACCCGGGAACCTGTTCCGGACGTGCCGCTCCCAACCATGACTCCCAGCACCGAGGAGGCTGACCACGACCACGACCACGACCACGACCACGACCACGGTAGGGGCCCGTGTGCCTTGTGTCCTCTGCCCCTGGGAGCCCGCTGGGCTGCCGGGGCTCCTTGAGCGAGAACGGGCTTTCCTATTGCCTCCGGGACCGGGAAGGTGTCGCCATGCGATTCCTTGTCCCAAAACGCTGGCCTGTGCTCTGGAGCTGCGGGGACGTCCTCGGGGCTCTGCCCGGGAAGGATGTGCTCCCTGGGGAGAGAGGGGCCGCGGTGCGAGTCAGGCGCTCCGAGACGGGGCCGTGTGTCCTCCCGGGTTCTCTGGTTGGCTGCACGCTGCCTGGGCCTGTCCGCAGGTAGTGCGTTTCTCTGCGTGGTGGTCTGCTAACCCGTGCGGGAGGGGCGTAGGCTTCCCCGCCCCCCACGTCTGCTCCCGCCATGACCCACCCCGGGGGTCTGGTGCAGCACTCCCAGCCCGCATGCCTGGCGTTGCCACGGAGGCTGCGAGTGCAGAAGCCTCATGGGACCCGGCGTGGAGTGCCCCACTGCCCCTGGTGGCCCAGTGTGCGCAGCGGACTTAGGCGCGGGCACGCTGGGCTCCGCGAGGGTGGTGCTCTGTGCCTCTGCCTCTCCTGAGACGTCCTTGCCTTCCTCTTGGCGTTGGCTGGTCTCCGAGCTCCCGGGACAGCATCCAGGAGGCGTGGCCGCTGCCTGAGGACCAGTCCTCGATGTGCCCTCTGACGCTGGCACGAGCGTGTTCTGGACCCGTGCCGTGCCCCCAGGCAGCTGGGGAGTTGTCTGCCTTGTAGTGCGGCGGGCCACCAGGAGAATCTGACCCAGTGTCCTGGATGGGCCAGTTCCCAGTCGTGCGCTCGTGGCCCAGACCAGACCC
Organism: Oryctolagus cuniculus; assembly: GCF_964237555.1. Lineage (NCBI taxonomy): Eukaryota > Metazoa > Chordata > Mammalia > Lagomorpha > Leporidae > Oryctolagus > Oryctolagus cuniculus. The sequence continues at coordinate 123,314,499 of NC_091439.1, forward strand.
GGGCTGGTGTGTGGAGCCAGCCACGCGGGCCCGTCTGTCCTGCGTGCCCTGAGTGGGCGCAGATGAGAGAGGGCGCGGTTGCTCCGTCCGCTTTTCTCCCCTCTCGCCCCCACGCGGGGAGCCGTCCAGCGGGGCCTGGCTGGACTGAGCCCGTGCCGGACACGGTGCTCCGTTGCCGTCCTGGAGGGCCCAGAGGATTGCTCGAGGTGTGCCCACCAGGCCCCTCCCCTGAGACAGGGGGCTGGGTGCCGTCAGGTTCTTTCTTGGCTGCCCCTGGAACCCGGAGGTGGCCCTTGCCTGGTTCCTGGATCCTTTCACTTCCCCTTCCTCGTCGCCTTGCCGTGTGGAAGGGAAGGGCCGCTCTTAGCCCGCCAGCCCTGGCCAAGGAGGGGAACCCACTCGGAGGGTGGGGTGGCACCAAGGCCTTGCGCGGCCCAACGCACAAGGGGGGACGGCGCGCCCTGCTGCGGGCCCTCGCCCTGGCCCCGGTGCCACCCGTTTCCCTTGGTCGGGACTCTTTGTGGCCTAGGCAGGCAGGCGCCCGTGCTGTCTCCGCACTGACCTAGGCACCCACCCACATGAGGCGTCGGGAGGTGTGGGGCCGGGAGAACGTTTCTCTGCCTGGTTTCCTAGGCGGAGGCAGGTGTGTTGTCGGCAGAGACCCTCACTCAGGCCAAGTGTGTGATGTCTCTTCTTCTTCCGCAGACGCCGAGCCCGGCACCCGGGAACCTGTTCCGGACGTGCCGCTCCCAACCATGACTCCCAGCACCGAGGAGGCTGACCACGACCACGACCACGACCACCACCACGACCACGACCACGGTAGGGGCCCGTGTGCCTTGTGTCCTCTGCCCCTGGGAGCCCGCTGGGTTGCCGGGGCTCCTTGAGCGAGAACGGGCTTTCCTATTGCCTCCGGGACCGGGAAGGTGTCGCCATGCGATTCCTTGTCCCGAAACGCTGGCCTGTGCTCTGGAGCTGCGGGGACGTCCTCGGGGCTCTGCCCGGGAAGGATGTGCTCCCTGGGGAGAGAGGGGCCGCGGTGCGAGTCAGGCGCTCCGAGACGGGGCCGTGTGTCCTCCCGGGTTCTCTGGTTGGCTGCACGCTGCCTGGGCCTGTCCGCAGGTTGTGCGTTTCTCTGCGTGGTGGTCTGCTAACCCGTGCGGGAGGGGCGTAGGCTTCCCCGCCCCCCACGTCTGCTCCCGCCATGACCCACCCCAGGGGTCTGGTGCAGCACTCCCAGCCCGCATGCCTGGCGTTGCCACGGAGGCTGCGAGTGCAGAAGCCTCATGGGACCCGGCGTGGAGTGCCCCACTGCCCCTGGTGGCCCAGTGTGCGCAGCGGACTTAGGCGCGGGCACGCTGGGCTCCGCGAGGGTGGTGCTCTGTGCCTCTGCCTCTCCTGAGACGTCCTTGCCTTCCTCTTGGCGTTGGCTGGTCTCCGAGCTCCCGGGACAGCGTCCAGGAGGCGTGGCCGCTGCCTGAGGACCAGTCCTCGATGTGCCCTCTGACGCTGGCACGAGCGTGTTCTGGACCCATGCCGTGCCCCCAGGCAGCTGGGGAGTTGTCTGCCTTGTAGTGCGGCGGGCCACCAGGAGAATCTGACCCAGTGTCCTGGATGGGCCAGTTCCCAGTCGTGCGCTCGTGGCCCAGACCAGACCCGGGCTGGTGTGTGGAGCCAGCCACGCGGGCCCGTCTGTCCTGCGTGCCCTGAGTGGGCGCAGATGAGAGAGGGCGCGGTTGCTCCGTCCGCTTTTCTCCCCTCTCGCCCCCACGCGGGGAGCCGTCCAGCGGGGCCTGGCTGGACTGAGCCCGTGCCGGACACGGTGCTCCGCTGCCGTCCTGGAGGGCCCAGAGGATTGCTCGAGGTGTGCCCACCAGGCCCCTCCCCTGAGACAGGGGGCTGGGTGCCGTCAGGTTCTTTCTTGGCTGCCCCTGGAACCCGGAGGTGGCCCTTGCCTGGTTCCTGGATCCTTTCACTTCCCCTTCCTCGTCGCCTTGCCGTGTGGAAGGGAAGGGCCGCTCTTAGCCCGCCAGCCCTGGCCAAGGAGGGGAACCCACTCGGAGGGTGGGGTGGCACCAAGGCCTTGCGCGGCCCAACGCACAAGGGGGGACGGCGCGCCCTGCTGCGGGCCCTCGCCCTGGCCCCGGTGCCACCCGTTTCCCTTGGTCGGGACTCTTTGTGGCCTAGGCAGGCAGGCGCCCGTGCTGTCTCCGCACTGACCTAGGCACCCACCCACATGAGGCGTCGGGAGGTGTGGGGCCGGGAGAACGTTTCTCTGCCTGGTTTCCTAGGCGGAGGCAGGTGTGTTGTCGGCAGAGACCCTCACTCGGGCCAAGTGCGTGATGTCTCTTCTTCTTCCGCAGACGCCGAGCCCGGCACCCGGGAACCTGTTCCGGACGTGCCGCTCCCAACCATGACTCCCAGCACCGAGGAGGCTGACCACGACCACGACCACGACCACGACCATGACCACGACCACGGTAGGGGCCCGTGTGCCTTGTGTCCTCTGCCCCTGGGAGCCCGATGGGTTGCCGGGGCTCCTTGAGCGAGAACGGGCTTTCCTATTGCCTCCGGGACCGGGAAGGTGTCGCCATGCGATTCCTTGTCCCGAAACGCTGGCCTGTGCTCTGGAGCTGCGGGGACGTCCTCGGGGCTCTGCCCGGGAAGGATGTGCTCCCTGGGGAGAGAGGGGCCGCGGTGCGAGTCAGGCGCTCCGAGACGGGGCCGTGTGTCCTCCCGGGTTCTCTGGTTGGCTGCACGCTGCCTGGGCCTGTCCGCAGGTTGTCCGTTTCTCTGCGTGGTGGTCTGCTAACCCATGCGGGAGGGGCGTAGGCTTCCCCGCCCCCCACGTCTGCTCCCGCCATGACCCACCCCGGGGGTCTGGTGCAGCACTCCCAGCCCGCATGCCTGGCGTTGCCACGGAGGCTGCGAGTGCAGAAGCCTCATGGGACCCGGCGTGGAGTGCCCCACTGCCCCTGGTGGCCCAGTGTGCGCAGCGGACTTAGGCGCGGGCACGCTGGGCTCCGCGAGGGTGGTGCTCTGTGCCTCTGCCTCTCCTGAGACGTCCTTGCCTTCCTCTTGGCGTTGGCTGGTCTCCGAGCTCCCGGGAAAGCGTCCAGGTGGCGTGGCCGCTGCCTGAGGACAAGTCCTCGATGTGCCCTCTGACGCTGGCACGAGCGTGTTCTGGACCCGGGCCGTGCCCCCAGGCAGCTGGGGAGTTGTCTGCCTTGTAGTGCGGCGGGCCACCAGGAGAATCTGACCCAGTGTCCTGGATGGGCCAGTTCCCAGTCGTGCGCTCGTGGCCCAGACCAGACCCGGGCTGGTGTGTGGAGCCAGCCACGCGGGCCCGTCTGTCCTGCGTGCCCTGAGTGGGCGCAGATGAGAGAGGGCGCGGTTGCTCCGTCCGCTTTTCTCCCCTCTCGCCCCCACGCGGGGAGCCGTCCAGCGGGGCCTGGCTGGACTGAGCCCGTGCCGGACACGGTGCTCCGTTGCCGTCCTGGAGGGCCCAGAGGATTGCTCGAGGTGTGCCCACCAGGCCCCTCCCCTGAGACAGGGGGCTGGGTGCCGTCAGGTTCTTTCTTGGCTGCCCCTGGAACCCGGAGGTGGCTCTTGCCTGGTTCCTGGATCCTTTCACTTCCCCACCTCGTCGCCTTGCCGTGTGGAAGGGAAGGGCCGCTCTTAGCCCGCCAGCCCTGGCCAAGGAGGGGAACCCACTCGGAGGGTGGGGTGGCACCAAGGCCTTGCGCGGCCCAACGCACAAGGGGGGACGGCGCGCCCTGCTGCGGGCCCTCGCCCTGGCCCCGGTGCCACCCGTTTCCCTTGGTCGGGACTCTTTGTGGCCTAGGCAGGCAGGCGCCCGTGCTGTCTCCGCACTGACCTAGGCACCCACCCACATGAGGCGTCGGGAGGTGTGGGGCCGGGAGAACGTTTCTCTGCCTGGTTTCCTAGGCGGAGGCAGGTGTGTTGTCGGCAGAGACCCTCACTCGGGCCAAGTGCGTGATGTCTCTTCTTCTTCCGCAGACGCCGAGCCCGGCACCCGGGAACCTGTTCCGGACGTGCCGCTCCCAACCATGACTCCCAGCACCGAGGAGGCTGACCACGACCACGACCACGACCACGACCACAACCACGGTAGGGGCCCCGTGTGCCTTGTGTCCTCTGCCCCTGGGAGCCCGCTGGGTTGCCGGGGCTCCTTGAGTGAGAACGTGCTTTCCTATTGCCTCCGGGACCGGGAAGGTGTCGCCATGCGATTCCTTGTCCCGAAACGCTGGCCTGTGCTCTGGAGCTGCGGGGACGTCCTCGGGGCTCTGCCCGGGAAGGATGTGCTCCCTGGGGAGAGAGGGGCCGCGGTGCGAGTCAGGCACTCCGAGACGGGGCCGTGTGTCCTCCCGGGTTCTCTGGTTGGCTGCACGCTGCCTGGGCCTGTCCGCAGGTAGTGCGTTTCTCTGCGTGGTGGTCTGCTAACCCGTGCGGGAGGGGCGTAGGCTTCCCCGCCCCCCACGTCTGCTCCCGCCATGACCCACCCCGGGGGTCTGGTGCAGCACTCCCAGCCCGCATGCCTGGCGTTGCCACGGAGGCTGCGAGTGCAGAAGCCTCATGGGACCCGGCGTGGAGTGCCCCACTGCCCCTGGTGGCCCAGTGTGCGCAGCGGACTTAGGCGCGGGCACGCTGGGCTCCGCGAGGGTGGTGCTCTGTGCCTCTGCCTCTCCTGAGACGTCCTTGCCTTCCTCTTGGCGTTGGCTGGTCTCCGAGCTCCCGGGACAGCGTCCAGGAGGCGTGGCCGCTGCCTGAGGACAAGTCCTCGATGTGCCCTCTGACGCTGGCACGAGCGTGTTCTGGACCCGTGCCGTGCCCCCAGGCAGCTGGGGAGTTGTCTGCCTTGTAGTGCGGCGGGCCACCAGGAGAATCTGACCCAGTGTCCTGGATGGGCCAGTTCCCAGTCGTGCGCTCGTGGCCCAGACCAGACCCGGGCTGGTGTGTGGAGCCAGCCACGCGGGCCCGTCTGTCCTGCGTGCCCTGAGTGGGCGCAGATGAGAGAGGGCGCGGTTGCTCCGTCCGCTTTTCTCCCCTCTCGCCCCCACGCGGGGAGCCGTCCAGCGGGGCCTGGCTGGACTGAGCCCGTGCCGGACACGGTGCTCCGCTGCCGTCCTGGAGGGCCCAGAGGATTGCTCGAGGTGTGCCCACCAGGCCCCTCTCCTGAGACAGGGGGCTGGGTGCCGTCAGGTTCTTTCTTGGCTGCCCCTGGAACCCGGAGGTGGCCCTTGCCTGGTTCCTGGATCCTTTCACTTCCCCACCTTGTCGCCTTGCCGTGTGGAAGGGAAGGGCCGCTCTTAGCCCGCCAGCCCTGGCCAAGGAGGGGAACCCACTCGGAGGGTGGGGTGGCACCAAGGCCTTGCGCGGCCCAACGCACAAGGGGGGACGGCGCGCCCTGCTGCGGGCCCTCGCCCTGGCCCCGGTGCCACCCGTTTCCCTTGGTCCGGACTCTTTGTGGCCTAGGCAGGCAGGCGCCCGTGCTGTCTCCGCACTGACCTAGGCACCCACCCACATGAGGCGTCGGGAGGTGTGGGGCCGGGAGAACGTTTCTCTGCCTGGTTTCCTAGGCGGAGGCAGGTGTGTTGTCGGCAGAGACCCTCACTCGGGCCAAGTGCGTGATGTCTCTTCTTCTTCCGCAGACGCCGAGCCCGGCACCCGGGAACCTGTTCCGGACGTGCCGCTCCCAACCATGACTCCCAGCACCGAGGAGGCTGACCACGACCACGACCACAACCACGACCACGACCACGACCACGGTAGGGGCCCGTGTGCCTTGTGTCCTCTGCCCCTGGGAGCCCGCTGGGTTGCCGGGGCTCCTTGAGTGAGAACGTGCTTTCCTATTGCCTCCGGGACCGGGAAGGTGTCGCCATGCGATTCCTTGTCCCGAAACGCTGGCCTGTGCTCTGGAGCTGCGGGGACGTCCTCGGGGCTCTGCCCGGGAAGGATGTGCTCCCTGGGGAGAGAGGGGCCGCGGTGCGAGTCAGGCGCTCCGAGACGGGGCCGTGTGTCCTCCCGGGTTCTCTGGTTGGCTGCACGCTGCCTGGGCCTGTCCGCAGGTTGTCCGTTTCTCTGCGTGGTGGTCTGCTAACCCATGCGGGAGGGGCGTAGGCTTCCCCGCCCCCCACGTCTGCTCCCGCCATGACCCACCCCGGGGGTCTGGTGCAGCACTCCCAGCCCGCATGCCTGGCGTTGCCACGGAGGCTGCGAGTGCAGAAGCCTCATGGGACCCGGCGTGGAGTGCCCCACTGCCCCTGGTGGCCCAGTGTGCGCAGCGGACTTAGGCGCGGGCACGCTGGGCTCCGCGAGGGTGGTGCTCTGTGCCTCTGCCTCTCCTGAGACGTCCTTGCCTTCCTCTTGGCGTTGGCTGGTCTCCGAGCTCCCGGGACAGCGTCCAGGAGGCGTGGCCGCTGCCTGAGGACAAGTCCTCGATGTGCCCTCTGACGCTGGCACGAGCGTGTTCTGGACCCGTGCCGTGCCCCCAGGCAGCTGGGGAGTTGTCTGCCTTGTAGTGCGGCGGGCCACCAGGAGAATCTGACCCAGTGTCCTGGATGGGCCAGTTCCCAGTCGTGCGCTCGTGGCCCAGACCAGACCCGGGCTGGTGTGTGGAGCCAGCCACGCGGGCCCGTCTGTCCTGCGTGCCCTGAGTGGGCGCAGATGAGAGAGGGCGCGGTTGCTCCGTCCGCTTTTCTCCCCTCTCGCCCCCACGCGGGGAGCCGTCCAGCGGGGCCTGGCTGGACTGAGCCCGTGCCGGACACGGTGCTCCGTTGCCGTCCTGGAGGGCCCAGAGGATTGCTCGAGGTGTGCCCACCAGGCCCCTCCCCTGAGACAGGGGGCTGGGTGCCGTCAGGTTCTTTCTTGGCTGCCCCTGGAACCCGGAGGTGGCCCTTGCCTGGTTCCTGGATCCTTTCACTTCCCCTTCCTCGTCGCCTTGCCGTGTGGAAGGGAAGGGCCGCTCTTAGCCCGCCAGCCCTGGCCAAGGAGGGGAACCCACTCGGAGGGTGGGGTGGCACCAAGGCCTTGCGCGGCCCAACGCACAAGGGGGGACGGCGCGCCCTGCTGCGGGCCCTCGCCCTGGCCCCGGTGCCACCCGTTTCCCTTGGTCGGGACTCTTTGTGGCCTAGGCAGGCAGGCGCCCGTGCTGTCTCCGCACTGACCTAGGCACCCACCCACATGAGGCGTCGGGAGGTGTGGGGCCGGGAGAACGTTTCTCTGCCTGGTTTCCTAGGCGGAGGCAGGTGTGTTGTCGGCAGAGACCCTCACTCAGGCCAAGTGCGTGATGTCTCTTCTTCTTCCGCAGACGCCGAGCCCGGCACCCGGGAACCTGTTCCGGACGTGCCGCTCCCAACCATGACTCCCAGCACCGAGGAGGCTGACCACGACCACGACCACGACCACGACCACAACCACGGTAGGGGCCCCGTGTGCCTTGTGTCCTCTGCCCCTGGGAGCCCGCTGGGTTGCCGGGGCTCCTTGAGCGAGAACGGGCTTTCCTATTGCCTCCGGGACCGGGAAGGTGTCGCCATGCGATTCCTTGTCCCGAAACGCTGGCCTGTGCTCTGGAGCTGCGGGGACGTCCTCGGGGCTCTGCCCGGGAAGGATGTGCTCCCTGGGGAGAGAGGGGCCGCGGTGCGAGTCAGGCGCTCCGAGACGGGGCCGTGTGTCCTCCCGGGTTCTCTGGTTGGCTGCACGCTGCCTGGGCCTGTCCGCAGGTTGTGCGTTTCTCTGCGTGGTGGTCTGCTAACCCGTGCGGGAGGGGCGTAGGCTTCCCCGCCCCCCACGTCTGCTCCCGCCATGACCCACCCCAGGGGTCTGGTGCAGCACTCCCAGCCCGCATGCCTGGCGTTGCCACGGAGGCTGCGAGTGCAGAAGCCTCATGGGACCCGGCGTGGAGTGCCCCACTGCCCCTGGTGGCCCAGTGTGCGCAGCGGACTTAGGCGCGGGCACGCTGGGCTCCGCGAGGGTGGTGCTCTGTGCCTCTGCCTCTCCTGAGACGTCCTTGCCTTCCTCTTGGCGTTGGCTGGTCTCCGAGCTCCCGGGACAGCGTCCAGGAGGCGTGGCCGCTGCCTGAGGACCAGTCCTCGATGTGCCCTCTGACGCTGGCACGAGCGTGTTCTGGACCCATGCCGTGCCCCCAGGCAGCTGGGGAGTTGTCTGCCTTGTAGTGCGGCGGGCCACCAGGAGAATCTGACCCAGTGTCCTGGATGGGCCAGTTCCCAGTCGTGCGCTCGTGGCCCAGACCAGACCCGGGCTGGTGTGTGGAGCCAGCCACGCGGGCCCGTCTGTCCTGCGTGCCCTGAGTGGGCGCAGATGAGAGAGGGCGCGGTTGCTCCGTCCGCTTTTCTCCCCTCTCGCCCCCACGCGGGGAGCCGTCCAGCGGGGCCTGGCTGGACTGAGCCCGTGCCGGACACGGTGCTCCGCTGCCGTCCTGGAGGGCCCAGAGGATTGCTCGAGGTGTGCCCACCAGGCCCCTCCCCTGAGACAGGGGGCTGGGTGCCGTCAGGTTCTTTCTTGGCTGCCCCTGGAACCCGGAGGTGGCCCTTGCCTGGTTCCTGGATCCTTTCACTTCCCCTTCCTCGTCGCCTTGCCGTGTGGAAGGGAAGGGCCGCTCTTAGCCCGCCAGCCCTGGCCAAGGAGGGGAACCCACTCGGAGGGTGGGGTGGCACCAAGGCCTTGCGCGGCCCAACGCACAAGGGGGGACGGCGCGCCCTGCTGCGGGCCCTCGCCCTGGCCCCGGTGCCACCCGTTTCCCTTGGTCGGGACTCTTTGTGGCCTAGGCAGGCAGGCGCCCGTGCTGTCTCCGCACTGACCTAGGCACCCACCCACATGAGGCGTCGGGAGGTGTGGGGCCGGGAGAACGTTTCTCTGCCTGGTTTCCTAGGCGGAGGCAGGTGTGTTGTCGGCAGAGACCCTCACTCGGGCCAAGTGCGTGATGTCTCTTCTTCTTCCGCAGACGCCGAGCCCGGCACCCGGGAACCTGTTCCGGACGTGCCGCTCCCAACCATGACTCCCAGCACCGAGGAGGCTGACCACGACCACGACCACGACCACGACCATGACCACGACCACGGTAGGGGCCCGTGTGCCTTGTGTCCTCTGCCCCTGGGAGCCCGATGGGTTGCCGGGGCTCCTTGAGCGAGAACGGGCTTTCCTATTGCCTCCGGGACCGGGAAGGTGTCGCCATGCGATTCCTTGTCCCGAAACGCTGGCCTGTGCTCTGGAGCTGCGGGGACGTCCTCGGGGCTCTGCCCGGGAAGGATGTGCTCCCTGGGGAGAGAGGGGCCGCGGTGCGAGTCAGGCGCTCCGAGACGGGGCCGTGTGTCCTCCCGGGTTCTCTGGTTGGCTGCACGCTGCCTGGGCCTGTCCGCAGGTTGTCCGTTTCTCTGCGTGGTGGTCTGCTAACCCATGCGGGAGGGGCGTAGGCTTCCCCGCCCCCCACGTCTGCTCCCGCCATGACCCACCCCGGGGGTCTGGTGCAGCACTCCCAGCCCGCATGCCTGGCGTTGCCACGGAGGCTGCGAGTGCAGAAGCCTCATGGGACCCGGCGTGGAGTGCCCCACTGCCCCTGGTGGCCCAGTGTGCGCAGCGGACTTAGGCGCGGGCACGCTGGGCTCCGCGAGGGTGGTGCTCTGTGCCTCTGCCTCTCCTGAGACGTCCTTGCCTTCCTCTTGGCGTTGGCTGGTCTCCGAGCTCCCGGGAAAGCGTCCAGGTGGCGTGGCCGCTGCCTGAGGACAAGTCCTCGATGTGCCCTCTGACGCTGGCACGAGCGTGTTCTGGACCCGGGCCGTGCCCCCAGGCAGCTGGGGAGTTGTCTGCCTTGTAGTGCGGCGGGCCACCAGGAGAATCTGACCCAGTGTCCTGGATGGGCCAGTTCCCAGTCGTGCGCTCGTGGCCCAGACCAGACCCGGGCTGGTGTGTGGAGCCAGCCACGCGGGCCCGTCTGTCCTGCGTGCCCTGAGTGGGCGCAGATGAGAGAGGGCGCGGTTGCTCCGTCCGCTTTTCTCCCCTCTCGCCCCCACGCGGGGAGCCGTCCAGCGGGGCCTGGCTGGACTGAGCCCGTGCCGGACACGGTGCTCCGTTGCCGTCCTGGAGGGCCCAGAGGATTGCTCGAGGTGTGCCCACCAGGCCCCTCCCCTGAGACAGGGGGCTGGGTGCCGTCAGGTTCTTTCTTGGCTGCCCCTGGAACCCGGAGGTGGCCCTTGCCTGGTTCCTGGATCCTTTCACTTCCCCACCTCGTCGCCTTGCCGTGTGGAAGGGAAGGGCCGCTCTTAGCCCGCCAGCCCTGGCCAAGGAGGGGAACCCACTCGGAGGGTGGGGTGGCACCAAGGCCTTGCGCGGCCCAACGCACAAGGGGGGACGGCGCGCCCTGCTGCGGGCCCTCGCCCTGGCCCCGGTGCCACCCGTTTTCCTTGGTCGGGACTCTTTGTGGCCTAGGCAGGCAGGCGCCCGTGCTGTCTCCGCACTGACCTAGGCACCCACCCACATGAGGCGTCGGGAGGTGTGGGGCCGGGAGAACGTTTCTCTGCCTGGTTTCCTAGGCGGAGGCAGGTGTGTTGTCGGCAGAGACCCTCACTCAGGCCAAGTGCGTGATGTCTCTTCTTCTTCCGCAGACGCCGAGCCCGGCACCCGGGAACCTGTTCCGGACGTGCCGCTCCCAACCATGACTCCCAGCACCGAGGCTGACCACGACCACGACCACGACCACGACCACGACCACGACCACGGTAGGGGCCCGTGTGCCTTGTGTCCTCTGCCCCTGGGAGCCCGCTGGGTTGCCGGGGCTCCTTGAGTGAGAACGTGCTTTCCTATTGCCTCCGGGACCGGGAAGGTGTCGCCATGCGATTCCTTGTCCCGAAACGCTGGCCTGTGCTCTGGAGCTGCGGGGACGTCCTCGGGGCTCTGCCCGGGAAGGATGTGCTCCCTGGGGAGAGAGGGGCCGCGGTGCGAGTCAGGCACTCCGAGACGGGGCCGTGTGTCCTCCCGGGTTCTCTGGTTGGCTGCACGCTGCCTGGGCCTGTCCGCAGGTTGTCCGTTTCTCTGCGTGGTGGTCTGCTAACCCATGCGGGAGGGGCGTAGGCTTCCCCGCCCCCCACGTCTGCTCCCGCCATGACCCACCCCGGGGGTCTGGTGCAGCACTCCCAGCCCGCATGCCTGGCGTTGCCACGGAGGCTGCGAGTGCAGAAGCCTCATGGGACCCGGCGTGGAGTGCCCCACTGCCCCTGGTGGCCCAGTGTGCGCAGCGGACTTAGGCGCGGGCACGCTGGGCTCCGCGAGGGTGGTGCTCTGTGCCTCTGCCTCTCCTGAGACGTCCTTGCCTTCCTCTTGGCGTTGGCTGGTCTCCGAGCTCCCGGGACAGCGTCCAGGAGGCGTGGCCGCTGCCTGAGGACAAGTCCTCGATGTGCCCTCTGACGCTGGCACGAGCGTGTTCTGGACCCGTGCCGTGCCCCCAGGCAGCTGGGGAGTTGTCTGCCTTGTAGTGCGGCGGGCCACCAGGAGAATCTGACCCAGTGTCCTGGATGGGCCAGTTCCCAGTCGTGCGCTCGTGGCCCAGACCAGACCCGGGCTGGTGTGTGGAGCCAGCCACGCGGGCCCGTCTGTCCTGCGTGCCCTGAGTGGGCGCAGATGAGAGAGGGCGCGGTTGCTCCGTCCGCTTTTCTCCCCTCTCGCCCCCACGCGGGGAGCCGTCCAGCGGGGCCTGGCTGGACTGAGCCCGTGCCGGACACGGTGCTCCGCTGCCGTCCTGGAGGGCCCAGAGGATTGCTCGAGGTGTGCCCACCAGGCCCCTCTCCTGAGACAGGGGGCTGGGTGCCGTCAGGTTCTTTCTTGGCTGCCCCTGGAACCCGGAGGTGGCCCTTGCCTGGTTCCTGGATCCTTTCACTTCCCCACCTTGTCGCCTTGCCGTGTGGAAGGGAAGGGCCGCTCTTAGCCCGCCAGCCCTGGCCAAGGAGGGGAACCCACTCGGAGGGTGGGGTGGCACCAAGGCCTTGCGCGGCCCAACGCACAAGGGGGGACGGCGCGCCCTGCTGCGGGCCCTCGCCCTGGCCCCGGTGCCACCCGTTTCCCTTGGTCCGGACTCTTTGTGGCCTAGGCAGGCAGGCGCCCGTGCTGTCTCCGCACTGACCTAGGCACCCACCCACATGAGGCGTCGGGAGGTGTGGGGCCGGGAGAACGTTTCTCTGCCTGGTTTCCTAGGCGGAGGCAGGTGTGTTGTCGGCAGAGACCCTCACTCGGGCCAAGTGCGTGATGTCTCTTCTTCTTCCGCAGACGCCGAGCCCGGCACCCGGGAACCTGTTCCGGACGTGCCGCTCCCAACCATGACTCCCAGCACCGAGGAGGCTGACCACGACCACGACCACAACCACGACCACGACCACGACCACGGTAGGGGCCCGTGTGCCTTGTGTCCTCTGCCCCTGGGAGCCCGCTGGGTTGCCGGGGCTCCTTGAGTGAGAACGTGCTTTCCTATTGCCTCCGGGACCGGGAAGGTGTCGCCATGCGATTCCTTGTCCCGAAACGCTGGCCTGTGCTCTGGAGCTGCGGGGACGTCCTCGGGGCTCTGCCCGGGAAGGATGTGCTCCCTGGGGAGAGAGGGGCCGCGGTGCGAGTCAGGCGCTCCGAGACGGGGCCGTGTGTCCTCCCGGGTTCTCTGGTTGGCTGCACGCTGCCTGGGCCTGTCCGCAGGTTGTCCGTTTCTCTGCGTGGTGGTCTGCTAACCCATGCGGGAGGGGCGTAGGCTTCCCCGCCCCCCACGTCTGCTCCCGCCATGACCCACCCCGGGGGTCTGGTGCAGCACTCCCAGCCCGCATGCCTGGCGTTGCCACGGAGGCTGCGAGTGCAGAAGCCTCATGGGACCCGGCGTGGAGTGCCCCACTGCCCCTGGTGGCCCAGTGTGCGCAGCGGACTTAGGCGCGGGCACGCTGGGCTCCGCGAGGGTGGTGCTCTGTGCCTCTGCCTCTCCTGAGACGTCCTTGCCTTCCTCTTGGCGTTGGCTGGTCTCCGAGCTCCCAGGACAGCGTCCAGGAGGCGTGGCCGCTGCCTGAGGACCAGTCCTCGATGTGCCCTCTGACGCTGGCACGAGCGTGTTCTGGACCCGTGCCGTGCCCCCAGGCAGCTGGGGAGTTGTCTGCCTTGTAGTGCGGCGGGCCACCAGGAGAATCTGACCCAGTGTCCTGGATGGGCCAGTTCCCAGTCGTGCGCTCGTGGCCCAGACCAGACCCGGGCTGGTGTGTGGAGCCAGCCACGCGGGCCCGTCTGTCCTGCGTGCCCTGAGTGGGCGCAGATGAGAGAGGGCGCGGTTGCTCCGTCCGCTTTTCTCCCCTCTCGCCCCCATGCGGGGAGCCGTCCAGCGGGACCTGGCTGGACTGAGCCCGTGCCGGACACGGTGCTCCGTTGCCATCCTGGAGGGCCCAGAGGATTGCTCGAGGTGTGCCCACCAGGCCCCTCCCCTGAGACAGGGGGCTGGGTGCCGTCAGGTTCTTTCTTGGCTGCCCCTGGAACCCGGAGGTGGCCCTTGCCTGGTTCCTGGATCCTTTCACTTCCCCTTCCTCGTCACCTTGCCGTGTGGAAGGGAAGGGCCGCTCTTAGCCCGCCAGCCCTGGCCAAGGAGGGGAACCCACTCGGAGGGTGGGGTGGCACCAAGGCCTTGCGCGGCCCAACGCACAAGGGGGGACGGCGCGCCCTGCTGCGGGCCCTCGCCCTGGCCCCGGTGCCACCCGTTTCCCTTGGTCGGGACTCTTTGTGGCCTAGGCAGGCAGGTGCCCGTGCTGTCTCCGCACTGACCTAGGCACCCACCCACATGAGGCGTCGGGAGGTGTGGGGCCGGGAGAACGTTTCTCTGCCTGGTTTCCTAGGCGGAGGCAGGTGTGTTGTCGGCAGAGACCCTCACTCGGGCCAAGTGCGTGATGTCTCTTCTTCTTCCGCAGACGCCGAGCCCGGCACCCGGGAACCTGTTCCGGACGTGCCGCTCCCAACCATGACTCCCAGCACCGAGGAGGCTGACCACGACCACGACCACGACCACAACCACGGTAGGGGCCCCGTGTGCCTTGTGTCCTCTGCCCCTGGGAGCCCGCTGGGTTGCCGGGGCTCCTTGAGCGAGAACGGGCTTTCCTATTGCCTCCGGGACCGGGAAGGTGTCGCCATGCGATTCCTTGTCCCGAAACGCTGGCCTGTGCTCTGGAGCTGCGGGGACGTCCTCGGGGCTCTGCCCGGGAAGGATGTGCTCCCTGGGGAGAGAGGGGCCGCGGTGCGAGTCAGGCACTCCGAGACGGGGCCGTGTGTCCTCCCGGGTGCTCTGGTTGGCTGCACGCTGCCTGGGCCTGTCCGCAGGTTGTCCGTTTCTCTGCGTGGTGGTCTGCTGACCCGTGCGGGAGGGGCGTAGTCTTCCCCGCCCCCCACGTCTGCTCCCGCCATGACCCACCCCGGGGGTCTGGTGCAGCACTCCCAGCCCGCATGCCTGGCGTCGCCACGGAGGCTGCGAGTGCAGAAGCCTCATGGGACCCGGCGTGGAGTGCCCCACTGCCCCTGGTGGCCCAGTGTGCGCAGCGGACTTAGGCGCGGGCACGCTGGGCTCCGCGAGGGTGGTGCTCTGTGCCTCTGCCTCTCCTGAGACGTCCTTGCCTTCCTCTTGGCGTTGGCTGGTCTCCGAGCTCCCGGGACAGCGTCCAGGAGGCGTGGCCGCTGCCTGAGGACAAGTCCTCGATGTGCCCTCTGACGCTGGCACGAGCGTGTTCTGGACCCGTGCCGTGCCCCCAGGCAGCTGGGGAGTTGTCTGCCTTGTAGTGCGGCGGGCCACCAGGAGAATCTGACCCAGTGTCCTGGATGGGCCAGTTCCCAGTCGTGCGCTCGTGGCCCAGACCAGACCCGGGCTGGTGTGTGGAGCCAGCCACGCGGGCCCGTCTGTCCTGCGTGCCCTGAGTGGGCGCAGATGAGAGAGGGCGCGGTTGCTCCGTCCGCTTTTCTCCCCTCTCGCCCCCATGCGGGGAGCCGTCCAGCGAGGCCTGGCTGGACTGAGCCCGTGCCGGACACGGTGCTCCGTTGCCGTCCTGGAGGGCCCAGAGGATTGCTCGAGGTGTGCCCACCAGGCCCCTCCCCTGAGACAGGGGGCTGGGTGCTGTCAGGTTCTTTCTTGGCTGCCCCTGGAACCCGGAGGTGGCCCTTGCCTGGTTCCTGGATCCTTTCACTTCCCCTTCCTCGTCGCCTTGCCGTGTGGAAGGGAAAGGCCGCTCTTAGCCCGCCAGCCCTGGCCAAGGAGGGGAACCCACTCGGAGGGTGGGGTGGCACCAAGGCCTTGCGCGGCCCAACGCACAAGGGGGGACGGCGCGCCCTGCTGCGGCCCCTCGCCCTGGCCCCGGTGCCACCCGTTTCCCTTGGCCGGGATTCTTTGTGGCCTAGGCAGGCAGGCGCCCGTGCTGTCTCCGCACTGACCTAGGCACCCACCCACATGAGGCGTCGGGAGGTGTGGGGCCGGGAGAACATTGCTCTGCCCTGTTTCCTAGGCGGAGGCAGGTGTGTTGTCGGCAGAGACCCTCACTCAGGCCAAGTGCGTGATGTCTCTTCTTCTTCCGCAGACGCCGAGCCCGGCACCCGGGAACCTGTTCCGGACGTGCCGCTCCCAACCATGACTCCCAGCACGGAGGAGGCTGACCACGACCACGACCACGACCACGACCACGACCACGGTAGGGGCCCCGTGTGCCTTGTGTCCTCTGCCCCTGGGAGCCCGCTGGGTTGCCGGGGCTCCTTGAGCGAGAACGGGCTTTCCTATTGCCTCCGGGACTGGGAAGCTTCTGCAAAGTGTTTCCTTGTTACCAGAAGGTGTCCTGTGACCTAGGATTTCTCTGTCTTTTGCTTACATAGATCTTTCATTTTTTCCTCCAGTGTTTGTACTGCCTTTAACGCTGCTTTTTCAGTCTGTTTTGCTTCGATTTTCTTCACCTTCTTTAAAGGTTTCCCTTTTGTTTTTTTTTTGTCTCTGAGTAGTACAGTTTTCTCTGTCTCTCTGTGCCCATTTTGCCTTTGCACTGTAATATGTACTTTGTTTCCTGTAATTTGCCATGATTCAGGACATTTTTCTCAGTGACCTCTTTCTGTGAATCCAAGATTTTCTGTTTCATTCTGGTTTTTTGTAGGTTCTGTGGTCTCTGTAATCTTGTTACAGATCGTTGTCCCCAAACTTGTAGCGCCCCCATTTGAACTTAGGAACAATCTGTTTGGCTCATGTGTGGTTTGTGCTTTAGAGTTACTGCTGTTGTTCCTTTTTGACGTGACATTTTTGTGGTGGAATGTTATTGCTAAGTGTCTCCTTTTCTGAAAATATGTCTGTGTTTTCTACCTGTTTTGGAATCTTCATCCTTCTGCTTAACATGGATGCGTTTCTTCAGTGTAGAAGTGCTCGTGTGCAAGTCGTGTCCTCCATGACTGCCTTTTGTCCTCGTGAGTCCTATCATTGGCTGAACACTGCTGCATAACGACTCGGCATTTTTGAATGTTCGCAGAGCCTTTTAGTTTTTCTTCCTTACTCTTTAGTTAGGAAGTTATTTTTTGTTACTCTATACTAATGCTGAATGAAATCTGTCTTCTCAGTCACTCAGTTCAGTATGCCTGGATCCTTCCATGGATGAAATAATAGCAGAACTCTAATCAAGTGTCAAGTCTTCTCGCTGAACCTAATGCTCCAGTGTGCAGTGGAGCCAACCTGCACCTATATTTGCATGTTGTTCCATTCCTGTGTTCCCCATTCGAACATTTGTAAATATAGTAGAAAATTTTTCAGATATTGTCTGAGATGGTACCAAACTAAAAAACACTCTTGGACTACCTGTCACTTTACTTGTCTCCCAGGTAGACACCATTTGTGCCATTTGTATGTTACCAGATCTCTCATTACATCTTTCTCTATTCTTTGGCTGTCTGGAATTGTCTTTGCAATTAGGAGTATCAAGATATGTCCCTGGACAGAAAGAAAACCTTTAAGAATGAGTGGAGCGCAGGAAATGATTTTACTCTAGCTGTTTGAAATCCATGAGCCATTTCCCATAATGCATGTTTGCATGTACAGGAACATGAGTCAGAATTGTCAGGAACATCGATTGTGAGTGTGTTCATCTCTGTGTTTCAGAAATACTGATTTTATTCCTCTCTGATGTGAAAAATCACCGAGGACTTATTTTCTTTCCCTTACCGAAAGACCTGATGATTACATGGGAATCTGACATTTAGGATGGTCTGATAACTGATCAAACTCCAAATGTGTCCAATGATGCTAGCACCAGTCTCCCTTTGGGTACACTTCTGTTCTAACCTCTGTTCTCTTGAGCACTTGATGTGCTCAAATACCAGAATGCCTTACAAGTTCCTTTGATATTCTCTGCTGATCCTTTCTCTGAACACTAGGGGTTGCTTTTTCAATTTTTCCTTTGTGTTTCTTAGGTTGCTGGAAACCTTTGATGTTCTGGCCTGGAAGGATAGAGTTCCTAGGTACAACATTGCCCCTGGGGCACATTTACTGAGACAGCCAGTTTGCTTCCTGTGGCTCTACACTCAGTATGCGCTTCCCAAGATCACAAAGATGTTCAGTTTCTCTCTCCTTATGCTTTTGCAGCTGTTTATGGTCACTGCAATGCTTGGTACACAAGTTCTATACCACCACGTGCCACACACTTTTTTCCTTGTAGTATTCTAGCTTTGCATTTGGTACTTCTGATATGTAGTTGATTCTTAGTTTATGATGTCTCAGAAACCTCCAGAAAGTGTTGATTTTGAGTGCCATTTGCTGGGATGTCAAATCATTGATTTGCTTGTAATAGCAGGTTGAGTGTGTTTTCTCAACCTATCCGAAGACACTTTTAGGTATATCTGCAGCGGAGTCAATCTAACCAACTTGGAAATCCTAACCATTGCCACACATATACCTGGTCCAAATCCTCCATGCGAAGAGAAGGGCATGCCTGAGCTTGGCATGTGTCAACCGTGTCATTTGTATTCTGTCTATTGCTTTACTGAAGAGTCGGCATGGTTGCTTAGTAGCTTGTCGCATCCTATCTACATTTCTGGAGCCCTCCATGAAGGATAAACTTGCCTAAATATTTGCATGACTTTGTCATGTTGAATTTAAGTCTTCAGTTGCTGTCCAGGAGGGACCGGATTCCTGATGGAGTTATCCATGTGGCTCCTGTACTAGGACAGTGGGTTGTGCATCATATTGTTCTTTCGTGGCTCCCACTGGGACATGGAGAGAGCACTTTCTGAATTACTGGATCCTTTCTTTTCATCTATGACTGTTGTCTCATTTTCTCCAAGTGGAAGGGAAATTCTTTAAACTCAAATGATTGCCAAGGACATAAACCTCTAAGAATGATTTTCAACTTGCCAGTTGTTTTTCTCTCAAAACATGACAACATCTCCCCATTTTCTCCTAATTTGGATTTTTGTAGACTTACCCTTATTATGTCTCAGAAAACTTGTGCACATCCACATTATGAGAATGTGTTGTTTGGGTTGGAGATCACTTCTGTTCCTGCTTTCTGACATGGAGTTGGATCTGCATCTGAAAATCTGCTTAGGCAACTTTTGTTTTTTCTTCCACAGGAAGTATGATAGTCTCACTGGAGTCAAACCCAGAATCAGGCATGGTGACTGAGCAGAGCCTTCCAGTGGCAAATGATACCATGCCTCAGCTCAGTAGGGGTCCATATGTTTTATGTCCTCTGATCTATGAGATGCTGAAGATTTCACGTGGCATAAGTTCTGAGAACTCCTCTTCAGTATGTCTGCCATGCTTTCAAGATAATACTGAGAGCTGCTTTTCCCAGAACGTTTGGCTATGTTTTCTTAATGTTCCTGAAACCTTTAGTTTCTGCCACGGAAGGACGTATTTCCTCGATAGAGATTTGCCCACGTGACACCTGTACAAGACCGTCATGTGGAAGCGCATCATCTCTCACTGGCCAACAGCTGCACATTCTATGGGCACTTTGCAAGTTACCAGAAACTTGGCGATTGTCTATCTTTACCCCTTTGCTATAGCCTAAGGTCATCTGATGCTTTGTTCTCAGCTGCTGTTCAAATACAAATAAAACATCTTGAAGAAATTTAAAATAGGAATTGTTTAACAACTCTCCTATCTATCTGTTTTGTTCTCATGCATTTTCCTTTACTTCTGTTTTGGGGTACCATAAAGTTCATGAGAATCATCATTATGAATTAAACATGGTGGGATGTAAAATAATTTATGTTACACCATGTGCATATTGATATGGGTCTGTTTTCTGAAAACATCATTAGACAGCCTTAGTTCTTTCCATCAACAGAATAAGTAACACCACAATGGAAATCCAATCAGTGTCAAGGTGTGTGACTGACCATGATCTTCACTGTGTGAATATTCAGCCCGAATCTAGAGTGGGACCACACTTTCCTTTTGCACTTTATCTTCTTAGTTACTGAAAAGCACTTTGGTGTATTTCCTTAGGATTTCTTCTTACTTCCATACAGTTTCTTTAAGTTTACACAAAGAATCCATTTTCAAAATGTTCATGTGACCACTAACTTGACTCGGTCTCTTCGGTGGTTCTCCAGGAAGGATGGAATTGCTCAGCAGAGATTGTCCTTGAGGGCTCTAATCTAAGGCAAAGCTTTTGTTTCATGTTGTTCTCTGTGTGGCTCCCAGCAGAACACGGAATGGGCACTTTCCAAGTTACCGTATCCTTTCCTTTTGTCTATACCTGGCTTTTTCTTTATTGAGGGGTGTTTGCAATTGGTAAGTCACAAACGATATTTAAGGATAAAAATAAGGAATCTAAGGATATATTTGAAATTGGCATTTTTGTCGCTGAATTATTAAATCTATGAGCCGCTTTCTCATTGTACCTATCTTTATAAACCTATGTCTGGCCGGCGCCGCGGCTCCCTAGGCTAATCCTCCCCCTTGCAGCGCCGGCACACCGGGTTCTAGTCCTGGTCAGGGTGCCGGATTCTGTCCCGGTTGCCCCTCTTCCAGGCCAGCTCTCTGCTGTGGCTAGGGAAGGGAGTGCAGTGGAGGATGGCCCAAGTGCTTGGGCCCTGCACTCCTTGGGAGACCAGGAGAAGTACCTGGCTCCTGCCATAGGATCACTGAGGTGCGCCGGCCGCAGCAGCCGTTGGAGGGTGAACCAACGGCAAGGGAAGACCTTTCTCTGCCTCTCTCTCACTGTCCACTCTGCCTGTCAAAAATATATAAATAAATAAACAAAAATAAACCTATGTTTATCTTGTGTCAGAAAACTCATGAAAATCCACATTTTGAGCATGTATTTCTATGGGTTCAAATAATGTTTTCCTGTTGTCAGTTGATAAAATGATTGTGTTCTGAAAATATCCTAAGAAAACTTTTGATTTACCTTCCACAGGTGATTTAATGCTACCCTGGAGTACGAATCAGTGTAAGGTATGATGACAGAGTAAAAAAAATTTTCAATGGCAGCTGAAGCCTTCTGTCCTCTGCATTCTGAGTTACTGAGAGTTGAGTTAGCATCATTCCTTAGTATTTTTCTTCATTTCTATGCACTTCCTTTAACCTAACACTAGGGACTACTTTTCAAAAATATCTTTGAGTTTTCTCACTTTGCTTGAAAACCTTAGTTTCCTCACAGGAAGGAGTACTTTAGTAGAGAATTGTCATTGAGGTATCTAAACTAAGACTAGTGTTTTGCTTCTTGTTTTTCTATCATTTGTTTGCTGGAGTACACTGAGTGGGAATGTTCCAACTTGCCAGTTGCTTTCATTTTTTTCCATCCTTTTCCTTTGGCTTTACCAAGGGGTAGTGTAACGGTCAGTACACAATGCATTCAAAGGCAAAAATTAAACAATGTAAGAAGGAAGTTAGCATGAGGACTTGTTTTGCTCCCCCAGATTGTTAAACCTGTGCATCAAGTTTTCATTCATTGTATTTACATAAACTTACCTCTTAGAAGCCTCATGAAGTCCACATCATGGGTGTATTATGTTTCAGTATATTTTTTCTTTTACTGTTGCTCCATGTTGAAATGAATATGTTGTCTTCAAATATACTAAGATAACTCCTGGTTTTTCTTCAACATAAGAAATTTCCCCCACCACTCCAAACCAGAACAGTGTCACGTATATTCACTGACCAAAATCCTCCAGTGGTAGAAGGTGAGAAGTCTGACCTTCTATGGGACCACCTGTGTCTACTGTACTCTGTCTTCTGAGTTACTGGAGAGCACAGTTGACATGATCCCTTAGGATATTTTTTCCCGATAAACTTCATTTCACCTCACAGTATGAACTACATTTTTAGAATGTTTGCGCATGTTTTCTAATGTTGTTTGACATCCTCAGTTTCTGTGCATGAAGAATGGATGGAATTCCTGGGTAGAGAACTGCCCAAGAGGCACCTAAAATAAGAAAAGTGTTTTGCATTGTTATTCTATCGTTGCCTCACAGTTGCACGCTGCATGGACACTTTTCGTGTTACCAGATAGTATCAGTATCTCCTTATGCCTTTGCCATAATGCAGGGTAATTTCAGTGCTTTCTACACAAATAGTGTTCAAAGGTAAAATTAGACACCTAAAAATGAATCCAGAACATATATTTTCCTTAGCTTTTCTACATGAAATCTCAGAAACCTCATGAAAATCCCCACTGTAAGTGTAGGATGCTGGTATTTAAAGTAATTTGTTATTACTATCTGGTACTGAGATGAGTCTGTCTTATGAAAATGTTTTAAGAGAGCTTTATTTTTTTCTGCAACGGAATGAATGACACTCCAGGGGAAGCCCACCCAGTGTCAAATATGGTGACTGACAAAAATCTTCCACTGGGAGAGGATATCAGGCCTAACCTTGCAGTGGGCCTACTGATGTTTTCTCTCCTCTTTTTCTTACTTATGAGGACAGCTGGCCTGATTCCTTGGGGTTTTCTCTCTTTATTTTAAAGATTTTTTAAATTTATTTGAGAGGTAGAATTACAGACAGTGACAGACAGAGAAAGGTCTTCCATCTGTTGGTTCACTCCCCAAATGACCACACTAGCCAGAGCTGCACCGGTCCAAAGCCAGCAGACAAGAGCTTCTTCCAGGCCTTCCACATGGGTGCAGGGGCTAGAGCACTTGGGCCAACTTCTACTGCTTTCCCAGGCCATGGTGGAGGGCTGGACCAGAAGAGAAGCAACTGGGACTAGGACCGGTACCTATATGAGATGCTGGTGCCGCAGGTGGAGGGTTAACCTACTGTGCCAAAGCACCAGGATTTTATCTTTCTGTACAAATCTTTAAACTTTACACTAAGAACTATTGTGCAGAAATGTTTGTAGAAGTTTTCTAACTTGGCTTGGACTCTTCAGATCCTGTGCAGGAAGCATGGAGTTCCTTGCCAGGGAATTTCCCGTGGGGCACTTAACCTCATCTACTCCATTTTGTATTCCTCCTATTCTATCCTTGACTCCTAGAGAAACACCAAATGGGCACTTTCCAAGTTACCAGACCTTTGATTTTTATCATAATCTTTTTGTCTTCTGAAAGAGTAGTTGCGATTGTTAAGATACAAATAATAGTCAAGGATAAAAGGGGAAAAAAACTAAAAATGAATTTAAACAAGAATTTTGTTCTAAAATTATTAAACTATGAGCTTTTTTTCATTATCCATACTTTAAGAAACTGATTTTAATGATGTATCAGAAAACTCATTCAAGTCCACAATAGGAGCCAATTTGCTTGGATTTCAAATTTTTTTGCTGCCATCAGATGTTGAGATGGGTCTGTTGTCTGAAATATCTTGACAACTTTTGTTTGTCATTCTACAGGTGCTTTGATGCTACCGCTGCTGTTGACACAATACCAGGTAGGGTGAATGGCCAAAATCTCGAAATGGCACAGGATGCCACGCCTGAGCCTAGATGGGCCCACCTATGTCTTCTGTCCTCTGCATTCCAAGTGGCTGGAAAGCTGAGTTAGGATCTCTTTTCCTTAAGATTTTCTTTTCTTTTCTCTGTATTTTACTTAACATAAGACTAAGGACTACTGTTTCAAAATGTTTGTTTTTAAACTTTGCTTGAAATATCTTCAGTTTCTTCCCCTGGTGGGTGAAGTTCCTTGGTAGAGAATTGCCCATGAAGCCCATAAACTAAGACCACATAGTCTTCATGTTTTCTTCACACTTGTTGGCAGTACAACACTGAATTCACATTTTCCAAGCTACAAGTTTGTTTCATTTTTTTCTTTGCCTTCATTAAAAGTAGTTCTAATGCTGCAAGACAATTTGGTATTCAAAGACAAAAACTAAAATATAAGAATCAAGGTACAATAGGAAGTTGTTTTGGTCCAACAAAGCAATTACTCTAGGTATCAATTTGCTCATCAGTTGTATCTTCTCATAAGCTTATCTCTAAGCTGTCTCAAACCTCCTGAAATCCACACCATGAGTGTATCATGCTCTCACCTAACATTATTTTTCCTGCTCCCTGGTGTTTCTTCAGCAGAACAAATTACCCTGCTACTGCAGACCAGACCAGTGTCCACTATAATGACCAAGTGAATTCTCCAGCCGGAGAGGATGCCAAGCCTGCGCTTGGTATGGGCCCACCCAGTGCACTGTCCTCTGACTTCTGAGTTACAGAAGAGCACAGTTACCATGACTGCTTAGGATTTTTTTCCCCATGCACTTCATTTAACCTCACAGGAAGGACTGCTTGCACAAGTTTTCTATTTTTGCTTGACACATTCAGTTTCTGTCCAAGAATGGATGGAATTCCTGAGTAGAAAATTGCCCAAGAGGCACCTACACCAAGACAACCATTGTGCATCAAGTGGTTCCATGTGTGTTCGTAGTTGCACACTGAATGGACACTTTCCAAGCTACCAGGTCCTTTCAGTTTACCTGCCCTTATTCTTTTGCTTCATCAGGGGTTAATTGCAATGCTTTGTACACAAAGAGTATTCAAAGATAAAGGTAAATCTTCTAAAAATGAAGAGTGGGGATTTGTTGGGTTCAGAAAGTATAATATCTATGGTTTTTTCATAACACATATTTTCCTTAAATTGTCTGCATGAAGTCTCAGAAACCTCATGAAAACACTCCTTTATGAGTGTGTGACACTTGGCTTTAAAGTACTTTTTTTGCCACTCTCTCTCTCATACTGAGTTTACTTTATGAATATGTCCTAAGAAAACTTAGGTTTTATCTTCAGTGAAATAAATAATGCCACTCCTGGAATCTGACCCCATGTCAAGTAGGGCGATTGACCGGAATCCTGCATTGGAAGAGGATTCCAGGGCACAGCTGTGTCCTCTGTCCGCTGTTACTCAAGAGCTCCATTGGCATGGTATCTCAGGGCTTCCTCTTAACTTCTCCTCAGTAGTGCCAGCAAGCACTCTGCAAACCTAGGTTATTATTGGCAAAAGGCAATTTTTTTACAGGGTGAAGTTTGGTTCATAACCTGGAGACATGTATTATCAGTTCCTTCTCATGTGTGTCTTTTGGTTTAATGATGTTTACCTCATTTCTTAGGGGAAATCTTGAGGGCAGTTCTTTAATCAGGAATTGGGATATCTCCCGAATCTGAGAATATTATTTCACTTTTTATTTCAACAGAAATGGAACCATCTCATCATATCTGGTGCTTTGGAACAACAGTAATCGACCCTATAAAGCAAGCTGCAAAACTCACATCTAGTAGGGGGCCGCCCAACTCTCCAAAATGAATCATTTTATTTCATTCAATGGTAGCATATTCACAGCTGGACATCACCAATTTCCCTACACTCTACCATGAAGCTAAGAGTGTTTTTAGAAAAAAAATTGACAGATTTTTCTTTCTGTCCAGAAATAAACAAATTGGCTTGCAACTGACTTCAAAGGAGTCATGTTTTCTGACTGTGCGGAAATCATGTTGTACACTTCACACTTCACAGACTTATTCAAAAAGGAATATGGAATGATCTGATTCCAAAATTTCAGCTCAACCCATTTCAGTCTTGAATTTCCAATTCCATTGTTCAAGGGGACATGCAACAGTTACTATAAAATCAGTATTTAAGAATACAGTGAAATATATAAAAACAGAATGAAAATATGAGCTGATATTGGCACAAAAAATTTAAACCCACACATAGTTTTTTTCATGGTAGCATTTTCATACATTTTTTTTTCATCATGAAGTCACAGAAAGTTCATGAAAGCTCATATTCTAAAATCTCATCAAAATTTGATAAAGATGCATACCATAAAATCCTTTGAATGGATTTAAAATCGTGTTCATACCAAATCACATTTTAATTCTATTTTTTTTGAGTTTTTTAAAGATTTATTTATTTACTTGAAAGTCAGAGTTACACAGAGAGAGGAGAGGCAGAGAGAGGTCTTCCATCTGGTGGTTCGCTCCCCAATTGGCTGCAATGGCCGGAGCTGTGCTGATCTGAAGCCAGGAGCTTTTCCTGTGTCTCCCACACAGGTGCAGGGCCCAAGCACTTGGGCCATCTTCTACTGCTTTCCCAGGCCATGGTGGAGAGCTGGATCAAAAGTGGAGCAGCCAGGTCTTGAACTGGTGCCCATTTGGGATGCTGGCACTTCAGGCCAGGGCGTTAACCCATTGGATCACAGTGCCAGTCCCTATGTTTTTTGAGTTTTATGTTCTCATTTTTCATTTTGAGGGGCTTTTGTTCTTTTTTTATCTTTTTATTTTTTGTTTTGTAATTATTCATTTTTTTCCTATTTTGACATTTATGTTTTTATACCGTTTATGAAATGGTTGATGTCTCCTGGACAAATAACTATTTTCAATATTCTGGATATCCTGAAGATGATGTTCATTATACCATATATTACTTTTATAAGAATCTTCAGAAAATCATACATTAATAATGAAATATTATAACTTGAAGACATAAAGAACATAAGTGATTCTCAGTTCCCACCCACTTTTAAAAGAGAGTAAGCTCAGTTACCTGACTGTAGAGTGCCATGATCACACTCCACTAATTTGTTATGTAGGAAAATTTGGCATTATACTGTGTCCAGAGCAAAACGTGAATCATAGCATCTTTCCATATATGTCTTCTCGATTTTAATTCCTATCTTATTTTCATCAATGAGAAGTCATTTAGGAAAAATTCAGTAATACAGTCCTTCAATGATGCCCATAAACCTTCAATATCCAAATCACATTCCAGGACTCAATGGGAATTTTCAGAACATCTGAGCTCCATCAACAATTTTGTAAGCAAAATCATCTGAAATATTCTTAAGTCACCATAAATTCTCTGATTGATTAGTGCATCCAAGGGTGGGAATGGACCTAGTAAAGGTGGTAAGATGGCTTTGGGGTTGATGCTTTTTAAAATGATTGGCTAAAG
Organism: Oryctolagus cuniculus; assembly: GCF_964237555.1. Classification (NCBI taxonomy): domain Eukaryota; kingdom Metazoa; phylum Chordata; class Mammalia; order Lagomorpha; family Leporidae; genus Oryctolagus; species Oryctolagus cuniculus. The sequence continues at coordinate 123,340,878 of NC_091439.1, forward strand.
TATAGGGTCTGAGCCGCTTGGGTGTAGGTGGCAAACCGCAGGGTTTCAGGATGTCATCAAGCACCTTAACTGCCTGAAAAGACACCTGGAACTTTAGGCATTTCCCTGCTATCTGCTGATTGGCTGTTGCTAGGGGAGTTTATCGCAGGGGAAGTTTATTCTCTTTTCAGGAGCTTTTGGCTTAGGGTTCAGGCCCGAGTTACGAGATGGAGGCCTACTCTAAACTAGCTGCACCTTGATCCAGGCTCAGGTCTCTCATTGGAAATCTCTATTGTTTTAAACATATTTTACTGATGGCCCATATTAGTGAATCTGTAAATCCAGTGAATGATGTAAAATCTTGTTCTCACACGCAGAGCACATTACTTTGCTTAGTTTATAGAAGACATACCCAGTGATCTGTGCACTTCTATCTTTGTTCACCTAAAGAATTACGCTGTGACTTCTTGGCTTCGATAGTCATTTGTACATGATTAAGGCTTTGAGGGAGGCCCAGCTCAGTTGGGTCATTCTTCTGGTCTCACTGGGTCACTCGGGGGCCAGAAGACAACTGTGTATTTCTCAGCTTCCTTTGATTGCTACATAGCCATACACCAGGGGGGAGATTGGAAATCTTTTCTCACACAAATTTCATAAAGTTTTCCTATATTGCAGCTCCATCTGATTATTCCCTATTACAGATAGACACTTGGACTCACTAGACCTTGGCTCCTATATTTTTTCCACTACCAGGAATTACACTGGAGCTTTCAGTATTCTCTGGAAAATTTTAAATTCTGTGGTAAATGATCATGTTTTGTGGTAGTTCTATTCTGCTTAATGCCCACTAAAATGTACAGGCAGCTCTTCATATCCTGTGGTTTCAGCCAAATCCAGAAAGAGAATATAAGATGCAAAGTTTCTCATTATCATTATTCTCTGAAGTATAAGTTCCATTCCTTACAGAACAGTTAATTTGTAGGAGGTAGTGTAGGAGATGTAGAGGTCACTTAAAAGGATATGTGAGGGTGGCATAAATTATATGCAAATACAGTTCTACTTGATATTGGGGTAGGAGCATCTGTGGATTTTGTTATCTTTTGGGATCATGGAATCAATTCCCCACAGATGCTGAGGGACAGCTATCTATGGGGGAATGAAGATGTGCATAGTCCTTGGAATAAAAGGATTTCATATGTGTTGGTAATATCTTTACATTTGAAAGTTGGAGAGATAAGAGAGCACATATGGGATTTCAGAGGGTAGCAGTAAGACATCCATTTGATGCATGATGTTTTAGATTAATTGCAGCATTATTTTGAAGTTCTGAAATACATGAAGCATTTCCATTCATGATGCTAAAGTGGAGGATACTAATGGGATCTCTTCTCATTAGAGATGACTGCATGGTTGTGTGAAAAATCTGAGACATCAACAATTGCAGGATAAAAGGGACAAAAATATATGCCTTCACAATGCATCTAGGTTTTGAATCAGGAAAGAAATACCCTAAAGTCAATCCTTCCAGTTGCAAAAGAAGGGACAGAAAAGGAGGTAAAGAAAATCTGAGATTCAAGGAATTTGTCAATTGCAACTCATGGGCACGATTCTTGCTATAGGGAAACAGTTAATAGTTTTCTCTCAGCACTCACACAGTAGAGACTTGAGGAAAGTAACTTACATCTTCATTTTGGAGAAAGATCCTAGGGCCTGAACAACTGTAAAAGAGCACAACTCTTGTACTGACTTATAATGACTAGAAGGCAATGAGTTTTTCAGTTTATCATCTTTATGGTAGCTGTGAGAAAGATAGTATAATCAGCAGTCTATGCTTAGTGATGTGATAAGATTAAACATTTCCATCAGCAAAATAAAGGCCCTTGGGATGAATTATGCTATTCCGGAAAGAAAACACACCCATGCTACCAGCACCGAAATTCTGAATCCATGTATACAAGGTTTACTCATGAACATATATCTTTAAAAAAAAAAAACTGTGCATGGATTTCAAAATTATTTGCCCCAAGGAATTCATTTCCATGAGCTTTTTGAAGTACCCTTGTATTTACACAAGCACATTCATTCACTTCCTGCTCCACACAAGCACCGTGTTAGAATTTGGGGAATGGATGATATGTTAGTGAAAAAACAACATCTTTACAGAGCAGTGGACAATGTCTTGGATATTTTTCTTCAGCTCCTTCCATGCTAGGCAAATGAGCCAGTATTCTGAAGATCTGTAGTAGATAGTGACCCTCTTTTCTAATTTTTGTTTTGTGTTTTACTTGTCTGCAGCCCGAGTGATGGTAGGAAGAAATTAGCAGAGACTGAAATTGGTAATCCTTTCATGAGTCTTGAAGGGTGCAACACAGAAAAAAAGGCATGGGTTGGTGATGCAGGAGGGATGACGCGGGACCTGTGAAGACGTGGGAGTAGCCAGACCTCGGGCAGTAGTGGTGCTGCCTGTGGGCAAGAGGCTGCCAAGCCAGGCCCCTGCACTGGCACCATAGGGATTGCCTCTTGCATCCGGAGCCAGGGCAATCCCGTGCCTTACAGGGGGAGGTTGGGAGCCAGGAGCCTTGCAGGGACAGAGCCCAGGTCCCATTAGGGCACTGCATGCCTGGCACCCACCACCAGAGGGCAGAGTTGCAGTGCCATGCCCCAGGTTGGGCCAACACTCTGGCCTGGGCAGCACACTCTTTTGGGTCCACTCTGCGACCTGGATCTTGGCCAAACAGGATTGCAATGACCTGGCCACCTGGGCAAGCAGGGCGGAGGCACAGTGAGGCAGGGAGAGCTGTGCATGCCAGTTGAGCCCCAGTTGAGGCTGCAGTCCAGAATCCACCACCCCCCTTCTCCCGAGCCCAAGGGTCTGTGGAGCACGGCTGAAACCTTGCAGCGCTGGCACCTGGACGATAGCCTGGACAATAGGTTTTAGTGCTCTTCCCGGCTGTGACCAGCTTTGGTCCTCAGGTAACCCCTCCACTGCTGCCACTGCCATCAGCCCTCTCTGGAGCCACAGGATCAATATTGTCTTCTTGACCTGCAGCAGCAACAGAGGGCGCCTCTGCCACCCCTGGTCGACCCTTCCCTCATGATGGTGGCCGCTCCCTCCTGTCCTGTACCTACATGTCTCCCCCCCACCCCGGCTGGCCACACATCTTGGCTGCATCCCAGGGTCTGCCCTGTCATCCCCAGGGTTCAACTTGATGGGCATCTGCACCCCATGTCTGTGCTGAACAGAGAGAACACCTTGCCTAGAGTGGTCACGCCCCCGGCACTGGGAGGACACTGCCACAATTTTTAATGGAGCCTGGACTGTGTTCTCCATGGGGATGCCCCTGCAACGTTGACCAAGGCTGCTGAGACTGCCGACAAGGTGAGGGCCTCCGGTCAGCGGTGGCGGCAGGTTGGGGCTGCCGGGAGGCCAGCCTGTCATGGGTGGGCGTGGGGGTGTCTTGGAGAGGGACAGATGAGGGGCTTGGATTTGCCCTGAGGGGTGTGATGGGGCTGCCAAAGAGTTATGAGTAAACTGTATGGGTACTGTGATTTCAGTTAGCACAGCTGCTTGATTGTGGAGTTGTCAGGTGACAGTTTCTATGCAAGGTGCTGGGCTCTGGATTCCAGGATATGGTTTTTCTCTGGTCACTAAGAGTGTATGGAGTGTATGCAGTGGAGGGTGGCCCAAGTGCTTGGGCTCCTGCACCCGCATGGGAGACCAGGAGGAAGCACCTGGCTCCTGGCTTCGGATCAGCATAGCACCGGCCGTAGTGGCCATTTGGGGAGTGAACCAATGGAAGGAAGACCTTTCTCTCTGTCTCTCTCTGTCTATAACACCACCTGTCAAATAAATTTAAAAAAAAAAAAGAACAATGATTTAGTGTCTACTGACTCCCACCATTTTGAGCATCTTTATGCCTTGTGCCATAGGTTTCCATAGGCCCATCAGCAGGGAGCAGGGTTGGAAGTGGAACAGCTGGGACTCAAGCTGGTGCCCATATGGGATGCCAGCATCACAGGTGGCAGCTTTATCCATGTGTCACAATGCCAGTCCTAATTACTGATATTATCAATGTATGTTTTTTAAAAGATTTATTATTTATTTGAAAGGCAGAGTTACAGAGAGGCAGAGGCAGAGAGAGAGAGAGAGAAAGAGAGAGACTGACAGAGGTATAGAGAGATCTTCTATCCTCTGGTTCACTCCCCAGATGGCCGCAATGGCCAGAGCCTCACCGATCTGAAGCCAGGAGCTTCTTCTGGGTCTCCCATGCTGGTGCAGGGGACCAAGGACTTGGGCCATCTTCTACTGCTTTCCTAGGCCAAAGCGGAGCCAGATCAGAAGTGAACCAGCACCCATATGGGATGCCAGCACTGCAGGTGGAGGCTTTAGCCACTGCACCACAGCGCTGGCCCCATCAATGTTGAATTGACTTTTAGGCATTAGCAGGTGGGCAGATCATAAAGAATGCTGATTTGATGATTTTCCTTTGAGGAATAGGAAGTGTAAAATCTTTGGATGTGGGGAAAGTGTCTCCCTTTACATCCATACCTACCTGTACTTAGTATATACCAAGTTGATCTCCTGTATATAAAGATAATGGAAAATGAATCTTGATGAAGAATGGGATGGGAGAGGGAGTGGGAGATGGGGTGGTTGTGGGTGGGAGGGAGGTTGTGAGGGGAGGGTCCGCTGTAATCCAGAAGTTGTACTTTCAAAATTTAGTTATTAAATAAAAGTTTAAAAAATGAAAAATAACACTTGCTATGATACATAAAGAGAGCAAGCATACTCAAGTAGACCTGTGAACTACAGTGTGTTTGCTAATCTTGATTGATGAGGGAATGTGCACTACTATTCTGTAGATGAAAATCAGGTAAGTCAGTGATACTGCTTATATCATCTCTCAATAGTCCATTAAAATATTACACAGTAAAGCAGAGCCACGCAGCTTTATTGTGTAAGGACTTCATATTTTAGATACATTCCAGCTGTTCACGATTTGCTTGATGGTAGCTGTAGCCGTGGAGACAACTGTAGAGATTACCATGCTAATCAGATGAGTGCTGAATCTTTTTAAAATTCACTACCAGTTTGTATACATCAAAGCTTATCTCTAAAATTATGACCTTAGATGAGCTAAAAGCAGAGCCCATCTGCAGGTGATTTTACTAATTGGTTTCCGGATCTTGTTAGCAAATGCTAGATTTAAGAATTTTAAATGAGCTGGCTCTTTTGACATTGCACACAAATTGGAAAAACAATAATATTGAATATGCTAGTCCAGAAAATTGGCATTGGAAGAATCTTTAAGTATCTAAACTTCTTGGTTCCCACATTAGAAGGCAGAAACTTTCAGAGACTTGTAGCTCAGAGAGACTTCTAGCTGAGTCCAAATCAGAATCTCAGGTTCGCTGGGCCTCATAACATTTTGTTGCTCAAGTCCACACAGACGCACTTTTATGTCTGTGGTACATGTCCATTTTCTTCAAATCAGCGACAACTTTTAAAGGTATGTCAGGGATAAAATGATTGCCACAAGTAAACTCGAGTTCTGAACCGATGTTTGATTTTCTTGAAACTCAGGTGGTCCTCTGTGCTGCTTTTTCACATTCGTCTTTATTATTTCATCTTTCAAGGTGCAATTGTTTTGATGTGAAACTTTGCCTAATAAATATAATCTATATCACCAAAATTCTGAGCAAAAGGAATAACAAAACATGACAGTTTCTGGGCTGTGCCCCATTCCCATTCATTGGAGCACTTTCCATTGCTGTGGAGATGAAGAACATACACTGTTTTGTGAGAAAGACGTCTGACAGGGTGGGTGGTGTCCTCACAGATAGCAGCTGCTGTCACATGCAGTTTTTCCCATGGTGAGACTGTTTTTTCTTGTTTTATTTTCATTGTGCTTTAAACATGATTTCAGATTATAAATATGTCTTACTTAGATAATTTCCTTAATTTAAATACAGACATAAGCTGAAATTTTTCTATTGTCAAAACTTCAGTATGAATACATCTAACAAAGTGAATTTGGTTTGATTTTTAAACAGTGTCTCATTTTAACATGTTGCATGAATTGCTTATAGAAATAAATCTTACATTTGGTAAAGTGAATTATACGTTGTTTGATATACTGTATGTGAAATACAAGTATGTGATTACTTAATAATAAATACCTAATACTTAATAGTAAAATACGTAATAATAAACTACTTAATACTTAATAATATAATACTTAATACTTAATACTCAATGCTTAATAATAAAATACTTAATAATAAAAAATGAGGGAATCAAGATGGAAAATCATCTTGAAACCAAATGTAAAATAAAGCACCCACAGCAACATATTTTCACTTTGTAAAATGAATATAATCATGGTAACAGTGTTGGACCACACATTCCGGAAAAGCGGATTGTTAGCATGAATAAGAGCTTCTTCTAAGCTCCATACACTGGCGAGTAGGAGTGGTGATCAGCAGTGTTGTTTAAGCACGCAGATACATATTTGTGCACCTGAGCACCAGTGACATCATAAAGAGCAAATATGTTTCCTGTATTCTTCAGGTTTTGTGTGTTTTCTCTGGCTTCTGAGGTTATTTGGGAGAAGTGAATTTAGATTATCTCTTTTTAAAAAAGATTGATTTTTCTATTTGAAAGGCACAGTTATGTACAGAGAGTAAGCAACACACACACACACACACCTAAATTCAAGCCCTGGTTCTGTTCCTTATTCCATTTCCTGTTGATCTGCACCGTGGGAGGCAGCAGGTGATAGCGTAAGTACTTGGATTCCTGACACCTTTAGGAGACCTAGATGAGTTCCTTGCTGCTAATTTCAGCCTGCCCCACCCCAGTTGTCACAGGCATTTGGAGAGTGAACCAGAGGACGGGAGATGTCACCTCCCCCTTTTCTCTGTCACACTGCCTCTCAAATAAATAAAATGTACTTCCCAGCCGGTGCCGCAGCTCGCTGGGCTAATCCTCCGCCTGCAGCACCGGCACCCTGGGTTCTAGTCCTGGTCGGGGCGCCGGATTCTGTCCCGGTTGCTCCTCTTCCAGTCCAGCTCTCTGCTGTGGCCTGGGAAGGCAGTGGAGGATGGCCCAGGTGCTTGAGCCCTGCACCCGCATGGCAGACCAGGGTGAAGTGCCTGGCTCCTGGCTTCGGATCCGCGCAGCATGCTGGCTCTGGAGGCCATTTGGGGGGGGTGGTGAACCAACAGAAGGAAGACCTGTCCTTTCTCTCTGTCTCTCTCTCACTGTCCAACTCTGCCTGTCAAAAAGAAAAAAAAATGTACCTACCATTTCCCTGGCTTTTTACGCAACAGTATTTTCATATGCCTTTAATATACTTGAACTTGTCCTAAGGGTTAATGGGTGCCTGGTATTAACATTGATCTTCTAGTCACATATTTTACAGTGCTTCCACTTTGTCAGTTACTTTTCTGCCTATTATGATGTGCTATAGGAAAATGGTAAATTCATCTGCTAGGACTGCTATAGACTGGGTGGCATAAACCGTAGAAATGGATTTTCCCACAATTCGAGAGGCTGGAAGCCCAAGGTTAGAGTTTCAGGATGGTTGGGGTTCTCGTGAGAGCTTGCAGACAGTCCTCATATGGCAGGGCAAAAGAGACAGCAAGGTTTCTGGTGTCGTTTGTGTAAGGGAGTCCATGCTGTTGGATCAGGTCTTCACTCTTCTGTCTCCGTTTGTCCTTAATCAGCTCCTCAAAGGCCTTATCTCCTCCAATAGAGTTACTTGGGGACTTAGGACTTTTCCATTTGAATTTCAGGGGGAGGGGGAGCAGTTCAGTCCAAAACATTTTCACAAAGAGCATGATTCCCTCTATGCCTTCAGAATTGTTGCTACCTCACCCTGGGTGGTGTATCTCATTTTACTGCATATTTAGTATAAATTTCTGTGTTGAAATCTCTGCTTTTTTCATCTTCTTCAAATCACTGTTCTTGTTGCCACAAACGTTCTCGATGCTCTTTCACTGACACAGATGTTGGGACCAATGTTTGTGAAATATATTTTCAAAATGTACATTTACAATAGGCTCCAAGTGAATCAGAAGTGCCCGAGATTGGGGCAGCACCCTCCCAGGGCACGGTGTAGATAATTCTCTGGAAGACGTGGCAAACTGGCAAGCTCCTTTGGGCCTCAGGACAGCTGAAGGAAGGGGTCCTTACGCCATCCTCAGATAAGCATTCTTATGTTTTGGCCCCTTAAAAATGCCCCTATTTTCTGGCTATGCTATGACATTGAGGAGATGGAAAGCGGCCGCGTAGATTAAATTACTGTGCGTGATCTCCAGTGCCATCTGCTGGAAGCAGGAGAAGTTGCTCCAGAAAGTCACCATTTTTACTGACAAAGCTATGTATGCTAAAAGTCCTGTATAACAGGACTTGGTTAATTTTTTATTTTACTACCTGAGAAACTTCAAAATTAAAAATTGTGAATTGTGAAGCACAGATCCTCAAAAAAAAAAAAAAACCCAAACTAAAAAATAAATTAGCATACTGCTTCAGTTAGGACAAGTTTGAACTGATACTGAGAAGCTGGAGCCCTGCTAGGAAGTAAGCTGTTTGAAAACCTTGTGGTGGCCGGCGCCGCAGCTCACTAGGCTAATCCTCCGCCTTGCGGCGCTGGCACACCAGATTCTAGTCCTGGTCAGGGCGCCGGATTCTGTCCCGGTTGCCCCTCTTCCAGGCCAGCTCTCTGCTGTGGCCCGGGAGTGCAGTGGAGGATGGCCTAAGTGCTTGGGCCCTGCACCCACCCCATGGGAGACCAGGAGAAGTACCTGGCTCCTGCCATCGGGTCAGTGCGGTGCGCCAGCCGCGGTGGCCATTGGAGGGTGAACCAACGGTAAAGGAAGAGCTTTCTCTCTGTCTCTCTCTCTCTCTCACTGTCCACTCTGCCTGTCAAAAAAAAAACAAAACAAAACAAACAAAAAAAAAACAAAAAAAAAAACCTTGTGGTGCTTCATGTACACAAGTCAGACAAAGGGGGTTAAAGACAGAAGTAAGACCTACAGCTGGAACACAAGGAGAAAGCTCCATAATAATTTGGGAAAGGTTTTTTTGGGATATGGCAACAAAAGCAACAATAAGCAAATGGGATTGCATTAAACTAAAGGGCATCTGTGCTACAAAGGAAGCAATTAATAGAGTGAAGAGACAAGCCACAGGCTTGCAGAAGATACATGCGAACTACACATCTGATAGAGGGTTACTATCCAAAGTACGTAAGGAACTCAATCAACTCTATAGCCTGAAAACAAATAATCCAATCTTGAAATGGGCAAAGGAACTAAATAGGCATTTATCAAAACAAGACATCCAAATGGCCAACCGATGTATGAAAAAATTCGCACCACCACTAATCACCAGAGAAATGCAAATTAAAACCACAATGAGATAGCATCACACACCTGTTCTAGTGGCAGTTAGCAAAAAGATGAAAGATAGCAACTGTTGGTAAGAGTGCAGAGAAAAGGGAATTCTTATGCCTGTGGTTGAGAATGTAAATTCACACAGCCATTATGGAAAACAGTGTGGAGAATCCACAGAAATTAAAAATAAAATTAGCACATGACCCAGCAATTCCACTACTGGTATATATCCAAAAACTAAAATCAGTCTGTCAAAGAGAGACCTGCGTTCTCAAGTTTATTACAGCCTTGTTCACAATAGTTAAGGCAGGAAACCAAACTAAGAGCCCATTATCACATGTGATAATGGAATGTGATTCAACCTTAAAAAGGAAGCGCATTTCTGTGATTTGCAGCAATGTGAATAGGACAGCAGGACATTATGTTAAAAGAGGTAAGCCACACAGGAAGACAAGTATTGTATGATCTCACATGTGTCAAACTCATAGGAGTAGAGAACAGAAGGCTGGGGGAAGGAGGTGAATGGAGGAGAGAGGAAGTGTTGGTCAGGGGTGCAAAGTTTCAGTTAGGAGGAGTAAGCTTAGGGACTAATAAGGAACAATGTATTGTATATATCCAAGTTGATAAAACAGTAGATTTTTTTTTTTGATAGGCAGAGTGGACAGTGAGAGAGAGACAGAGAGGAAGGTCTTCCTTTACTGTTGGTTCACCCCCCAGTGGCCGCTGCGGCCAGCACGCTGAGCTGATCCGAAGGCAGGAGCCAGGTGCTTCCCCTGGTCTCCCATGGGGTGCAGGGCCCAAGGACTTGGGCCATCCTCCACTGCACTCCCGGGCCACAGCAGAGAGCTGGCCTGGAAGAGGAGTGACCGGGCCAGAATCTGGCGCCCCGACCGGGACTAGAACCTGGGGTGCCAGTGCCACAGGTGGAGGATTAGCCTATTGAGCCACGGCACCGGCCAAAACAGTAAAGTGTAATTGTTTTGAGGTGGGGTGAATAGAGAGGCAGCTAGATAGGCCCACAAGAGCTGGAAGTTGCTGTAAGGCTCCAAATGTAATTCTATCCTTCTACTTGTCAATCCGAAAGCCCCTTTCTTAGGATGCCCTGGCTTCATCTGGGACCTAAGGGGGGCCACTATGAAGATCAAGCTCCATGAGGAACTTGTGTAGGTATCACAACATTCCCAAGTGACTTCATGTCTGTAGAGGTGCCGCTCCTTACCCGCTGCCATACAAGGGGCCAATATGAGGATCTCCCTCTCTGTCTTCTTTGGCCATGACCACATCTAGAGGTGCTACACAGTTGCTTTTTCTCTCTCCCCTTCCCCACCCCTCTTCCCTTCCGGAAATCCCCTGGTCACTCATGATGAGTATTTTTCCAAATGGGGCAATCCACACTCGTGTGTATGTGTATTCATTTTCTCAACTTTTGAATACATTTTGTTACCACTTTGTGCACTTTATATGTGTCTGCACTTAGAATGCTTGTCTGTGTGTGAGACAAGAACCTTGAGCAGGGGCTGGCGCTGTGGTGCAGGGGGTTATCACCCTGGCCTGAAGCACTGGCATCCCGTATGGGTGCCAGTTCTAGTCCCGGCTGCTCCTCTTCTGATCCAGCTCTCTGTTATGGCCTGGGATAGCAGTAGAAGATGGCACAAGTCTGTGGGCCCCTCCACCCATGTGGGAGACCCGGAGGAAGCTCTTGGCTCCTGGCTTTGGATCGGTGCAGCTCTGGCCATTGCAGCCATCTGGGGAGTAAACCAGCAGATGAAAGACCTCTCTCTCTGTCTCTACCTCTTTCTGTAGCTCTACCTGTCAAATAAATAAAATAAATCTTTTTTTAAAAAAAAAGAACCTTGAGCAAAATTAATACACCTTTGTCCACATAATTTTACTACAAAAAATGACAAGCCTGTGAGGTGAAAGATTTGTTAATTAGCTTGCCTTAGTAAGATTACATGTAAACATATATGAAAACATCACATTGTCCCCATAAATGCATACAAGTATTATTCATCAGTTAAAAATAGAATAGGGGCAGGCATTTGGTGTAGCACTTAAGATACCTCTTAGGACATGTACGTACCATATCAGACTGCCTGAGTTCAAGTTTTGGTTCTGCTTCTGATTATAGCCTTGTGCTAAAGCATACTCTAAGATATAGCCAGAGAATGGCTCAGGTGGTCGGGTCCTTGCCACCTACACAGGAAACCTAGATTGAGTTCTGGGCTCCTAGCTCTGGCTTGGCCCAGTTCTGGATGCTGTGGGCAATTGGGGAGTTAACCAGCAGATGGGAGATTTCTCTTTCTGCCCCCCATCTCCACCTCTCTTAGTCTGTCTCTGAAATACATGTTTTTTAAAGTTTAAACATATTTTAAGAATAAGCTTGTGATCTGAGAGGTGTTAAGAAATTGGGGAATTTGTATTAAAGAGAAAACCACTGGAAAATGATAAATGTCTTTAAATTTTGGAATCTTATCTACTGAGGAGTGGTGGTGAAGTCTATTTTTGTTTTTTGGACAGGCAGAGTGAACAGTGTGAGAGAGAGACAGAGAGAAAGGTCTTCCTTTACTGTTGGTTCACCCTCCAATGGCCGCTATGGCTGGCGCTGCGCTGATCCGAAGCCAGGAGCCAGGTGCTTCCTCCTGGTCTCCCATGTGGGTGCAGGGCCCAAGCACTTGGGCCATCCTCCACTGCCTTCCCGGGCCACAGCAGAGAGCTGGACTGGAAGAGGGGCAACCGGGACAGAACTGGCACCCCAACCGGGACTAGAACCCGGGATGCCAGGACCACAGGTGGAGGATTAGCCTAGTGAGCCACGGCGCCGGCCAAGTCTATTGTTTTTTGACACATGAGATATGTTGAAGCATAAGATGGATTTACTTATGCTGGGATTACTGGAAAAGGCATCCCACAGTGAGAGGGAAGTTCCACAGCATGCTCTCAGAGTTTCCTTCAGTTACATTTTCTATAATCAGTGATTCTACTTGATATTTGGATTTCATTTAGTTTGATATGTTGAGTAATTATAAACATTTTTATCAATGGCCTCAAAGTTTTTAAAGGAATATCCAACTTTTCTGGCATTATAATTTTAAATATCTTTCCTGTGTGGTCTTTCATTTTCTCTGTGTTAAACTCAAATATGGAATTTGATTTTCTCTATTTTGCTGGTTGATTCACCATGTCTTTGAAAAACACTTTTTCTTTTTCAAAAAAGGATTTTATATATATATTTGAAAGACAGAGTTAGAGAGGGAGAGAGGGAGGGACAGATAGAGAGATCTGCTATTTGCTGGTTCAGTCCCCAAACTGCCCCAATGACCAGGGCTGGGCCAGATAGAAGCAGGAGCCTGGAACTCCATCTGAGTCTCCCACATGGGTGGCAGGGGCCCAAGTACTTAGGCCATCTTCCACTGCTTTCCCAGGAGCATTAGCGTGAGCACCAGCGACTCAAACCAGCACTCCAATAGTGATGCTGGTATTACAAGCAGCAGCTCACACTCTCTGCCACAAATCTGGCTCCCAGAAAACATTATTTTAGAGAGAACTTTTTCCTATGAGATCCCACCCCCATTTAGCAAATCTAGTTTACTCCCCAAATGCCCACAGCAGCCGGGGCTGGTCCAAGCCAATGCCAGAAAACCAGAACTCAACTCTGGGTCTTCTATGGGGGTAGCAGGGACCCAAGTACTTGGGCTGTTACATGCCTCCTGAAGGATGTGCAATAACAGGAAGCTGCAATCAGAAGTAGAGAGGGACATAAACTCATGTAATTTTTTTTCTCCTTTAATTTTAAATATAACAAAGTAGAGAATGTTATTCCCCAGGAATTCTCTGTGATAAAATGTATCATGAGAAAAACATTCAGGAAGTAAGAAATAAACATTCTAATGGGTCACAAGAAGAGGGATGGAACTGGGAGCTTCTTAAAAAAAAAATAATGCTTTCCCACCTCAAGTTTCATGGAGCTCAAGTTCTATAATGTTATGTGTGGTTTTGAGGCAGGGGTAAAAGATCTCACTTACATACCGTGTGAGGGGAAGGGAGAGAACAGGCAGAAGCCAAACCAGGAGCTATGGGATTCAAAAGAAGAGAAGGAGGATTTCAGCAGCTATTATGAGTAGGTAACTTTGGAGACAGAAGATATATGGAGAGGAATTATAGGAAGCTCATAATAGCAACGTATTATTTATCAAAATCAGTCTCATTATCTTTGCGATTCCTTTCAGAAACTGTATCATGCGGAATCCCAGTTCTATACTGTGCAAATTTAATCCAAATGCCATCTCTATTCCTAACTGCTCATATTCCTGAACCTAGGTTGTAGCAAGATTTGTGTATCAAGACAAGGTACTTTTAACAGGAAATAGTCTTTTTTTTTTTTTTTTTGACAGGCAGAGTGGACAGTGAGAGAGAGAGACAGAGAGAAAGGTCTTCCTTTTTGCCGTTGGATCACCCTCCAATGGCCGCCGCCAGGAGCCAGGCAGTTCTCCTGGTCTCCCATGGGGTGCAGGGCCCAAGCACTTGGGCCATCCTCCACTGCACTCCCTTCCCTAGCCACAGCAGAGAGCTGGCCTGGAAGAGGGGCAACCAGGCCAGAATCCGGCGCCCCGACCGGGATTAGGACCCGGTGTGCCGGCGCTGCAAAGCGGAGGATTAGCCTAGTGAGCTACGGCGCTGGCCAGGAAATAGTCTTTTATACTGGCATAAGGCCCATGTGGAATTTCTTAGCCAGAATCCTGAGCCCCAAAAAGAGAGGTACTTCTTTGTATATGGTTTTAGTCTCTTTGACTCCCTTAAACTGTTATGATGTAGAACAACTTAGAGAGATCATTTTAAGTTCATGAGCTGGAATCTGCACCTCCTTTGCTATGTGCTGCCATGTTCACCTACTTGTCAATCAGGAGACCCCTCCCCAGGAAGTACCTCCTCTCACCTGGGATGTGGGGGTGGTACCACGTAAACACTTCCATTGTTCTAAGCTAATAAAAAAGCTAGGGGCTGGTGTGGTGGCTCAATAGGCTAATCCTCCACCTGTGGTGCCGGCACACCGGGTTCTAGTCCCAGTTGGGGCGCCGGATTCTGTCTCGGTTGCTCCTCTTCCAGGCCAGCTCTCTGCTGTGTGCCGGGAGTGCAGTGGAGGATGGCCTGAGTGCTTGGGCCCTGCACCAGCATGGGAGAGCAGGAGGAAGCACCTGGCTCCTGGCTTCGGATCAGTGCAGCACTGGCCATAGCAGCCATTTGGGGGGTGAACCAATGGAAGGAAGACCTTTCTCTCTCTCTCTCTCTCTCTCGCTAACTCTGCCTGTCAAAAGAAAAAAAAAAATTGCACTAACCTTAGGTACCATTTCTTCTGTGTGTGCATGCCTGAGGGTGTGCACATGTGTGTGCATGTTCACATGTATGCTCCGCATTGTGGTGCTGTTGTAATTGGTCAATCAGGATAAAACAACAAAAAATTATAGTGGCTGAAAGTATATGAGTTCTTTCTAAGCACAAAATACAGACTTTAAAAAAAGATGTATTTATTTGAAAGGCAGTTAGAGAGAGAGAGATCTTCCATCTGCTGGTTCACTCAGATGGCCACAATGGCTGGTGCTGAGCCGGGCTGGAGCCAGGAGCCAGGAACTCCATCTGAGTCTGCCATATGGGTGGTAGGAGTGAAAGTACTTGGGCCATCCTCTGCTTCTTTCCCAGGCACATTAGCAAGAAGCTGTATCAGAAACAGAGCAGCTGGGACTCCAACAGGTGTTCCAAAATGGGATGCTGGCATCACAGGCAGTGGTTTAACCCACTGCACCACAACACTGGCCTTCCCAATGCAGACATTCTGAGAGTTGATATTCCAAGGAAGAATTTGTCTTAGGCAAGAGGGAGGCACAAGTAGAGGAGCCAGAATTCCTGAAACATTTAGTCAGCAGAGGTTGTTTTTCACTGGTGTGCAGGCAAGCCGATTTTGCAACATTGTACTCACAGTGGGCCAGACCACCACAAAGAAGGAAAGCTGCAAGAAACCAGGCTGAGTCTGAGTTGTAATGATAGCATCCATGGAGATGGAAATTGCTTCAGCAGGAAGGGCCCTCCTGGTTCCTTTTTCTACCTCCTGGACTCTTTCCTAACCTTTGCTGTAAAAACCCTGGCAAACTGCTTCTCAGGGGTAAAGTTTCTTTAGGGCACTGTCCCTTAGCTGTCCCCTTTACCTGGCCTTTACCAGGTAAAGTGGTAATTGAAGTGAAGTGAATCGAATTAAGTTTTCCTTTGAGAAAATCCAGCTTGAAGCTGGAGATGGACTCCTCGTGTCTGCAAACAACACGCACATATAATATAGACACAACAGGCATAGCTATAGTTCTGCTATGTGAGCATTAGGCACAAAAGAAAAAACTACACAAACCACCATAATTAGTAGCACATGTTTCCTTTCAAAATAAGGAGAAATCCTGTGGTAAAAATAATAATTGTTCCTATTTCTGGAGCACTTAGCATGTACTCCATGCTATATTTTTTTTATTATTTCCATGTATAAAACTGGCAAATAATTCTGTAGATGAGACATCTAAAACTCAAAGAGACAGAGAATGTCCCTCAGTGTCTTACTGTAGCAGAATTCATGAACAGAGATGAGACACCAAAGCCTTTAACAGGAAACAGTATTTTTTTTTGATAGGCAGAGTTAGAGAGAGAGAGAGAGAGAGAGAGAGAGAGAGGTCTTCCTTTCCGTTGGTTTGAAAGAGGCGGCTGTGAGCCACCATAAAAATAGCCTCTTAAAAATAAAATAATAAGACTCCTGAGACAAACTGTTCCAGAGACGGCCTTGGAAAATGGGGAGTAAACTGGTTCACAGAGAAAGCAGTCAGCTACTAACCAGAGATACACAGAACACCTGCCTTGTAGATAAGCCCCTTCCCTACGCTTGCTCAAGGTTAACAAAGAAAGCTGCAAGGCACGTAGCAACCTAGAGACCCTAGAGACCCCCTCCCCTAATGTATCCCTTTGACCTAGTACTTTTCCACCGACATTACCACTTTTAGACTGCCATACAAGGCCCGCTACTGAAAATTATCCAATGAACTTACGCCAGCCTATAATATGTTAATTTTGTGGTTTTGCCCTTTAAAAGCTGTGTGAGATAGCTGCTCGGGGCTCCTCTCACTTGCTTGCTGCTTGCAGCAGTAGAGGGCCCATTTGTACAAATGAAATAAATTACCTCCTGTTCTATTGCATCGTCTGGTCCGGAATCTGTGTTTCTGGGGTCGTCACAAGAGGACACCGCTTTTGGGGTCCTACAGGTTCACTCCACAAATGGCTGCTACACTCAGAACTCAGCCGATCCGAAGCCAGGAGCCAGGTGCTTCTTCCTAGTCTCCCATGCAGAGAGCTGGACTGGAAGAGGAGCACCTGGGACTAGAAACAGTGCCCATATGGGATGCTGGCACCACAGGCAGAGGATTAACCAAGTGAGCCATGGCGCAGGCCCATAAATAAATAAATCTTAAAAAAAAAATACTGTTGGCCAGCTCCGTGGTTCATTAGACTAATCATCCACCTGCGGCTCCGGCACCCCAGGTTCTAGTCCTGGTCGGGGCGCTGGATTCTGTCCTGGTTGCTCCTCTTCCAGTCCAGCTCTCTGCTGTGGTCAGGGAAGGCATAGGAGGATGGCCCAAGTGCTTGGGACCTGCACCTGCATGGGAAACCAGGAAGACCTCTCTCTCTCTCTCTCTCTCTCTCACTGTCTAACTCTATCTGTCATTAAAAAACAAACACCAAACAAAAAAGATTTATTTATTTATTTGAATGTCAGAGTTACACACCAAGAGAAGGAGAGGCAGAGAGAGAGAGAAAGAGAGAGAGATAGGTGTCTTCCATCTTCTGCTGTACTTCCCATTGGCTGCAACGGCTGGAGGTGTGCCAACCTGAAGCCAGGAGCCAGGAGTTTCTTCCAGGTTTCCCATGTGGGTGCAGAGGCCCAAGGACTTGGGCCATCTTCTACTGCTTTCCCAGGCCACAGCAGAGAGCTGGACTGGAAGTGAAGCAGCCAGGACTTGAACTGGTGCCCATATGGGATACTGGCACTGCAGGCGGTGGCTTTACCTGTTATGCCACAGTGCTGGCCCCAGGAAATAGTGTTTTATTATTATCATCTTTATGCCATTATAAGGCTCAGTTGGATTTTTTATTTTTTATTTTTTTTGACAGGCAGAGTGGACAGTGAGAGAGAGACACAGAGAGAAAGATCTTCCTTTGCCGTTGGTTCACCCTCCAATGGCCGCCGCGGCCAGTGCGCTGCGGCTGGCACACCGTGCGCTGATCCGATGGCAGGAGCCAGGTGCTTCTCCTGGTCTCCCATGGGGTGCAGGGCCCAAGCACTTGGGCCATCCTCCACTGCACTCCCGGGCCACAACAGAAAGCTGGCCTGGAAGAGGGGCAACTGGGACAGAATTTGGCGCCCCGACCGGGACTAGAACCTGGTGTGCTGGCGCTGCAAAGCAGAGGATTAGCCTAGTGAGCCGCGGCACCAGCCTTGAACTTATCATTAATTTGTTTTCCTATCACATTTTCTGATGGGTTGCTTTCAGTAGTTTTCAGCAAAGTTCAAACTATCTAGAATTTAGAATCTTATGAAACTGAAATATTTTCTGAAATTTGCCTTTTTGTTTTCCCTCTCATTAATGTCCTTGATATTCATTTGTCTGATTGCCAGTTATAGAAATCAAATTAATTTTGTACAGGTAAGAAAATTATCTTTGCACAAGTAAAAATAACCAAGAAGAAGATAACAGGGTAACCAACAGATTTAAATTTTGGAGCATAGATAAGTAATGATTTAAACACTAGCAACAGGGCCGGCACTGCGGCTCACTAGGCTAATCCTCCACCTGTGGTGCCGGCACCCCGGGTTCTAGTCCTGGTCAGGGCACCAGATTCTGTCCCGGTTCCCCTCTTCCAGGCCAGTTCTCTGCTGTGGCCCGGGAGTGCAGTGGAGGATGGCCCAAGTACTTGGGCCCTGCACCTGCATGGGAGACCAGGAGAAGCACCTGGCTCCTGGCTTCGGATCAGCGTGGTGCGCTGGCTGTGGCGTGGCGGCCATTGGTGGGTGAATCAATGGCAAAAAGGAGGACCTTTCTCTCTGTCTCTCACTGTCCACTCTGCCTGTCAAAAATGAATAAATAAATAAATAAATAAATAAAATAAAATAAAAAACTAGCAACAGTATTTGCATAGCAAAGAAAAGATTAGAAAAAAGACTGTGGGAAAACACTGGCAGAGTTTCCATCCAGGTGGATTTTATCATTTGAATAGAGTCATTCTTGTGTATTTTGCATACCTTAGTTCTCAGAAGAGTTTATATGGTCTTGTAATTTATGGAGGGCAGGAAATATATTATGTTGAAATAAAACATCAACACCAATTACCCCTTTCTTTGGAGACCTTAAGATGAGGAAGTTATGAGATTTATGCACATTACTTTAATCTATTGCTTGGGAGTTAACAATCATTTTTTAAAAAGCTTTTATTTAATGAATGCAGATTTCATAGGTACAACTTTAGGAACATAGTGGTTCTTCCCCTCACACCTGCGCTCCCACCCGCACTCCCACCCCACCTCCTACTCCCTCTCCCATCCCATTCTTCATTAAAAATGGAAATAATTTATATCAGGCTACCTCTCTTTCTCTAACTCTGCCTTTCAAATAAATAAATCTTTTTTTTTCTTTAATTAGCACCCGAAAAAAAAAGTCTGTGTTTCAGGAGATTAGTAATCACCATACCGGTAGCAAATCAGGAAACAAAATGGTCATTTTAAAACCTGATACCAGACCGGAGTCGCAGCTCACTAGGCTAATCCTCCGCCTAGTGGCATGGGCACACCGGGTTCTAGTCCCGGTCAGGGCGCCGGATTCTATCCTAGTTGCCCCTCTTCCAGGCCAGCTCTCTGCTGTGGCCAGGGAGTGCAGTGAGGGATGGCCCAAGTGCTTGGGCCCTGCACCCCATGGGAGACCAGGAGGAAGCACCTGGCTCCCGCCATCAGATCAGCATGGTGTGCCGGCTGCAGCGTGCCGGCCGCGGCGGCCATTGGAGGGTGAACCAATGGCAAAGGAAGACCTTTCTCACTGTCTCTCTCTCTCACTGTCCACTCTGCCTGTCAAAAAACAAAAAACAAAACAAAACAAAACCTGATACCAGGTGGGTGTTGTGGTGCAGCGAGTTAGGCCACCATCTGTCAGGCAGCACCCAATAGCACAGCATCTGTTTGTGTCCTGTCTGCTCTGCCTCTGATCCAGCTCCCCGCTAATGAGTCTAGGAAAACAGCAGAAAATGGTTCAAGTACTAGGGACCCTGCACCCCCATGGGAGACCTGGATAGAGTCCCAGGCACCTGGCTTCAGCCTGACCCAACTCTGACCAATGTGATCATGTGCCAAGTGAACCAAGATCTCTCTCTTCCTCTTTCTCTGTCACTCTGCCTTTCAAATAAATAAAATAAATCATTTAAAGAAATCTGATAGAATTTAATAAGTTGTTTCACATTCTCTTTTATTGGTTGCTTTTTATTGGTTGTAGTTATTTGCATACAAATGTAACATTCTGGAGAAACTGAAGTTCCTACAGTAGGGCAATTGTTCAGTGCAGGCAAGATAAACTCTTACAGTAGGGGATAGGAAAACTTTTTTTAAATTTTTTATATTTTGAAAGACAGAGAGAGAAAAAGAGACAGACAGAAAGAGAGATCTTCCATCTGCTGGTCCACTTCCCAAATAGCCACAACAGCTGGAGCTGGGCAGATTCAAAGCTAGGAGCAAGGAGCTTCTTCCAGGTCTCCCACATTGGTGCAGAGACCCATGGACAGGGACCATCTTCTGCTGCTTTTCCAGGTACATTAGCAGGGAGCAGCCGGGACTGGAACCAACACCCACGTGAGAAGCCAGTGCTACAGGCAGCAGCTTCACCTGCCAAACAACAGTGCTGCCCCAATTTTTTTCCTTTTTAAAAAGATTTATTGGCCAGCGCCGCGGCTCACTAGGCTAATCCTCCACCTGCAGCACCAGCACCCTGGGTTCTAGTCCTGGTCGGGGCACCGGATTCTGTCCCGGTTGCCCCTCTTCCAGTCCAGCTCTCTGCTATGGCCCAGGAGTGCAGTGGAGGATGGCCCAAGTACTTGGGCCCTGCACCCCATGGGAGACCAGGAGAAGCACCTGGCTCCTGCCTTCAGATCAGCACAGTGCACCGGCTGCAGCGTGCAGGCCACAGCAGCCATTGGAGGGTGAACCAATGGAAAAGGAGGACCTTTCTCTCTCTCTCTCTCTCTCTCTCACTGTCCACTCTGCCTGTCCAAAAAAAAAAAAAAAGATTTATTTAGTTATTTAAAAGGTAGAGTTAGAGAGAGAAAGGGAGAGATCCTCCCTTAGCTGGTTCAATCCCCAGGAGATGTGGATGCAGGGGCCCAAACAACTGGACCATCTTCCACTGTTGGAGGCACATTAGCTTGGATCTGGATAGGAAGTGGAGCAGCAGGGACTCGAACAGGTGCCCATATGGGATGTCTGCACCACAGGTGGTGGCTTAACCAGCTGTGTGACAACGTGGACCTAGGACTTCTGTGCTTCTATGCAGTGAGGAATGCCTTACATTTTGCCAAGTGGGAATTTGCTTAAAGTGTGGCACTCGAATCACTTTTGATATGTTGTCAATGTACACGTTGTGCAACATACAACTGCAGATGTACTTCTGCTCTCAAAATAAGGACATTGCAAAAATGCCATATGAAAACTACAACTTCCTGCATGACAGGGTCATGAGGCTGAGGACAAAGCAAAGGAAGACAACAGACAACTTTTTTTTTTTTTTTTTTAAGAAGCAAGATCAGCATTCACACACCTCAGTAGGAAGATTGGACCCTCCGTTCAAAAACACTCATGTTTTTCTAGTCCTGGTTGGGGCGTCGGATTCTGTCCTGGTTGCCCCTCTTCCAGGCCAGCTCTCTGCTGTGGCCAGGGAGTGCAGTGGAGAATGGCTCAAGTGCTTGGGCCCTGCACCCCATGGGAGACCAGGAGAAGCACCTGGCTCCTGCCATCGGATCAGCGCAGTGCGCCGGCGGCAGCATGCCGGCCACGGCGGCCATTGGAGGGTGAACCAACGGCAAAGGAAGACCTTTCTCTCTGTCTCTCTCTCTCACTGTCCACTCTGCCTGTCAAAAAAAAAAAAAAAGTATGTGCCAACCCCGAACCCAGGTGTACCCTTCAAGGAAGGTTATCAGATGGGACAAAGAGAGCAAAACCTGGCTACATTCATCTCCCTCTCTGTATCACAAGCTGAATCTATTTATGTGGGCAGAACTGGAGTCTGGAGCCAGAGTAGACAGTGTACCCAGGGACTCTGATGTGGGGTGCAGGTCCAAAACTCATTTTAAAATAGTCTCCAGGACCAGTCCAGTGTCTGGTACACCTTGTGAGCACTTGTTTCCTAGTAAAGTTTTCTTTAGACTTGCTTGTCATAACTAATTTAAAAATAAGAAACAATTAAAAAATAATTCATCATCTAACACATTTATTTTCAATATATTAGTGGCTAAATAATTCTAAACTAGTTCTCATAACTAGTTTGTGCCACTAGGAGAGTCAAACTGTTGATCTATAATCCTTTTAACCTTATGAATGAGATTAGTTGATATTTTCATCACAGTGCAAAAGTCAATGGCAGAGTCATTCAATCTATGTCAGGTGCTCATAATTTCTGAATTCATGGATTTGGAGTTAATGAAATTATATTGTACAGCAAGATATACTAACTGAGGAGCTATGTTGCTGGTCTGGGCTGACCAGTGTGATGGTGTTTAGCTACAGGTGATCAGTTGAGTTTAAATTTAAATTGATTAAAATGATAGAGAATTGAAAACTCAGTTACTCAATTGTACACCTACAGCATGTTTTCAGAAACACAAAGTTCCATTACAGCGTTGTTCTAAAGAAAATGATAACTTATAATATGAAAAATTAATTAGCAATGTGCAACACTCACTTTTGGCAGCAATTTCTTATTTTCTGTATCCTTTGCAAAATCTTTCAGTAATCACTACCATGACTGCAATAAATCTGAGGTCTTACCTTCCCCTTCCCCTAGTTCCAGAGAAGGTACTGATTATTGATAGGTCAAGGCTAATGGAAGGAAGGACAGCTAAACCAAAGACATCCAAAAATCATGCAGCCCACATCCAGGTGACTAAGGAAGTGGCCCAGGACACCCTATGGACGAGTGATTCCATTGTACAGCTTTGGTGAATATAAGTTTCCTTGAAGGCACTAGGATGGCCCTGTGAACTATGTGACTCATCAGTTGAGTGGTTAACCAGAAATTAAGTAATACACATACAAAGGAAACCTAGAAACAGGAAACATGGATGGATGTAGCTAACTAGCAAGCCCTTACATAGCCATGTCCCTTAGCTGCTGCAGAGGACTGAGATTCCCGTGATGGTCTCACGTTGAGAGAGCTGGGACTCCGGTGCTTGCTTCCTTTCAGCATTCAGCCGTCTCCTGATTTCTTGGTTTACACACACGACTGCCGACTCTCAGATAGGAGCCTCCGGCTCCGGATGGTTCCATCTGGGATTCCTTTCTCAATCGCAGTCTGAATCAATGACTGCTTCCACCTGAATGCGACGGCACAGTACCGGCGGTGTCCAGGCCGTTTCTCACTTCTGCTGAGAATGCATTTAGTCTCATCCTCTTGCTGATGCAGTTGCGGTACATCAGTGAAATTAGAGCTTGCCTCAGCACCATCTTTTCTTTCTAAAGCTGCATTTCAATCTGTCTTCTTTTCAAGCACAATATAATAAATGTTAGGTTTCATACATTCACAAAGATGAGTACAAAGAAAAAACGTATTTGCACATCAGTGCAGACATACTTCACTGCAGTGGTTACCCTTTGTTTTTTTTTTTGTTTGTTTTGTTTTGTTTTAAATAAACTCTGGCTTAGAAAGAAATATTGCAGGAAACAATGTCTCATATTTGTTTATAAATGTAGGTGAGGCATTGAAGACCAAATATTTAGCAATTTAGCCAAAACTTTCAGTTTTCAGTACCAACCGATCCTGAGCTCCGTAACTTTCTATGAATTGTCCATACACATAATCATGTAAGATGCACCAGTTTTATCCTGAAAAAAACTAACGGAGAATATCTATAAGCATATTTCAGGAAGTCTTGGAACATTTGTGTCTTTGATTGAACTGAGTAAGAAATTAATACTAAGGGTTATACTTTCCAACGATTCCATTTTAGGCTACTGTGCCAGTCACCAGCAGGTTGTCATTTGACAGTAGGCACATGCAAGCTGTAATGGCTATAATCTAAAGAAGAGCACTAAGCTTTCCTGGTTTTACTTAATTTCTGGCTCATTTTTCTTGAACAGAAAGAGTGTCACATTATTTTCTGGAGATGAGAGACTTACTATGTCATTGAACTTGGGAGCATAATAATTTTTTTCCCAGAAAATCAATAAGTTACAGACTTGACTCAAGCTTGAGTAAGAATTCCATGTTTTTTACTGGAATGCAGGAATAAATGACAGAATAAAAGGAGTGAGCAAAGGGTAGTGGAAGGCAGTGCTTAAGACTAACTCTGCCTAGTGCCTGATTTCAGTTATTTGTTGGACATGACTATAGATTGTCTGAAATCTCTTTGAATGAAGAATTTAGGAACCACCTGCTACTGTTGTCCTCTTACAGAAAAGAGAGATTTGGGCACAACAAAATTATCACTGTAAGAAAGCCTTGATTATTATCATCAAGTATCAAAAGATTTATCTTACTTATTAGGAAGTCAGTGTGACAGAGACAGGGAGACAGAGACAGGGAGACATCTGCTCCTTCAATCCCCAAATGGCTGCAGGGGCAAGAGCTGGACCAGGCTGAAGCCAGGAGCAAGGAGATCCATCCAGTCTCCCAAGTAGTTGGCAGGGGCCCAAGCACTTTGGTCATCCTCCAGTGGCTTTTGCAGTCACACTACCAAGGAGCTCGATCAAAGAGAGCAGTTGGCATTTGAATGGTCACTCATGCATGGGGCATCGTTGTCACAGGCAGTAGCTTAACCCATTGACCCATAATTCTGGCCCTGAATTCTAATTTTAAGGTAGCCATGCAGGTCTGGCTTTAATTATCTTTTTTTAATTTTAAAAAATATTTATTTATTTGAGAGTCAGAG
Organism: Oryctolagus cuniculus; assembly: GCF_964237555.1. Classification (NCBI taxonomy): domain Eukaryota; kingdom Metazoa; phylum Chordata; class Mammalia; order Lagomorpha; family Leporidae; genus Oryctolagus; species Oryctolagus cuniculus. The sequence continues at coordinate 123,365,457 of NC_091439.1, forward strand.
TTACAGAGAGAGGGAAGGAGTGAGGGAGGGAGAGAGAGAAAGAGAAAAAGAGAGAGAGAGAGAGAGAGCACGCACTTCCATCCACTGATTAACTCCCCAGATGGCTACAATGCTTGGTGTTGGGCCAGGCCAAAGCCAGGAGCCAAGAACTTCTTCCAAGTTTCCTATGTGGGTGCATGGGCCCAAATACTTGGGCCATCTTCCGCTGCTTTCCAGGCCATTAGCAGGGAGCTGGTTCAGAAGTGGAGCATCTGGGGGCTGGCACTGTGGCATAGCAGTAAAGCTGCCTCCTACAGTACCAGCATCCCATATGGATGCTGGTTTGAGACCTGGCTGCTCCACTTCCAATCCAGCTCTCTGCTATGACTTGGGAAAGCAGCAGAAGATGGCCCAAGTGTTTGGGCCTCTGCACTTTCATGGGAAACCTGGAAGAAGCTCCTGGTTTCAGATTGGCCCAGCTCCAGCCATTGTGGCCCCTGGGGGAGCGAACCAGCAGATGGAAGATGTCTCTCTCTCTCTCTCTCTGTAACTCTGTCTGTCTAATAAGTAAATACATAAATACATAAATACATCTTTTTTAAACATTAATATTCATTTTCAATGATCTTTATATACAGAACATCAACTTAGTATATACTCAGTAAAGATTTGAACAGTTTGCAATAACCAGAAAAAGAACACTTGTGACTTTGGACTAGGGCAATAGTTCTTAGAGTGCTGCCTGTGGGCCCTAATGGTTGTATAGATCCTTTAATAGGGTCTACAGGTAAAAATTACTTCCCTCATAATACTAAGACATTAGGTGCCCTTTACATTGTTTTCACAGGTACACTGATGGCACAGGAGTCATGGTTCTGGGGATTTGCTTCCCTCCCTTCCTCCCTCCCTCAATCCTCTTCCTTTCTTCCTTTTTTGCTAATTTTTGCAAAAACATAATTTTAATACATTTTATAATCACAGGCTTAATGCACCACTAACCATAATATAGAACAAGTAAAAAGTAGAAAGACCACAGTTCCACAGGAGTATAAACAAGAGCTAAAAAACAAAAGTATATCCTCTACAAAGTAGAAATAGTCATTAACTTTACTAAATTTCATCTCTGAGTCTGCATCTTTTCAACACTGTGTGTAACGAAACGGTGAAACCTTTTGCTGAAGCAGCTCAGTGTCAGTTTCCTGCGGTGGAAGCTGTTTTTCTCTCTCTGGTAGCAGAGGGCAGGTGCTGAAGTGAGACAGGGTGTGGGGGTGGATGCTTGCCATCCATACAAGTGAGATGCAGTTACTGGAGAAATAGATAAAGGTATCTGTGGGAACTATAAGCCACTGCACAGCTATTCAAGCCCCCATGCTTCTTCCTGTGGAATCATAAAAAGGCTTTTAGGGTGGCCCTAGAAAGTCATTGTTTGGCAGGGACTTAACAATGACATGCCAGAGGGGGCTCACAAGCATCAAGAGCAATAGTTGTGGGCAATTCCATGTGTCCAGTTGGTAGCTTCAAACCACATCCATCTGTTCATATTCATGCCACGTAAGTTGCTAAATGCCACAAGTCAGAACTTTTTGTTAACCCTAGAGAATCAGTTGATGACACCAACACACCTCTGCTCCTTGCTAGGTTTCTGAATTCTCTGTCTTATGTTCGCACAGCAAATCATTGACTCTCTCCATTAATCCCCATTTATTTCATAATTTTTTGAAAATGGAACTACCTGGTATATAACAAATATGTGGCAATTATTTGACTGCTTTAATATTTTCAAAAAGATTATTTATTTAACAGGCAGAGTTAAGAGTGAGAGAGAGGGAGAGAGGGAGAGGGAGAGAGGGAGAGGGAGAGAGGGAGGGGGAGGAACAGAGCAGGAGGGAGCGGGAGGGAGATGGGGAGAAAGAGAATCTTTTACCAACTGGTTCACTCACCATATTGCCACAATGTCAGGCTGGGCCATGCTGAAGCCATGGAGGTTGAGGCAACAGAGGTGGGTCCCCAATACTGGGTCAGGACTGAGAAGGTTGCCCCCATGTCAATAAAAAAAGTAATTGGCCTACCTCAGGGCCCTGAGGACAGCTCAGTTAACAGAGGACATCACAGTTAACCTGGGCTTCCTCCCATGGAATGATGGCCATAGTTTGGTGGTAGGAGTCCAGGCTCCTTCAGTCCTCAACAGCTAGCCCTAAAAGGTCAACCCAGGGCATAGGTGGGGTGGATGGCCTACTGACTCAATTAGGATGGGCAAGAGGACAGTCCATTCCTCAATGGCCCTTCTGGCAACATTTAGGGCAAAGAGCCGGTGGGTCTCTAGGGTTGGGAAATGCTCTGGCCCAGTGGCTCATTTGGCCATATTTAATTTTTTTATTTTTTTGACAGGCAGAGTTAGTGAGAGAGAGAGACAGAGAGAAAGGTCTTCCTTCCTTTGGTTTGCCCCCTAAATGGCTAACACGGTCGGCGCGCTGTGCTGATCTGAAGCTGGGAGCCAGGTGCTTCCCCCTGGGCTTTCCATGCAGGTGTAGGGCCCAAGCACTTGGGCCATCCTCCACTGCTTTCCTGGGCCACAGCAGAGAGCTGGACTGGGAGAGGGGCAACCAGGACAGAATCTGGCAACCCAACCGGGACTAGAACCCGGCGTGCCAGCACCGCAGGTGGAGGATTAGCTTAGTGAGCCACGGCACCAGCCGACTGGAGCTTCCTTAAATCCTCCTGTGGGATGGGGGCGGGTGTTGGCTCAACCGCCATGACTCTTGGGCCAGGCTGTGGAGCTGTCCTCAGGGCCCTGCATGTGGCTCTGGCTCCAGGAGCCCGGAGCACAGCTGGACACCCCCACTATGGCAAGATGAGCTGCGTCCCTGCCTGCCCAGGGGGCCTCTCCCTGAATGACCCCACACAGGCTCCTGGCCTGATGACCACAGCTGTCTTCAGACAAGACCCTCATAGGACTGGGGGGGCGGGGCTCCCACCTGTATAAGGGCAGGGCTATAGGGAGGTGGGGCTGTGGGAGACCCTGCACAGTGAAGGCCAAAGCCAGCCGGGCATTGGATCTGAGGACACCTGGAAGGCCCAGGTGCCCTGAGCCCATTTGTGGGGGCCGGGTTGACTCCTGTGAGCAGGGGTGGGTGCAGAGGCAGGTTCTGGAGGTCCCAGGGGCAGAACTCAAGTGCAAGTGAGTGTGGGGTTTTGCAGTCCTAGCCTCGGGCCAACAGAGGGGCAGCAGGACCCGGGTCTGGTGGGGGTGTCCCATGCTCATCCCCTGCTGTGGCTGCCATACATGAGCACCTGGGTCCCCATGCAGAGCAGAGATGGGTTTGTCTCAGCTCTAGAGGCTCGCAGTGGAGGCCCAGGTGCAGGCTGTTCAAGCTCTGGGGAGGCTGCACTGTGCTTCCAGCTGCTGCCTCCCCTGGATGCTCATGGGACAGAATCGGGACAGCCGAATCTCATGGGGAAGGGGCCAGTGGCCCAGGGACAGGAAACACAGGGAACCCCTGCCACCTCTTTAGAAACAGCACTCCTTGTCCCCGAGTGCCTGGCCCAGACTTCATGTCTGCCCCAGCCTTCACCATCACCTTAGGTGAGGATCCATTCCAGCCATTAAGGAGGGACTAAGATGCTGGTAATCAGTCAATGCACTATTTTTTTTATTTTATTATTTATTTATTTGAGAGTAGAGTTAGGGTGAGAGGGAGAGACAGAGAGAAAGGTCTTCCATCCGTTGGTTCATTTCCCCAAATGGCCACAATGGCCGGAGCTACAGTGATCGGAAGCCAGGAGCCAGGTGCTTCTTCCTGGTCCCCCATGCAGATGAGGGACCCAAGCACTTGGGCCATCTTCTACTGCTTTCCAAGCCGACAGCAGAGAGCTGGATTGGAAGAGGAGCCTCCGGGACTAGAGCCGGTGCCCACATGGGATCGGGCAGCGCAGGCAGAGGATTAACCTACTGCGCCACAGTGCCGGCTCCAGCCAATGCACCATTAGGGTCAGGAAGTCAGGTGGGGTAGGTGACAGGAACAGCATGGGACCCGGAGTTGGTGCCAGTGGTCCCCAGAGATGGGAGAGTGAGGCAGGCATCAGGGCCTGTGCAGCCCGTGGGGCTACGCAGGAGGAGCCAGAGGTGTCCCCAGCTATGCCATGGCCCAGGCTGCCGAGTCCCTTCCCTCTGGGGCGAGGAGACTGGAGCTGAGCTCAGCTTCACCAGGAACCCTACAGGACAGACGGCGGCTGTGGAGAAGCATCGGCAGTGGAGCAGCCGGGACTCGAACCGGCGTCCCTAGGTCACAGCCTGGAGAGGCCGCCCCGCCAGCGGAAGTTTAGGAAGTTTTTATTGATACACACCCGCTCACGGATTGTCTTCTCTCTAGTGTCTAGTCTGATAATGAGCCCCTCCAAGACATTCTTCGTTTCTGTCTCCATGGTTGTTTTGATCTGGTGGTCCCTTTTGATTCTTTGAGAGTTTCCATCTATCTGTGTGCATTGTTCACGTGGTCCTGTATATCGTCCAATTTTTCTATTACAGTTGTGTTAATAACCCAGTCAGATGGCTCCAGAATCTTTGCCATGGTAGGGCCTGGTTTTGATGCTTGCTTTGTCTCTTCAGACTGTGCATTTTTCTTGCTTTAACTTTTTTTTTTGTTTTTCTGAAAGCTGGACACAATGTATCAGGTAATAGAAAGCAAAGTAAGCAGGTCACTTAGTGTGAAGTTTATGTTCCTCTGGGTGGGAGTAGGCTATTTAATGTTTGCTTTGCTGTAGGTATCAGAGGTTTCATTTTCCTTTTGTGCCTTTATTTTGGTCTCTCACACTCTTTTTTGGGGTTTCCCTAGAAATTGCTTCTTAAATAGAACCTGTGTCTGGTATAGATCTGGAGCCCGGATGATGTGCTAAAGTATTGAAGGAAGAAAGCATGTATAATCTTAAGATTGAATATTTGGTTTCATTGGCCTACACCCCTAGCCAGTAGCTTTCACAATACTTTTCTAGCCTTTTTCTTTGCCCTTTTATCCCCTGTGTAAGACAGCAAGACTTCCAGGGGCAGGAGTTGGTTAATTGCCCTTCCCCAAGGTCGATTAGGCTCTAAGGTAGAGAGGTCTCCTTGTTCTCAAGTGGAGAACATATAGGCAGGGCTATTTCAAAATGATGGCCTTTCCTCTCCCCTGCAGTCTGTATATGTATGTGTGGTGTACATGGCCCGTAATTTCTTTCTTCAGTCTTCAGGAGAGCGGCATTTTGGTTGATTGCCTATCTTTGCTGTTGTGAAATGAGCTGCAGTAAATATGACTCTTCCATATGCTGATTTCCTTTCCCTTCTGTATATTCCCCGGGGTTGAATGGCTGGTTTGTCTATATTCAGGTTTCTGAGGTTTCACATACTGTCTCCCACAGTGGCTATACCAGTTTACATTCCCACCAACAGCGGAGCAGGCCGCCTTTCCCCCCCTGACATCCTCAAGGCTGTTGTAGTATTGCTGTGCATTTCCCTGATGGCTAGTGACCCTGAGCATTTTTGCATGTGTTTGTTGGCCATTTGGATTTCCTTTCTTGAACCATGCCTGCGGAAGTCCTTGGCCCGTTTCTTGAGTGGGTGGTTTGTTTTGCTGCTGTTGAGTTTCTTGAAAACCTCTGGTAGTGAATCCTTTACCAGCTGCATACTTTGCAGATAATTTCTCCCATTCTGTTAGTTGCCTCTGCGCTTTGCCGAGTGTTTTGCTTGCAGTGCAGAAGCTTCTCAATTTGGTTTTTTGCTTTTTGCCCTCTTCTATTCCTTTCTTTAATCTGTTGTGATTCTCAGCTAGTGGACATCCTTGGTTAAAATGATCCCAAGAGCCTGTATTTTGTTTGTAGCTATGTGGACGGGATTGGTCCTAGACGTTCTTTCTGAGCCACGGCACTGTCTGCGTATACAAAGGCTGTTGATTTTCTATTCTGCCACTTTACCAAACTCTACTCTGAGTTTTGATAGTCTCTCAGTGGAGTCGTGTGGATCTCCTCTGTATGGTATCATGTCCTCTGCCAATAGTGATAGTTTGACTTCCTCCCTCCCAATTTGTATCTAACGTTGAGAAAGGAGAGAAAAAGTACCAACGTGATAACGTGCACGTAGAAAATGCCAAGAGGGACCTCAGACGCTACCTTTACGTATTCTGTCATGCTTTGTGGAAGACACGGTTTGTCCTAGTTCAAGCATGCTCCATCCATTAAATGCAGGCCTAGACTGTGGAGGTCGGAGGTTGGGGAGCAGACCTGTGTTCAGTGCAGAACTCTGTAGATCACAGGTGTCTCAAGTCCCTGTGCGAGTGGGTACCCAAGTGTCTGAATAAATAAACTACATTGATTTCCTCATGCATAAGTCATAGATAATACCACACGGAACGTTTGTAAGGCAGAAGAGAAAGAATGGGTACCAACACCTTTTCTAAGAGTAAGTTAAATTGTTTTTCAAATTCTGTGTTAATAGGGTGTATGTAATGCATAGAATATCAAATTCTAAAGGAACTGTAGTAGTTGGCCTTGATGTAGTATTGTATTTATAGCTATGTCTTTCTTTTCTTAATTTTTAATTTTTTTGAAGATCTTATTTATTTGAAATTCAGAGAGAGAGAGAGAGAGAGAGAGAGAGGGAGAGAGAGAATATCGAGATCGAGAGGTCTTCCATCTGCGGGTCGGCTACCCATTTGGCTGCCATGGGCTGGGCTGAGTGGATCTGAAGCCAGGAGCCAGGAGCGTCCCCGGGGTGTCCTCCATGGGTACGGGGGCCCAGGGATTTGGGCCCTCTTCTGCTGCCTTCCCAGACCACAGCAGAGAGCTGCACCGGAAGTGGAGCAGCCGGGACTCGAACCGGTGCCCATGTGGATGCAGGCGCTGCGGGCGGTGGCTTTACCCGCTCCCCCACAGCGCCGGCCCCTCCTGGGAGCCTTTCCCTGTGGGATCCAGCTATCTGCTGCCATGCCTGGGAAAGCAGAGGGAGACGGCCCAAGGACTCAGGCCCCTGAACCCAGAGTGGAGCACCGGATACAGTCCCCGGCTTCTGCTTCGGCCCGGCCCGGCCCCGGCCTTAGTAGCCACCTGGGGGTTGAACCCCCAGAGGGACGATCCGTGAGAGAGAGCAAGACGCAAGAGTGCTCGCGATGCCCGGTGCTCTGCTTCTCTCCGCAAGCGGCTCCAACGGCCAGCGCCGGGCCAGGCAGAAGCCAGGAGGCTTGACCTCCATTCAGGGCACCCAGGAGGCCGGGAGGCGTGGTCCCTGGGTCACAGGCTGGAGAGGCCAGCCCGCCAGCGGCCCTGGGGCATCGGACGCTGGACGCAGCAGGCAGCGCGCAGGTGCGACCCGTGGCGCCACGGCGGCCGCCCGTGGGGAGTGCGCCTGCGCCCGGCGCTGTGCCCCGGAAGTGGCCCCTTGTGCCCCGGAAGTGGCCCCTTGTGGCCCGCGGCACTCAGGTAGGAGTCCTCGCGGGTCCCGTCCGCTGCTGCCGGAGAGCCCGCGCGAGCCGTTGGGAGCAGGCCTGGACGCTGCCGGCGGAGCCTGCGGGAGACCCAGCGCCCCCGGGGTCAGGCCGGGCTCAGAGAGGCTGCGGCCCGAGGCTGCCGCGCCGTTTCCCGGGCGCGGTTCTCTTCTTCGGCCCTTCGTGGAAGCAGCGGCCTTCGCGGGCCTCTGTGCCGCCAGCAGACCGGGCCCCCTTGGCGGTGAGTGACGCGGGGCTGTTGGGGTTTCCCGCTGCGAGTCTTTGCGGCCGGCGTGCTTGTTGCTCTCGGGTCCCGAAGGTGCGGGTGGAGTCGCGGTCTTGCTGTGCGGACGGTCGGTCTGGAACTTTCCCCAGTGTGCGAGCAGCTGTGCCAGAGCAGAGGGCCTCCGTCTCCTCCCAGCGCCTCCCTGCGTTCCCGTCTGTTTGCGTTTTTTGGCCCAGCCACCCTGCTCGAGACCCCCGAGACTGCTGACGGGGAGGAATAAGAGCGAAAACGCTCATCTGTTTCCTGGTCTAGGAGGACAGTTTCCGGTTAACTGGCATTTGGTGTGATGTTAGCGCTCTGTGGGTTTTCAGTGAGAGGCCATTGTCAAGCCGAGGTTTACCTTCTGTTCCTGATTTGATGATTCCTTTTTTTTTTAATATCGCCAAAGTGGTGGGAGTTTTTGTGAAATAGGTTTTCTGTGTCCATAGGGATACTTTGTGGGCTTTCCCCATGTTTATTCTGTGATATATTGATTGGGTATGGTAGCCATCCTTGCATTCCCGGAGTACCTCTCAGTTGCACCCAGCGTGCTAAGCTTTGGTTGTGCTTCAGGAACGCGTTTGGTAATATTTTGTTGAGGAATGTGACAGCACAGTCATGACAGATACGTATGTGCCGTTTTCTTTATGATGCGTTTGTTTTGGATGTTGGGAAAAAGTTGGACCGATGGGATAAGATGGAAGATTTTTCCCATTCGTCTCCTTTTTGGAAGGGTTTGCGAATCACGAATTTTAACTATCCTTCCCACAGGAGTTCTGTGTTAATAGGCCAGGTGATGCATATAGTATCAAGTTTGATATAAACTCTAGCAGTTGGCCGTGATGTAGTAGTTTATTTATAGCTATGTCTTCCTTTTTTCTCATAAAGTTCTTAGTCATTTATTTGAAATTCAGAGTTACATGCAGAGAGAGAGATAGAGAAAGTAAGTCTTTCATCTGCTGGTCCTCTCCAAATTGGCACAATGATGGGAGCTGAGCAGATCCGGAGCCAGTATTCAGGAGCCAGGGGACCAGTGGCAGGTTCTCAGAATGGGGCACCAGATAAAGTCCCTGGCTTCTGTTTCAGCCTGGCCCAGCCCTGGCCTTTGTAGCCACCTGGGAGGGGGGCGAACCACCAGATGGGCAATCACTGAGAGAGAGCAAGAGTGCTTGTGATGCCCCATGCACTGCTTCTCTCCCCAAGTGGCTTCAAAGGCCAGCGCCGGGCCAGGCAGAAGCCAGGAGGCTTGACCTCCATTCAGGACTCCCAGGAGGGAAGGAGGCAGGGTCCAAGTACCTGGGCCATCAGCGGCTGCCTCTCTTGGTCCCAACCTGGGGTAGCGGGACTGGAATCGGCTCTTGGGCGCCCCACACTGGACGTAGCAGCATGCAGATGTGTCCCATGGCGGCCGCCTGTGGGGAGTGAATTTGCGCCCTGCGCTGTGACCAGGAATTGTACTCGTAGGTACATCTCCTGCTCAGCCATCCTCGATGGAAGTCTTCACCTCATCTGTTCCTGCCCAAAAGCCTGTTCAAGCCTTGAGGAGCCGTCCTCGATGCTGCTGGCGGAGCCTGAGTGAGACCCAGTGCCTCCGGGGTCAGGCCTGAATCAGAGACACTGCAGCCCGGGACAACCGCATCAGTTACCTTGCCCTTCTGGAAATGTGTAGGTGCGGTCCTCTTCTTGGGCAGTCTGGAAGTCTACCCCTCGGGCCTCGGCTCCTGTTGCAAAGGAGCAGAAACGCTCTTTGTTTGGTAAGTTGGGTGCGATGGCCTTCCCGTCGTCGCGGGGTAGGTGGGACCTGGGGTGCAGATAGCGGGCAAGGGGTGTGCATGTGAGGGGTGGAGGGGAGAGGAGGAGGAGAGAGGCGGCCAAGGGAGATTCGGGAGGAGAGAGAAAGGGGGGAAGGAAAAGGTGGCGTGAAGGTGGGGTGGCGTGGAAGGAAGGGGAAGGAAGGCGTGTGGGGCAGCGTCAAGGGAGGGTGAGTGTGACAGGAGTGCTGGTGGGCGGGTGGAGGCAGGGGTTGGGAGAGGAAGAACTTTTCCCACGGCCCGGGTTCCGTTTTGGGGGTTTCCTGGCCCTGGCCGGAATCAGTCTTGGCCGCGTCCGTGAGAAGCGGCCTTGACTCCCGGCCTCTCTTCTCTGGGTGGTTCTGAACTGTAATGTGTGTGCGGGAAAACTGGCCTGGGTCACTCTAATTAACTCAAGGTGATCGTACTCCTGTGGCTTGAACCGACGTCTCTATGAGACTACCTGCCAAAGCAGTGTCTCCATCCTCAGCGTCTACTATGGGATCTACATCTCCGTTTGCATTGCCTCTTAGACACACACTTGAGTGTCCTGCAGGTACCGCAGACTTCCTGTTCCCTTTAAACCTGCTCCACACATTGCACTGATCTCTGTATTGGTGGCTCCATCTGACTTGCCTTCCACGTTGGCAAACTTGGCAGCACCCTCTTTACCAGCATCTGTCTCCTAGTAGTCACCGAATCTATGTCAGTGGTGGCTCAGGTCCTACACAAGCCCTCAGGCCGAGGCTGCCTGCTGCCAAGTCTCATTGCTCTCTGGATTCTTTCTTCCAGGCTTTTCTGCTTCAGGCCTGCATACCACCTGCATTTCCCTAGAAAGCACAGGGGACTGTCTGATCTTTTCTCATCTCCTCTTGCATACTTTCAAAAGCCCTAATCCCTTGGGGGGGGATTCCAAGGCCTTGTTCTCAGGTCTGTTCACAGCTTCCTTTTCCAAGCTGCACAGCCCCTGCTTCTGTCATGCCAGACTTGCCACTGCTCTGCAGATAGGCAGCCACTACTTGATGTTCCTCAGTGTTTTCAGCTTGAGAAAGTCGTAGCCATGTTTCAAAATATCCAACTCAAGGGTCTTCCTTCTCTGTGATACTTTTCTCTCATCCTCCCAGGCAGGGATACGTTTCCAAAACTTGCGTAACACACTGCTTATCTTCGTAAAGCGCTTAACCCATTTTATCAGCATGTGTTTGCTAAATACCTGTATCTCATAGAAGACTGTGAGCTTGTCCAGGGCAGGCCTTTTCTCTCTGCTTTCATTCCTGTAGTCCCTGGTACACAGTTGGTATTCAGCCTATGCAGAACTAACAGTATCAGAGGAGTCTGAGGTGGGCATCTTGCCACCCGGGGACTGGAACTGACTTTTGAGAGGGACCCTTAGGTATGAAAGGAGATTTGCTGGTAGGGTTAAGACCAGAGGGCTTGAGGGGTCCACAAGGTTCCTGGTGATTAGTCTTTGTTTCTTATTTCTTTATTTCAAAGGAAGAGAGAAATATTTCATCCCTTAGTTTCCTTCCCTAGTGCCCACAACAGCTGGAACTGTATCTGAAGCCAGGGCCTGGGAACTCAATCCAAGTCTCCTATGTGAGTGGCAGGGATGTAAGTACTTGAGCCTTCACCTGCTGCCTCCCAGGGTGGATTAGCAGGAAGCTGGAATCAGGACTTCAGCCAGGACTTGATCCTGGGCACTCTAGCATGGGCTGTGGGGATTCCAACAGTGGCTTAGCCACTATACCAGAAGCCATTCCTTGATTAGTCTTCCGTTCCCTCCTTCACAGGGTGGCTGGCTGCTTGGGAGGGGCTTACATCACCACTGCTAACAGGGCCTGCTGCATAATTTTGTGAGCGCCTTGTTCCTAAGGCAGGGATAAAGTGCCACTAAAGGTACTAAATCATAAAGCTCTTTCCTTTCTCCCGCATACCTCCTTGGCTCAGCCTCATGTTCTTTGGACTCGCTTACAAACCGAGGATTTTGAGTCACCACCAGCAGAGGTTTACACCCAGTGAAGGCCCTTCTGAGTGCCAGTGCTGTGTAATGGCTCCTTTGTGACCATGTAGGCTGCGCCCATGAGGTTGGCCTTGGCTGCTGAGTATAATCCATTGGCTGTGACTGTATAAGATTACATTGTATTCCAACATAAGTGGTTGCTATTTTGAGATAATTCTGCTATTTCACCATTAAAGCAATGCTGCAGGGAGCAACGTGGAATATCCATACCAGAGCATTCCTGGAACTGTTTTGATGACTTGTGTTAGTTCAGAATCACTAGGTCTTTGCTAGCATTCTGCAGTAGGCAGTGGGGTTGCAGGCCAGCTTGCTCCCTAGCACAAGGCTGACCGCGTTGAAATTTACACAGGTGTTGAACAGATCTCCGCACCTGCAGTGTGGAAAAGACTAGAGCAGTGCACTCTTGTGCCTGACTGCCCTTCTTTCTGCCTCTTTGCTTTGTACATTATTAAATGTGCTCTCAAACCTCTAGGGCTCACAGCTGAAAATAAAGTAGGTTGGAGGACAGTCACAGACAGCACTGTCCACTCACCAGGCCCAGGTTGTTTCTCCTTAAGCACTGTACCAGATGCCCTACTCCACCCATTAATAACTCTTGTCCTTTCCGAGTTGTTAGCTGTGTCATAAAATTTCTAGATTTCTGAGGGGTTTTGTAAATCTTAAAGTAGAAGATAAGAACTTTTGCTGCCAGTGTTTTGGCTTAGCTGGTAAAGCCGCCCCCAATGATACCAGCGTCCCATATGGACACTGATTCAGATTCCCAGCTCCACTTCCAATCCAGCTCTCTGCTAATGCACTTGGGAGGGCAGCACAAGAGCCCCAGTGCTTGGGCTCCTGCACCCACGTGGGAAAGTCAGAAGAGGCTCCTGGCCATTGTGGCCATCTGGGGAGTGAACTAGTGTATGGAAGACCTCTCTCTTTCTCTTTCTCTTTCTCTTTCTCTTTCTCTTTCTCTTTCTCTTTCTCTTTCTCTTTCTCTCCCTCTCTTTCTGTAACTGTGCCTTTAAAATAAATAAAATGTTTTTTTTAAAAAAAAAAAAAAAACCTTTAACCATTCAAAGAAAGCCTCAAGTGGAAAGAAGAAGAATCTTGCAGACCTACAGTACTCACTGACCTAAAATCTTGCCTGAAATTCTTGTTGAAGTTTGCTGATAAAGTGATCATCAGAAATGACACATACTGACTTGTGTGAAGTGAGCTAGTAGATATTCTTGGCCTGTGTAAAAGTCACGTCTGCTAGTTTTTACAAGATGTAACTGCTACGCTCCTGAGCTACTCGAGAGCTGTTGGGTAGAGATGTTATTACTGGCAGAGTCGTCACACTGCACAGCCCCCGTGGGCATCGTTACACCCTGTGACTGGCATTTCCAGGGCTAGTGCTGTGCACACTGGGGAGGCCTTACCCACAGGTGGTGTGGTGTCTGCACAATGTCTGCATGATGGTTCTCCCTTCATTTGGATGGCTGGTAGGGTTCTGTTAGTACACAGCCCCTCAACTTGTGACTTTTCAAAATTGCTCAAGCACGCGTTTTTGAGTCACCTCGGAGGGGAACAGTTGGGGCCCTGGGGGATTGATTGCCCACTGTTCTAGAGACTAGAACACTCCCTCTCCTATCCCATTCTTCATCAAGATTCATTTTCAATTATTTTTATGTACAGAAGGTCAACTTGGTATATACTAAGATTTCAACAGTTTGCACCTACACAGATACACAATGTATAAAGTACTGTTTGAAGATTAGTTTTACCATTAATTTGCATAGTACAACATATTAGGGACAGAGATCCTACATGGGGAGCAAGTGTACAGTGACTCCTGTTGTTGATATAACAATTGACACTCTTATTTATGACACTAGTCTTGTTTATGTGGTCCCTTTGACATTTAATCCTATCTTTTTGATCAATTATGAACTGAAACTGATCACTTTGGCTAGTAAGATGGCATTGGTACATGCCACCTTGATGGGACTGATTTGGAATCCCATGGAACATTTCTAGCTCTACCATTGGGGTAAGTCCGAGAGAACATGTGCCAAACTATACATCTCTTCCCTCTCTTATTCCCACTCTTATATTTAACAGGGATCACTTTTCAGTTAAATTTAAACACCTAAGAATATTTGTGTGTAAATCAAAGAGTTCAACCAATAGTAATAAGTAGAAAAAAAATACTAAAGGGAATAAAACAGTAAGTTTTTCCTTGACAGTCAGGACAAGCACTGATCAAGTCATTGTTTCTCATAGTGTCCATTTCACTTCTACAGATTTCCTTTTAGATGCTAAGTTAATTGTCACTGATCAGGGAGAACATATGATATTTGTCCCTTTGGGACTGGCTTATTTCACTAAGTATGCTGTTTTCCAGATTCCTCCATTCTGTTTCAAATGACCAAATTTCATTTTTTACTGCTGTATAGTATTCTATAGAGTACATATTCCATATTTCTTTAGCCAGTCTACTGTTGATGGGCATTTAGGATGATTCCATGTTTTAGCTATTGTGAATTGAGCTGCAATAAACACTGAAGTGCAGACAGATCTTTTATCAAATAAATAAATCTTTAAGAGGGGGGGCACTATGTAATGATTAGGGGATCAATTCAACAGGAACATGTAACTACTATAAATATATATGCACCTAATCACAGGGCAACTGGCTATTTAAAAGAAATGTTAAAGGATTTAAAGGGAGACTTAGACTCCAGTGCAATAGTAATGGGGAACTTCACTACTCCACTTTAAGCAATGGACAGATCAACCAGAAAGAACATCAACAGGAGAAGAGCAGATTTAATCGATGCTATACACCAAATGGACCTAACAGAGATCTAGAAAACTTTTCGCCCTACAGTCGCAGAATACACATTCTTATCAGCAGTGCATGAAACTTTCTCTAGGACTGACCACATATGAGGCCATAAAGGAAGTTTTAGCAAATTCCAAAAAAATCAAAATCATACCATGCGTCTTCTAAGACCACAATGGAATGAAGCTGGAAATCAGCAACTCAGGAATCTCTAGAGCATATACAAACATGGAGACTGAACAACATGCTCCTGAATGAACAGTGGGTCAAACAACAAGTCAACAGAGAAATCAAAAAATTTCTGGAAACAAAGGAAGACAACAACATAACATATCAAAACTTATGGGATATAGCAAAGCAGTGTTAAAAACAAAGTTTATAGCAATAGCTGCCGAAATCACAAAACTGGAAAAGCACCAAATAAATGAGCTACATGCATCTCAAGGATCTGGAAAAAACAACAGTAAACCAAACCCAAAACTAGTAGGAAACAAGAAAAAAATTAGAGGAGAAATCAACAAAATTGAATTAAAAAATATAAAAGATCAGCAAAATGAAGAGCTAATTTCTTAAAAAAAAAAATAAACAAAACTGACACACCATTGCCCAACTAACCAAAAAAAAAGACCCAATTCAATAAAATTAGAGATGAAAAAGGAAATGGACAACACACACCACAGAAATAAACAAAATCCTCAGAAATGACTACAAAGAGCTGTATACCAACAAACTGGGAAATGTAGAAGAAATTCCTAGACACATATAAGCTACCTAAATTGAGGCATGAAGACATAGGAAACTTAAACAGACTCGTAACCAAGACAGAAGTTGAATCATTAATAAAGGCCCTCCCCACAAAGAAAAGCCCAGGACTGGATGGCTGCACTGCTGAATTCTACCAGACATTTAAAGAAGAATTCACTGCAATTCTTCTGAAGCTATTCAAAACAGTTGAGAGGGAATCCTCCCAAATTCATTCTACAAAACCAGCACCACCTTAATTCCTAAACCTGAAAAAGATGCAACAGAGAAAGAGAATTACAGGCCAATTTCCCTGAAAAACATACATGCAAAAATCCTCAACAACTTCTAGCCAATTGAATCCAACATCAGAAAGATCACTCACCCAGAACAACTGGGATTTATCCCTGGTATGCAGGGATGGCTTAACATTCACAAATCAATCCATGTGATACATCACATTAGAAAAATGCTGACAAAAACCGTATGACTATCTCAATAGATGCAGAGAAAGCATCTGATAAAATACAACAGCCATTCATGACGAAAACTCTAAGCAAATTGGGCAAAACTTGGAAGCATTCCCACTGAGATACAGTACCAGACAGGGATGGCCACTCTCACCACTGCTACTCAATATAGTCCTGGAAGTTTCAGCCAGAGCCTTAAGGCAAGAAAAAGAAATCAAACGGATACCAATTAGAAAAGAGGAAATCAAAATTTCCTAGCTACAGATGACATCATTCTATACGTAGGGGATTCAAAAAAATGCCACCAAGACTCTACTGGAACTTATAGGAGAGTTTGGTAAAGTAGCAGGATATAAATTCAACACACAAAAATCAACAGCCTTTGTATACACAAACAATTCCAGCTGAGAAAGAACTTCTAAGATCGAACCCATTCATAATAGCTACAAAAAGTCAAATACTTTGGAATAAATATAAGCAAGGATGTCACAGATCTCTCCAATGAGAATAACAAAACATTACAGAAAGAAATAGAAGAAGATACCAAAAAATGGAAAAACCTTCCATGTTCATGGTTTGGTGGAGGCAATATCATCAAAATGTCCATTCTTCTGAAATCAATTTAAAAATTCAGTGCAATTCTGATCAAAACACCAAAGACAATCTTCTCAGATCTAGAAAAATGATGCTGAAATGCATATGAAGACACAGGAGACCTCGAATAGCTCAAGTCAGCTTATACAACAAAAATAAAGCCAGAGGCAGCACGATACCAGTTTTCCAGACATACTCCAAGGCAGTTATAATCAAAATAGTCTGGTACTGGTACAAAAACAGATGGATAGAACAATGAAACACACAGACTAGACACACCAGAAATCAATCTGCACATCTACAACCAGTTTATATTTGATTAAGGAGCCAAAAAACTGATCCCAGGAGCAAGGACAGTCTCTTCCTGAAATGGTGCTGGAAAAACTCGACTTCCATACACAGAAGTTTGAAGCAAGGCCCCTACCTTATCCCCTTACACAAAAATCCACTCAACATGGATTGGAGACGTAAATCTATGACCCAACACCATCAAATTATTAGAGAACAGTGGAAAAACCCTGCAAGACATTGGCACAAGCAAAGAGTACTTGGAAAATACCCCAGAGGTGCATGCAGTCAAAGCCAAAATTAAACATAAGATTACTTCAAATTGAGAACTTTCTGTATGGCGAAAGAAACAGTCAGGAAAGTGTAGAGGCAACCAAAGGAATGGGAGAAATTATTTGCAAACTATATAACTTAAGAAGGATTAATAACCAGAATCTACAAAGAGGTCAAGAAACTCCATAACAACAAAAAACAACCCAGTTAAGAGATGGGCCAAGGACTTAAACATTTTGCAAAAGAGGAAATCCAAATGGCTAACAGACACATGAAAAAATGTTTAGGATCACTAACCATCAGGGAACTGCAAATCAAAACCACAATGAGGTTTCGCCTCACCCCGGTTAGAATGGCTCACATAAAGAAATCAGCAAACAACAAATGCTGGTGAGGATGTGGGGGAAAAGGTACCCTAATCCACTGTTGGTGGGAATGCAAACTGGTGAAAACCACTATAGAAGACACTTTGGAGAAACCTCAGAAGTCTGAATATATTCCTACCATATGACCCAGCCATCCCACTCCTTGTAAGTTACCAAAGAGAAATGAAATCATCACACAAAAGAGCTATCTGTATCTCCATGTTTATTGCAGCTCAATTCACAATAGCTAAGACATGGAATTAACCTAAATGCCAATCAATGGAAAACTGCATAGAGAAATTAAGGGATATGTACTCTATGGAATACTACATTGCAGTAAAAAAAAAAATCCCATCATTTGAAACAAAATGGAGGAATCTTGAAAACACCATACTTAGTGAAATAAGCCAGTCCCAAAGGGACAAATATCACTTTCTCCCTGATCTGTGACAACTAACAGGACACCTAAAAGGAAACCTCTAGAAGTGAAATTGACACTAAGAGAAGCAATGACTTGAACAGCCCTTGTCTTGACTGTCGAGAAACAGTTTATGCTTTTATTGTTTTCACTATGCTCTTTTTCTACTTAATACAATTGGTTGAGCTCTTTACTTAACATAGAATTAATCATAGATGTTTAAATCCATTTGAAAATAGATCCCAGTTAAAAAAATAAGAAATGGAACAAGAAAGAGAAGAGATGTACAGTTCAGCAAAAAGTTCCCATGGACTTACCCCTGAGGGTAAAGCTAAAAACTTGCCATGGGACTCCAAATCACATGAAGCTGGGTGGTACTAATGCCACCTTACTAATCAAAGTGATCATATTAGGTGTGTAACTGATCATATAGATAGGATGAAGTGTCAAAGGAATCACATAAACAAGACCAAGTGTCTGCTAATGACAATAGAGAGAATTAAAAAGGAGAGAATGATCCAACATGGAAAGTAGTCCACACAGCAGACTCACATAATGACAAATGCCCTAAACAGCACTCTGACCTCAGAATCAGCCCTTAAGGCATTTGGATCTGACTGAAAGGCCCATGAGAGCATTTCAGGCATGGAAAACCAAGATACTGTGGCAAAAAAAAAAAAAAAAATGATCACCATGAAGGATGTCTGTGAATGAGGTTCCAGGGTAAAGAAGAGGCCATCAAAGAAGGATGAGCTTTTCTTTGAAGGGAGGAGAGAACTTCCACTTTGCTTATGGCCTTGTCTAAATACTGCCAGAGTTTGTGGACTCAAAATGCCTCCATAGCCTTGGCAGCTCATGTCAAGAGCCTCGGGTGATTACTGATGTCATCAATACGAGTGTCAACTGTTAAATCAACATTACAGGAGTCACTGTGCACTTACTCCCCATGTAGGACCTCTGTCCTTAATGAGTTGTACTATGAGAATTAACTGTAAAACTTGTCTTCAAACAGTACTTTATACTTCGTGTGTGTGCATTAGGGTAAACTGTTGAAATCTTTACTTAATATAGAGTTGGGCTTCTGTATATAAAGATAAGTAAAAGTTAGCATTAATGAAGAATGGCACGGGCAAAGGAGCAGGAGGTGGGATGAGACTGGGGGGTGGGAGGGTGGGTATGGGGGCAAGAACTGCTATATTCCTAAAGATGTACCTATGAAATTTGTATTCATTAAACAAAATCTTTCTTAAAAAACTCACAGTGTTCATACCACACAAAATACTGGATGACGGGTGCATTATGAACACCCTGATGCTAGAGAAGAGCACCGGAGATGGTTATTCATGCAATCACCCCACTAAAAATGTAAAATTCTAACTGTGACAGCTGCTATGAAAGGGGAACTGGGCCTGGCTTTGTGGTGTAGGGAGTTAAGCTGCCACTTGCAGCACTGGCACCCCATATGAGTGCTGGTTCGAGTAGCAGTTGTTCCACTTCTGATCCAGCTCCTTCCTAATGTGCCTTGGAAAGCAGAAAAGAATGGCCCAGGTTTTTTGGCCCCTATGCCCACCATGTGGGAGACCAGGAAGAAACATTACTATGCTCCTAAGTCTGCATATATATTAAATACATGACATTTGTTCACTTAACATTTTCATTAGATTTCATTTAAGGTAAACAAAATTCATGTATTTCACACATACAAATTTAGGAACATAGTGATACCTCCCACCCTACCCTTCTTCCCATCCACTCTCCCACCCATTCTCCTCCTTCCTCTATTATTCCCAAGAACTGTATCTATGAACTATATTGAATCTGTTAAGACTAACTGAAAATAAAATAAAACCCTTAAAATAAAAAAAGGAAAGGTCAGCTGAATCACAAGAAGGATTTCAAAAACAAAAAGGGGACCCAGCTTATAAACAAAAAAACTACAATGGCTGTTCTGTTGTTCAGTGATGATTTGTTTTCCTTCTTTGATGTTCAGTTTCCTAGTTAAACCTAATTTTATTTTCCTGAGGTAAACATACTTTTTTTAATTTCTGGAGCACCTAGTGTGTACATCATGGTATTATACTTTAAATTACTTCCACCTTAAAAAAAAAAAAAACTTAAAAATAATTCTACAGATGAGACATGTGAAATTCAGAGAGATAGAGAATCTCCCCTGAGTCCTATGCTATTTATCATCTCAATGATCTGGGGAGTGTAAATAGAAAGAGAAGTCAGAGAAGAGAAGGACGGGTGCCCGCCTGAAGGATTCCAGAATCCAGGTGCAGAGGGGCAGTCTCCAGCATCCAAGGAAGTCCATTGATAGGCTGAAATTTATATGAGACTGTATTCATTTGATTTAATTCCCAATTTATGAATTTTTAATGGTTCAGTTTGAAATATATGAACAAACATTTATTGAATGAATACAAAACTAGACCATGCAACTTATTCTTATCCATACAGAAGGAATTTCACATTGTTCTATCTATACAGAAAGCTTTACTGCCATTGGAAGCAATTTTTTTGGGGGGGGGGAGATTTGTTTAGTTAATTGAGAGAGTTATAGACAAAGAGTGGGAAAGACAGAGAGAAAGGTTTTAAATCCACTGCTTCCCTCCCCAAATGGCCACAACTGCCAAAGGTGGGCCGAATTGAATCCAGGATCCAGGAGCTTCCTCCGGGTCTCCCACATGGGTGCAGGGGCTCAAGCACTTGGGCCATCTTCTACTGCTTTCCCAGGCCATAGCAGAGAGCTCGATTGGAATAGGAGTAGGAAGGACATGCACTGGTACCCATATGGGATGTCAGTGCTGCACGTGGAGGTTTAGCCTACTACACCACGGTGCCAGTCCCTGGAATTAGGTTTTGAATATTTTCTTTAGTATAGTCTGTCACTCTGTGGCCTAGGGAAAATGTTTTGGATTTTCTGGGATTGAAAAAGCATGGGTAGTGATTTCAAGCTTTCTTATTTCAACCACTTTCTAGGCTGTGAGTCTTTGCAAACGTGATGAATGCAACAATGCATCAAAAAGATACCATATATATACACACACACACACGTATGATATATATATACACATATGTATGATATATACATATATACACATATGTATGATATATGCATATATACAAACACACACACAACATGTAATGTGACGAAGTATGTTTTATCACAGGAATGCAAGTGTGGTTCAGCATCTATAAAAAAAAATCAATGAAATCACATCAGCAGAACGAACAACAAAAAATAAATGAACATCTCAACAGATTAAGGGAATGCTCCCGTCAAAATCCCTTAATGATAAAAAAAAATTCTACTAACAAGGTACAGGAGAAATATAGCTCAAAATTATCAAAGCTAAATGATAAACAATAGCCAATATCATACTGAATGGGAAAAAGCTGAAAATATTTCACCAGAGTTTTGGAGCAAGATAAGAACTCCACATAGACCATTCTTAGTCAATACAGTATCTCAAGTACTCACCAGAGTACTCAGGTAAAGTAAAGAAATAAAGGATGAAAATTGGGAAGGAGGAAATCAAAATACCTGTTTTTTCAGAAGACCTGATTTTAGACGGAAAAACTTAAAACACCGCAGTCAAAATATGTTGGAAGTGATAAACCAGTAAGTCACAGGATACCAAATCAATGTTAAAAAAAAAAAAAGTTGCATTCTTACACACCAATAATGATCCTCTGAAAAGGTTAGTTTAAGATCTTTGTAAAAAGTAAGCATGGGAAGAGGAGAGGGAAAAGGAAGGAGGGTGGAGGTGGGATGGAGAGTTGAATGGAAAGTATCACCATCTTCCTGAACCTCTATATATGAAGTATATGAAATTTGTATATTTTAAATAAAAAGTAGGAAACAGGAAAAAAGAAACCTAAATTTATAATAGCTACAAAAATTAAATATTTAGTAATAAATACAACCAAATAAGTGAAAGATCACAATAAAATTATAAAGCACTGCTGAAATAAATCATCAGACACATGAAAATGTGAAGACATCCCCTGTTCATGAATTAGAAGAATTAACATTTAAATCTTCATATTCCCTAGGAAATCTACAGATTCAATGCAAGTCCTATCCAAATACCAATGACATTCTTTAAACTGTCAGAGAAAAAGCGTCTAACATTCATATGGAACCAGAGAAGGCCCAGAGAAGTCAAAGTGATCCTATACACACCTGGGGGCGTAACAATACTTGATTTCACAAAGTTATAGTAACTAAAATAGGATGAAACTGGCATGAAAATAGATACAAAGATCAATGAAAAGAGAAAAAAATATATAAATACAAACATACATACATAACAGCTACCTGATTTTTTGATGAAAATCCCGAAGTCTTTTCAATAAGTGGTGCTGACAATACTAGATAGACATATATAGAAGAATGAAATTAAATGCCTGTCTTTCACAACATATAAAAATCAACTCAGATGGATCAAAGACCCGAAAATACGAAATTGCTGGAATACAACATAGGGAGACACCTCTTAAAAGAGGCAGAGGCAATGACTTTTTGTTTAAAACCCCAGAAGTTCAGGTAGCAAAAGTAAAACTAGATCAAACTCTGAAGCTTCTGTACAGCAAAGAAAACAGTAACAGAGTGAATAAACCACCAATGGAAAGGGATAAAATACTTGCAAACTACTTACTTATCCAACAAAGGATTAATAGCCAGAATATCAGGAACTCAACAAATTCAAAATCAAGCATCCAATACAGTTAAGAAATGGGCACAAGGGGCCTAAAAAGACAATTCTCAAAAGAAAAAAAAAAAAGGAAATGACCAACAAATATATGAAAAAAACTATTACGAGCCATCAGAGAAATGAAAATAGGGGCCCACACTGCAGCATTCTAGGCTAAGCCTACGCCCACAGGGCTGGCGTTCCATGTGGGCACTGGTTCATGTCCTGGCTGTTCTTCTGATCCAGCTCTCTGCATATGGCCTTGGAAAGCAGTGGAAGATGGCCAAAGTGCTTGCGTCCCTGCAACCACCTGGGAAGAAGCTCCTGGCTCCTGGTTTTGGATGGGCTCAGCTCTCACCAATGTGGCCATCTGGGGACTGAACCAGTGTATGGAAGACCTTTGTGTGCCTACCTCTCTGTCTGTAACTCTGCCTCTCAAGTAAATCTTTTTTTTTTTTTTAAAAGAAGAAATGCAAATCAAAACCCCAAAAAGATATCACCTCATAACGCTAGAATGCCTATCAAAAAGAAAAAGTAAAAAATTCTAGCAAGGATATGGAGAAAGGAGAACTCTCCTATACTGAGTGTGGGAATCCAAATGAGTACAAGCACTGAGGAAAACACCGTGGAGATCTCTTAAAAACTAAGAATAGCACTGCCATATGACTCGACAATCTCAATACTCTGTATACATCCAAAAGACATGAAATCACTGGATCTAAGAGACACCTGCTCCACCATGATTACTGCAGCACTGTTAACAACGGCCAAATTATGGAATCAACCAACGAATCCATCATCTGATAAAGAGATCAAGAATTTGTTGAGTATCTACCAAATGGAATACTATTCAGCCATTTAAAAATGAAATCCTGTCCTTTGCAGCAAAATGTATGCAACTGGAGGATATCATGTTAAGTGAAAAAGGCCAGACACAGAAAGACAAATAACACGTGCACGGCTTCACATATGCAAGCTAAGAACCTGACTGCATAATGATGAATAAAGGATGGCAGGCACTGCGGCGGATGAAGGGAGTTTCGACGAGGGGCACAATATCAGAGTCGGACCAATGGAATAAGTTCCTATCGTTACACAGCACAGTGAGGAGACTAGCTCACAATAACCTAGTATATGTTACATGAACACACAGAAGAAATTCCAGGCCTTCTGTCATAAAATAGTGACAAAGAAAGGGAAATGCTGATCATCCCATTTTTCAACAGGACACAGTACAGGCATGCACCGAGACATCATCCTGTAGACCCTAGGTATGTGAAATTATTGCTAATGTCAAAATTTTCAGAAAACAGAACCATACCGTGCACCAGCAACACCACCACTGGGTACATGTCCCACAGAAAGGAACTAAGTGTAAGTAGTTCTGTGTATCTACAGCTCCGTGTCTGAAGCACCAGGGAGCAGTTCATACATCTACAGTCCCATGTTTGAAGCACATTTTCAGCCATGAAGGAAAAAGCAAGGAGCATCTGGTGTGCCCATCAACAACGATAATCACTTGCCTCTTGAAACAGCAGACCAATAAAACCCACCTGCCAAACGGCATGTGAGAGTAACCACTTCTCCAAATGCCACCGTGGGAGAAAAAGGAATGATTTAAGTTTTGTCTGCAAAGCAGACATTCCTGGGGGACTTTTCCAACTGGGTTGGATGGAATAGGAAAACCACAATCAGAACTCCAAATTGACAGGCATAAGATGTCCCCAAATCAGATATGCTCGGGAGCAGAAACTCATTCTCATACCACAGTCCCCACTAGGAGGGCAAGGATGCAGATAAAGTAGACTGCATTTCTGTCTCACTAAAAGGGAATAGTATCTTGGCAAACAAAATGAGCGGAGAGTTCATCAGACGAAGTGGTCAGGAGTTTGTTGTATATATGCAAAATGGAATACTATCCAGCCATTTGAAAAGAATGAAGTCCTGTCACTTGAAGCAAGAAGTATGGAACTGGAAGTAAGTGAAAACAATCCAGACACAGAAAGACAAATACTGTACCCACTCCCTCACAAACACAAGCTAAAAACAATCGGGGGCCAGTGCTGTGGCACGGTAGGTTAAGGCTCTGCCTGTGGTGCCAGAATCCCATGTGGGCACCGGTTCTTACCCCTGCTGCTCCTCTTCTGAACCAGCTCTCTGGTTATGGGTTGAGAAAGCAATGGAAGGTGGCCCTAGTGCTTGGGCCCCTACATCCACTTTGGGAGACCCACAAAAAGCTCCTGGCTCCTGGCTTTGAATTTGCTCTGCTGCAGCTGTTGCAGCCATTTGGGTAGTGAAGGAGCAGAAGGAAAACATCTCTCTGTCTCTCCCTCTCTCTGCAGCTCTGCCTTTCAAATAAAAATAAATAAATCTTTAAAATACACCAATCTGAATATATACTAATTAATAAAGGATGTAAGAGGTTGGAGGGAAAATGCAAGGAGTTTGGATGATGGGTACCAAGTCAGAGTAAGATCAAAGAAATAACTTCCTAATGTTACACAGAATAATGGAGAGGATAGCTCACAATAATGGAGTATGTGTTGTATGAACATACAGAAGAAATCCCAAGACTTCAATCATAAGTACTGACAAACAAAGGGAAATACTGATCACCCCATTTTTAATCAGGACACATTACAGACATGTACCAAAATATCATACAGCAGCCCTTAAGTAGGTACAATTATTGTTAACTTCAAAATTAAAAAAAAAATAACCTTCACATGAACTAGAAACTCCATCGCTGTGTATACACCAAATGGACAGGAACTAAGTATTTCAGATACTTTTGGTCCCATGTGTAATGCACCAGGGATGACGTACTTAGACTCTGATGACATTTTCAGCCACGAAGAAAGAAGCAAGGAGAAGTCTGGTGTTGGCTTACATAACAGGAAGCACGTGCCATTTGCTACAGCAGGTCAATAAAATCCACTTGCCAGGTAGCATGTGAATAATCACCACTCCAAGTGCAACCGTGCAACAAAGAGGAATGACAGTTTTGTCTACACAGCAGGTATTCCTTGGGAACTTCCACAACTGACGTGGATACAATAGGAAAGCTACAAGCTGAAATCCAAGTCGACAGGCCTATGATGTCCCAAATAACATAAGCCAGGGAGACTCCACTATGAAAGCAAGGATGCAGATAATACATAGTGCGGTTTTGCTACATTAAAAGGCAGTAGAATTTTGGCAATCAAAATAGCTGAGAGTTGGTCAGTGAGGTTAGGCCCGTAGCACAGATATCAACAGTGTCCCACCAAAGGGGGTACTCCAATGTAAGGGTATGGACTATCCAGTTTGAGGCCACACAAAGGCCACTAGCAATTGGTGATGTCCCAAGAATTGGTGGACATGTGAATTTCAAGATGGCCTTGAGTGAGGGTGGGCTGCTCAAGGACCAGTAGGATGATCACACGTTCTGCCCACTTCCATCTAACTTGAGATTCCCAGTGGCTGGAGGCCAGGACACAGCTCATGATGCTGAGTGAGGTAGTCCAAACTCTCTGTGAGTCAAACAGTAGTGTCACTAAAAGCTCACAGCTAAGTTCAAGTCCTTTACCCATGTGAGCCTCAGAACCACAAACTATCCGCCAAGGTGCATGCTTGTGGGTGACTGGTGAGATAGGTGGGTCTTAGGGTTCACTAGAGGTGAGGATGTTGGTGTTATCACAAAGTGAAAATGTGCTGGGCTTCCTTGGTTGAAACCGAGTCACTGAGGAGAAGGAGTTATATGGGGATTTGCTGAGGAATTTTTCTGAATTCCTTTTTCAAAACGTACACCAAAAATTTGAGGTTGCAAGCTCTCACCTCCTATGGGACTAGGGTCCACACTGACTGGGACAAGGCGTCAGATGCTGATGTTTGAGGCCCATTTTTCCTCCTCCTCTTGATTATCAGTTGAAACAACGTCCTCAACATAGTGTCACAGGTGGATGCTAGATGACAACTGAAGGCCAGCCAGAGCCTGTTAACACAGACCACGAGCCCTGGGGGACCAGAGGCAGCCCACAGAAGTCTCAGAAAGGTGCAGTGTTGGCCTTCAAGTTAAAAAGTAAATGGCCCCAAATCTCCACCGGACACAATAAAATGCTTGCCACACCAATAATGGCAAAATTCTCAGGGGCAGCCTGGTAATGTCAAGTAAGGCGAATTCAAAGTGAGGCATGACCTTCTTGAGGTCGTGGTAATCTGCAGGATGCCTCCAATCCTATCCTCCAGCTTTGAGAAGGTGCTTGATGAGTGGGTTAATAGATGACTCAGCGTATTTCAGACAATACTTCTACTACGTCAGGGACAGCTATGCCAATTCCCCACTTGTCTTGCCTGAGTGGCTATTTTAGGGTGCTGACAATATAGGGAGGTGTGTGGTAAATGTCCAGGCTCTAGGCAAGCATGCCACATCAGTACAAAAGACTTGGGCTTGATCTAGGTGAAGAACAGAAGTGTTAGGCTGTCCATACCAAGGAACAGAAATGACAGCTGAGCAGTGGGCAGAAGCAACACAAGGACTCATGGGAAGAGGTTGGGTCCTGTCTTAATGATGGCCATGGCAGTCGACCCAAGGGCATGTCCTCTCCATAGTCTGTCAATGAATATTGCTGGGCAGATGCACTCTACTGGGAAAGATCACAATGCCGTAGGAGTTAGTGCCCAATGATCCACAAGGCTCTATAATGTGACCCTGCTACACGGTGGTTGCCATCCATAAAGTTGCCTGGTGATGACAGCTTACCTTCGTGTGCAGAAGAAGCCTACCATTGTTGAATCTCTGGTGGTCTTCTGTCTAGAAGGCATCCGTGGTGTCCAGAGGGTCTGGAGAAACTCATGAGACTTGCCTGAAGTGAGCCAGTAGGCAGCAGTGCAGCCTGCAAAGCCACTGGCTTTGTTGTTGATGCTCAGAATAGGTCCCATCATGTACACAATGGATCAGAGCAAGTCAGAGAGCACCACATTCGATTACATAGCACTGGACTGCAGGGAGATGTTGAAGGAAACTCTGGCTGTGAACACTCTACGTGTCCACCTTGCTATTTCCCAGGATGCGCAGCGTTTGCATAGCTTGATGAACTTCTGAAGTGGACACCAACAGGGCCAGAAATTTTGCTTGGTCCTGTGGTGGGACCGCTCTTACAAATAACGACGGGAATGCTGACGTTGTGGAACTGCAGGTAAGGCGTCAGCTAACAAAGCTTCCATTTCATATTGTAGTGCTGGGTCATGCCCCAGCTGCTATGCTTCGACTCCAGCTTCCTCCTAAGGTGCAAGGAAAGACAGTGGATCCTGTCTGAAGATCTCAGGCCTCTGCAACCCATGTAGGAGAAGAAGATGGAGTTCCTGCTCCTGGCTTCACCTTGGCTAATCTGTAGCTGACGCAGCCATTTGGAGAGCGAGGTAGTGGATTGGACAATATCCCGATATCTCTCCCTCCATAATGTTTTTTTTTTTTTCCAAATAAAAAATCATTACAATATAACAATAGCCAAGGAACTGAGACACAGTTGTTAAGATGCCATTTGGGTTATCAACGCCCCATATCAGAGTGCCTGGATTTCCGTACAATCTTCTTGCAGTCCAGTTTCCTGCTAATGTACACTCTGATGGGTAGCAGGCATTGGGTCAGATACTTAGGTCTCCTCCACCCCCGTGAGAGAAGTGGATGGAGCTCTTGGCTTCCGACTTTGGCCTAGCCCTTCCATAATGTTTGCAGGCTCTGGGGTTGAGGCCAACAGATGGAAACATTTTTCTCTATCTCACACTGCCATTCTAATAAATTAGAATATAAACGCATCAATACATTGTATTTGGCATGGCAATTAAAGACATCATCTTTGGTGCCAGCATCCCATTACAGAGTAATTACAGAGGATCAACACCTGGTCGTGCATTCAAATCCAGGTTCCTGCTTATGTATACCCTGGGAAACAACAGAGGATGGCTCAGATATTTGGGCCCTTGCCACTCAAGTGGAGTGATCCAGCCAATGGGAAATTTGTCTTCTTGTCTTTCAATGAAACAATGAATAACGCTTAAGCAAATGAATAAATAATTCCACTGGGTCCAAGGTACCTTGTATGGGACTGTCCTACGGGCAGCTTTGCCATTCAGGAGTGGGGGCTGCACATAGTCGCTGAAGAATGCCTAACAGCCTCAGTAGCTCTCTTTTTTTCTTAATTGTACACCATACACGGAAATATAGAGGCTCCTTCTGTAGTGTGGTGTTTAACATGCTCTGGACACCCACTGCAGTAGAAAAAGGGACAGTTTATGGTCACCCTCTGTGCAAACATGACGCCATCTGTTTGTGCTTTCCAGACAAGTCGGACAGGATCTTGATGTAGTTCCGTGAGAGCTGCCAGCTGCCAACTCTGTTGCCCGGTGATTTATAGACTACTTCCTGTCAGGAACACGGCAAGGTTGCCCTTCTCAATGCGTCCCTGTCCAGTCTTTGAGCAGGCTTTGTGTCTCCATCCACAGCAAGGTGTGTACCTCTATGTGGACTTCCTTGGTGTCTGAGATACGGCACTTCACCATCTGAGACAGCTGCAGAGGAGGCAACTACTTTCTTACATGTCCTGGGTGGTGCCTGGCAGCATGTGAGGGGCAGCCGGCAGTCATCTGGTGCATCCAGACTCACCATCTCACAGCACACAAGACTCTGCATCACCCAGGTGCAGGTACAAATGTCTGAAATGATCCCATGAGATCATGTTACTTATATGCTGCGGACAGCAACACTCAGCACACAACCTTGTAAGAAGCCTCACTGTCTCACTGGGAGTCGGGGGGGGGGCACAGAAAGCAGTGATAAACCAATGGGTGAACCCATGCACTTCATCAGCAATGTCAGTCCACAAGTCTGCCAGGTACTACTCTAATTCCCCCATGGCAAACAACAGAGAAATTTTCCACAGGTAAACTTTTAAGCCTCTATGACATGCTCTTATATTCATAACATGAAATATTCCTCAACACAACTATTAACAATAACTGAATTCAACAACATTGTAGAATACATGATGTTGTGCATGGAAAAATCTAAACACTCCACCAAAAAATGCTTCAAGATGAAAAACCAATTCAGTAAAGTCACAGGTTACATAATCAACATACAAAATACAGTAGCTTCTTTATATTCTAATAACCAACTTGCCAAAAATGAAATTTAAACATTAATCCCATACATAATAGGGACAAAAATAAAACATTTAGGAATAAATGTACCCAAATAAGTAAAAAGATATCTACAATGAAAATTCTAAAACATTGAAGAAATAAATCATCAAGGACTCCCAAAATGGAAAAAAATAGAACTTGCTCATGGATTGCAAGAATTAGTATAATTAAAATACCTATAAAGCAACCTACAAGTTAAATGAAATTCCTATCAAACACCAATGACATTTTTTTTACAGAATGAGAAAATAATCCTAAATTCCATAAGAAATCACAAAATATCAATAACAGCCAAAATGATCCTTAGCAAAATAAAAAAATCAACTTGGACACGTCAGAATACCACACTTCAAAGCTTACTACAAAGCTATAGCAATCAAAGCAGCATGATCATGGAAAATTAATTAATTAATTAATCCACACAGGGAGAGCCAACTGATTTTTCATGAAAGTGCCCAGACTATACATTGGAAAAAAGTACAATCTATTCAGTAAGTGGTGCTGGCAAAACTGGATGCATATATGTAGAACTGAATATTACAGAACCATAAAAAAATTAAAATGCTGTTATTTCTATCAAAATCGTTGCAACTGAAGGACTTCATGCTCAGTGAAATTATCCAGACACAGAAAGACAAATATTAGATGTTCTCCTTTATATATGGGAGCTAAAATTTTCTTTTAAAAAATGAGAAAACAACAAAACATACAAAAAAGAAAATAATGCCTGTGTGTATCAGTATTGCTGCAAATACAGTTTTGTCACACTTTCTTTTATATCTTTGTCAAACAAATTCTTAAGAATGATATGCTGGCCGGTGCCGTGGCTCAATAGGCTAATCCTCCACCTGAGGCGCCAGCACACCATGGGTTCTAGTCCCGGTCCAGGCGCCGGATTCTGTCCCGGTTGCCCCTCTTCCAGGCCAGCTCTCTGCTATGGCCCAGGAGTGCAGTGGAGGATGGCCCGGGTGCTTGGGCCCTGCACCCGCATGGGAGACCAGGAGAAGCACCTGGCTCCTGGCTTCGGATCAGGATCAGCGTGATGCACCGGCCACAGCGTGACGGCCGTGGCGGCCACTGGAGGGTGAACCAAGAGCAAAAAGAAAGACCTTTCTCTCTCCTCTCTATCCACTCTGCCTGTCAAAAAAAAAAAAAAAAAAAAAAAAAAAGAGAGAGAGAAAAGAATGATATGCTACTATAATTTTAATAATTCATGATCGTTTTAAAATTTACTGTGTATGAGCGTAGCTGACATTTTTATACAAACCTCTGATTTAATAAATATAAATCTCGTAAGCACACCTTTTGGATTATAGTCATTCTTCCCCCCATACCCTCCCTCCCACCCACAAACCATCCCAACTCCTACTCCCTCTTCCATCCCATTCTTCATTGAGATTCATTTTTAATTATCTTTACATACAGAAGATCAACTCTATACAAAGTAAAGATTTCAACAGACTGCACCCACACAGACACACAAAGTTGAAAGTACTGTTTGAGGACTAGTTTTACCATTAATTCTCATAGTACAACACTTTAAGGACACAGGTCCTACATGGGGAGCACGTGCACAGCGACACCTGTTGTTGATGTAACAACTGACACTCTTATATTTGACATCAGTGAGCACCCTAGGCTCTTGGTCATGAGCTGCCAAGGCTATGGAAGCCTCTTGAGTCCACAAACTCCAACATGATTTAGACAAGGCCATAATCAAAGTGCAAGTTCTCTCCTTCCTTCAGAGATAGGTACTGACCTCTCTGACAGCCCTTCCTTTCCCCTGGGATCTTACTCCCAGAGATCTTTCATGTGGGTGACTTTTTGCCACAGTGTCTCAGCTTTCCATGCCTGGAATGCTCTCATGGGCTTTTTAGCCAGATCCGAATGCCTTAACGGCTGACTCTGAGCTAGAGTGCTGTTCAGGGTATTTGTCATTCTATGAGTCTGCTGTGTGGCCTGCTTCCCATGTTGGATCATTCTCTCCTTTTTAATTCTATTACTATTAGCAGACACTTGGTCTTATTTATGTGATCCCTTTGACACTTAATGCCATCTTACTAGTTAAAGTGATCAATTCGAGTATACAACTGATCCTAAAGATGGGACTTCGTTTGTTTGATAATTTTTATGGCCCTTGCCTATATTCTTCCTTACTAGCTGAACTCTTTATGAGTGAAATATAAAGCTCTTAGGAGGCAAGTTAAAAAAAATATACACTATTTCAAAAATAATAAAAGATTTAAAGAGAATGACAAGCCCTTACTTTCTAAATTTTTGGTTTGTTAAGAATAGTATACAAACTGCAATGTCTCTGTAGGGATTCTCAAAATCCAATAAAATCTCAATTATGAAAAAAAGCTTATCTCGTATTCATTGTATTGCTCTGATGCTATTCAATTTCACATACACGTGAAAACATACTACCATTTTCTTAATTAAAGGAAACAATCTAAAATAAATATGCATCACCAACTTAAAATGCAGCATAATAGCCTTTTGACTGAGCACGTCAAGAAAGAACCATTCAGTCATTTACAGGCTATGTTTTTGTATTGATTAACCTTTTTCAAATACCATAATATTAGTTGTGACATTAATCATTTAAAACCCCTTAACCTTATACACCAAGTAACATGTTGGTATTTTTACTTACATTTTATCCACAAGAGTTGTACATATGTATGGGCTAGTGTGACATTTCAATACTTATATAAAATTTGTACTGATCAAATCTACATTTCTCTTTGGACATTATTTTACGCTTAGAGCCTTGAGCTCGTGTACTTGGTTTGCTAATAAAAGATCTAACAGAGATTACTGTGAGCTACACACAGCCCACTGTGTGACTTTAGGAAATGACTCAATGATCTACTGCCACTAGGATACAGCATCATCCGTAAACCCTTTTTTC
Source organism: Oryctolagus cuniculus (assembly GCF_964237555.1). Classification (NCBI taxonomy): domain Eukaryota; kingdom Metazoa; phylum Chordata; class Mammalia; order Lagomorpha; family Leporidae; genus Oryctolagus; species Oryctolagus cuniculus. Next base: position 123,397,713 of record NC_091439.1, read on the forward strand.
CACCTCGTTTTAATATCGCAACTGGTTTCAAAAGCAAAACACAGAGAAACAATAAAGGGGAGAGGGGGAGAGACAAAGAGAGAAAGATACCCACCCGTCTAGCAGTTCATTACCCAAATGCCCACAAGGGCTGATCTGACCCAGGCTGAGCTGGGAGATGGTCTCCAAGGTGGTAGCAAGAATCCCACTACTTAAACCATCATTGCTGCCACTGGTATCCTGAGCATTGTCTTTCCCACTAGGCCAAACATCCATCCTTCAAAAAACTCTGACATAGCCTCATATAGCCCTGGCTTCCAGAGGAGGAGGCCACAGTCCCCTGTCTTGACCCCATCACTGCATGGTCTCCTACTCCCCAATCACCACACATGCCCCCATGTGTGCCTCCCACAACCTCCCTAACTTCAACCAGCCCACTGTCTTCTCTGGCATAAGGGCCACATCATAATACAGCTTCAGATATCTGTATGTGGATACTCAGTTTGGTTCTGCCTGAGATATGGGTACCCGGGTCTGCTGAGTGTACACTTAACAACCCCAGTGTGCAATGAGGCCCAGTGTCACCTGGGGACCTAGTACCACAGATAGAACAGAACATCAGAGCACTGAAGCTAGGACGGCGGCACGGGACTCAGACCACGAGCCAGCAGTAAGGGCCAACCTGGCTTCTGCCAGCTTCTGCCAAGCTCCTGCTCAACTCCAGCCACAGCATCTGGTTAAACGGATCCAACGGAAGACACTGGGAACCCTGGCCCACCAGGGCTGCCAAACATGCAGTCACTGGACGTAAGGGCCCACATCTGAGGCAGAAGCAACCTAGCTATCCACATGTACAAAACTGAAACTGTGGCACGGCACTGTCACACCACATATTAAAATCAACTCAAAATGAACTGAGAGTCCACACAGAAGATCTGAACCCTTACAACTTATAAAATAGAAAAATCCTTGACATTAGCCTCAAGAGTGGTTGCTCATGTGTTAACAATTAAGCACATGAGCAAATAAAAGGAAATGAAACTACAACAAACTAGTAAAGCAAGGATCAATGAAATGAAAAGGCAAACCAATGAATAGGAGAGAATGTTAGCAAACCAGATGTGCGATCAAGGGAGTAATACAAGGAATGTGCACCACTAAGAAGCAAAGAATACAATTAAAAAGGGACAAAGGACTGAATCAATGTTTTCCAGCAAAGACATACAATGTACCCAGTGGGTATGTGAAAAAGTTCTGAACATTGCTAACATCAGCAAAATGCAAATCAAGATGACAATGGTTATTATCTCCTATCTGTTAAATGGCTACTGTTAAAAAGCTAAAAGATAACAAGTATTGGGCACAACATAGAGAAAACGAACACACATTATTGGAGGGAAGGTACACTGTACCGTCCATTATGAAAAACAATATGGAAGTTCCTCAAATACAATTTAAAAAGGAACAACCTTTATTGACCATGAATCCAAAAGAAAATCACCATCTCAATGAACTGTCTGCACCCCCACATCACTTCAGCATCATTCACAATTGCACGATATGGAAATAATCCAAATGTTTGCTGATGGACCCATAAGGAAAAATGGGATACACACACAGTGGCATCCTCGCCAAACCTTAAAAAGAAAGGAAATATTACTACTTGTCACAGATGGATCCAAAAGTATGGAACTATAGGACATGACCATGAGGGAAACAAGACACACAGAAATGAGCACTACTACACGATCACACTTCCATGTGGAATATACAAAGTCCAACTAACACAGTCAGAGAGCAGGATGGTGTCTGTGATGAACTGGGAGCATGAAACTGAAGAGAGGGCAGTCAAACGATACAAACATATGGTGATGGGGCTGGAGCTGGGGTGTAAAAAAAAAGCCTGAGCCTCCACCGGCACTGCCAGCATCGCGTATAAGCACCAGACCAGGTCCCAAGTGCTCCACTTACCATTCCCCTCCCTGCTAACGTGCCTGGGAAAGCACTAGAAGATGACCCAAGGACATTGGCCCCAGTGCCAAAGTGGGAGACCTGGGGCAGAGCCCTGCCACTGAGGACATCTGAGGAGGGAAATAATGCATGAGATGAGATATCCCTCATCCTCTCGCTCACCCTGTCTGTCTCTGCCTTACTCTCTTTATCCCTCTCTCCCCTTTTCTCTGTTTCCTGCCTTTCAAAAGAAATGTACAGGGGTCGGCACCGTGGCTCACTAGGTTAATCCTCCACCTGCGACGCCCGGCATCCCATATGGGCACCGGTTCTAGTCCCGGTTGCCCCTCTTCCAGTCCAGCTCTCTGCTGTGGCCAGGGAGTGCAGTGGAGGATGGCCCAAGTGCTTGGGCCCTGTACCCCACGGGAGACCAGGAGAAGTACCTGGCTCCTGCCATTGGATCAGCGCAGCACGCCAGCCACGGCGGCCATTGGAGGGTGAACCAACGGCAAAAGGAAGACCTTTCTCTCTCTCTCTCTCTCTCTCTCTCTCTCTCTCTGTCACTGTCACTGTCCACTCTGCCTGTCAAAAAAAAAAAAAAAGCATAGGAGTGTCAATGAGAGGGCAGGTACGGTAGAAGAATTACTGCTACCAATAAATACAGCTGCTAAAGCTGCAATTATTGAATGCATAAAGTATGTATACCTTAAATAAAAGTTGTCTGGGAAAATACATAAAGAAATAAAATTTGAAAAAGTTACAAAACACGGTAAAAGTGATAAATTTGTTAAGTGGCCTCATTGTACTAATCCTTTCATAGTGTACTGTAAGTACCAGGAGAGTCGAACGGTCTGTGTGAAAATGCAATATGCAGATCAGACTCACATCGAAACACAGAGAACGTGCCTTGAATAGATAGAATTTTTGTTTCTCAGTTACACTGTGAAAATGCTGGAAAAAATAAAGCATTCAAAAATAGGTTCCTATACTTAAAATGCATCATAAAAGTTAAGGAACTTAGGTTAATATTGTGGGGTTTTGGTAGGCTTCATGGGACAGAAATGATGCTAAAACATTCATGATTGGGGCTGGCACTGTGGCATAGCGGGTGAGGCCACCAAATGCAGTGCTGGCATCCTACACGGGCACCAGTTCAAGTCCGGGCTGCTCCACTTCCAATCCAGCTCTCTGCTATGGCCTGGGAAAGCAGTGAAAGACGGCCCAAGTCCTTGGGCCCCTGAACCCACGTGGGAGACCCAGAAGAGGTTCCTGGCTCCTGGCTTCACACTGGCACAGTTCCGGCCCTTGCAGCCAACTGGGGAGTGAACCAGCAGGTGGAAGACCTCTCTCTCTCTCTGCCTCTCCTTCTATCTCTGTGGAAGTCTGACTTTCAAATACATAAATCCTTAAAAAGAACATTCACAACTTGACTAAACTAAATTTCAGGAGATTTATATCTTGAAAATAAAGATTCGGGAATTCCATCAAGAGAATATTTAAGACAATATCCAAGTAACATAATGCATTGTCGCCCCACCCCACCTCCCTCAAACTGAAAACTCAGAAATACAACATGAAAGGAAATGTATCTGAAGGAAACCAGGAAAGTGAAAAGTGAAACGAGAATCCTAAATTACTATGTGCTATTCTCCCACCAATGTGTGCACATTCCTCTGTGCATTTAACATAGCTACTATTATAGGCAGGTTGTGAATTAGCCCAATTAAACTATGGAATGGAAAATGCAGGGCCTGCTTCATCAGTAGGCGACCAGTGACACTGCAAGAAAATGTTAACATAATTTAAATGTCTTTAAAGTAGCACTCTGAAAACCACAGATATACCAATTCATTGAAGGATTTCCTGGACTCCATGCCTGTTCTCTCACTACAGAACTCCCAAATATTTGCAACATTGAACTGCAAGTCAGTTTTAGTTTTCCCATTCATAATTACTGAGGTGTACATAACTCACAAACAAAACAAAGGCATTGTGTGAGGTGAAGACTCCATCTAGTCTCCCCCCCCCCCATAGATACGATTCTAGTCAAACACAGGGAAAGCATCTTAAGACGTTTGGCGTAAACCACTTTAATTTTGGAATTTCCCCAGAAAGTTTCTAAATTTTAACTTCCTGTTAGTAGTACACTAGTAGTTGCTAGCCTAGGGAGAGGCTAGGCTTATGGGAGATGATAAAGTTTTATGGTGGTCACAGGAGCAGAGGTGTGGAAAAGGTGACGGAATTGAGACACAAAAGCGAAAAGCCAAAGAATCACGTATTCATGTGGCTTCCAGAAGGGTGTGGGGACCAGCCAGCCTTTGAGATGCCTGGTGAACGTTATCAGAGAACATGTGTGGACTGGGAGCATGAGAAAACAAGAGAACAGATTTTTCCTGGTTTGTTGTGTGTGAGGGAAAAGAATTATGGAAACAAGGAATCAAGTTTGAAAATAGCCAAAATGAGAAAACCATGGGCAACATAAACAGGTCTAGCTAATGATGGGAGAAAAAGCCAAGACCCTCCTGAAACACGGTACAGAGATGAGGCTGTCTAGGATGAGAAGACCAGTGAGAACAAACACTTAGACTGAACATGGGGTCATTTCAACATCTGGATTTGAATAATCAGGACTAAGAGGAACACCAAGAGTGGATAATGAGGAAACTGGAACATCCATGATGACTCGCCTCAAGGGGTTGTTACCGATTAGTCCCTGCTCAGCATCTCCTAAAATGAAAATCAAGGAATGATCCTTGGATGTCAACACTAGTGAATGCTAACCAGCAGGAAGGAAGACTCGATTCTCCACATACTATAAGAACCAAACCACAAAACACAATACCTAGGGATTCTGAAATTCTGTGTTGTTTAAACACACGGACTAACAGGGATTTCATTTCGTCAACCAAAGTTTCACAACCAATGGCATGGCAACCATTGTGGATACTGTGCAGAAACAATACCCCTCTCCTCTCTGACCTAAAAATATCATAATCCAAGTGATTTCAATATTTCAAAATCTAACTTAGAAATAAAAAGAACCAGTATTGAGTTATTTAGAACCTTATAGTTTTATACCTGCAACAAATATACTTAGGGAATAATGCTTCCTTCTCAAACTTTCGGTGCCATCCTCTGATCTACTTGCCTCTGATGATAAACAGAGTCCCCACAGTCCTAGCTAATGTAATAATATGACTGGGATATGTGAAGTTTACATCGTATGTCTCCCCATATAGCTGCATTCGTTAAGACAATCTAACAATATCTTGCTAAAGAACTTTTTCATAAAATTAGGGCAACACTGGATATCACAGAGGCAGAATTAGAATTCAGTGGGGCAATGACATCGATATACAACCATTTTGGGGGGTTTCCCAGTCAATGCTATCACTGCTGTGTTGCAGAACCTTCCATGTAAACTGAGATAAACTAGCTTAGCAAATTAGGAAAAACAGGAGTCAAAGCCTGTGAGCAGGAACTTCCTTTCTGGATGACTAGATCCGTTTTCTCAGCTCCTATCCACCAAGCAGAACTATAAATCCAGAAAATAACACAAGAAACCTGGAAATTAACGCAGTCGCTGGGCATCGTAAGTGCCCACCCGACAGAAGATGACTCACCTGCTGGTTCACCCATCCTGGCATGACAATTCAGCCAGGTAGGCCCATTCCTTCTGGAACCGTATGTGATACCTCCGAGCACATACACATTTTACGATATACAATGTAAAGCCTATTTAGAACATGTGACATGAAATTTATAATATATAATACAAATTGAATATACAGCATTCAATTTATAACATACAATATAATACACAATTTATCCTTCCTTTCCCCTGGCTCCTGAAGGCCCGAGTGTCCCCTGCCTGTGGCCAGGGCCGGCATATGATACGCACAAACATTTCAAGAAGACTCACCAGGCGAGGAGGGACAAACCTGAGGGTCCTGTGGAACCTACTGCCACTCCTCCGACACCAGCAGCCCAGCCCTTCCTGCAGGTGTTGCTCTTGGCTGCTCACCTCCTTGTTCGAAGGTTTGGCGCCAGTGCTCAGCACATGTTCCAACAAAGAACTCCACGACGCTGGATGCTAAGAAGAGAAAAGGGAAACAGCAACACTGAGCACCCTTTTTATAAACTCGGTATTCGACAGCATGCGTCAATTCTGATTGGATTCCCTTCAGGCACCAACCAATCAGAAAACAAAGACCAAGCCCACACAGGCTTGCACACGGGATGTGGCTCCAGGCTTCTCCGGAGCTCCTGCTGTCTGTACCAAGTAGACAGCGAGGCCAGGCTCCAGTGCGGTGGGGCCGCAGGTCAGCTGTTTGCTTCACTTTTGCCATGGAATTTATTCCACCATTCGATTTAAAATTTGACAGTTTTTCTCTTTAGGTACAGTACATACTCCTCTGATTGTCTCCCTAGAGTGTTCAAATAAAGTGAAACTGCTTTTATAGGACTCATGCATTGGGAGTGGTTTTGTTTTTCAACGACTGGATTACAGAAAGAAAACAAGTATGGGATGCTGGCATTACGGGTGGTGGCTTGACCCACTGCACAACACTAGCCCCTACCCACAGGAATTTAGAAGCCCAATGATTTAGAAAAAGACTGTCTCACATGTGGAAGGAATGCAAATGTATAGTTTCGGTAAGTCTGAATGACTTTTATTGCAGAAAACAAGAAAACACAAAGATATTTCAACTAGGTGATGAGGAGTCTGATATACAACAAATGATTCATTTAGCAGTACCGTTACCACTGCGGGATCTTTTCCTCTAACTACTGGTTTAGACACTTGATTTAAATTTGCGGCCAGCCTTGGAAAGCTGGAAATCTTGATGCCAAGCAGAAGCGAGATGAAATTTGAAACAGAGGCATACCAGCTAGAACCACAGCCTAGACCTAATTCTAGTGTTTACCCTTGGCGAGAGTTGGAAATCACAAACTCTGTAAGTAAGAAAACACCATCTCCACCTCCAGATTCCACGTTAAGCACCATGTGCGCTGACCAACAATGCTTTCCTCCCTCCTACTTAATAAAAATATAATAAAAATAAGTCTATGATTGCTGCACTAATTGTAAGATACCTCTGCTTAAAGATACACCATGAAATAAAACATTTCAAGGATTTATAATAACTCTAAGAGGTTTCTAACTCAGAGAAAGTTCCAGGAGGCAAGGGTAGGTCTGTTCTAGTCTCTAGAACAGTGGGCAATCAATCCCCCAGGGCCCCAACTGTTCCCCTCCGAGGTGACTCAAAAACGCGTGCTTGAGCAATTTTGAAAAGTCACAAGTTGAGGGGCTGTGTACTAACAGAACCCTACCAGCCATCCAAATGAAGGGAGAACCATCATGCAGACATTGTGCAGACACCACACCACCTGTGGGTAAGGCCTCCCCAGTGTGCACAGCACTAGCCCTGGAAATGCCAGTCACAGGGCGTAACGATGCCCACGGGGGCTGTGCAGTGTGACAACTCTGCCAGTAATAACATCTCTACCCAACAGCTCTCGAGTAGCTCAGGAGCGTAGCAGTTACATCTTGTAAAACTAGCAGACGTGACTTTTACACAGGCCAAGAATATCTACTAGCTCACTTCACACAAGTCAGTATGTGTCATTTCTGATGATCACTTTATCAGCAAACTTCAACAAGAATTTCAGGCAAGATTTTAGGTCAGTAAGTACTGTAGGTCTGCAAGATTCTTCTTCTTTCCACTTGAGTTTTTCTTTGAATGGTTACAGGTTTTTTTTTTTTTTTAAAAAAAAAACATTTTATTTATTTTAAAGGCACAGTTACAGAAAGAGAGGGAGAGAAAGAGAAAGAGAAAGAGAAAGAGAAAGAGAAAGAGAAAGAGAAAGAGAGAGGTCTTCCATACACTAGTTCACTCCCCAGATGGCCACAATGGCCAGGAGCCTCTTCTGACTTTCCCACGTGGGTGCAGGAGCCCAAGCACTGGGGCTATCTTGTGCTGCCCTCCCAAGTGCATTAGCAGAGAGCTGGATTGGAAGTGGAGCTGGGAATCTGAATCAGCGTCCATATGGGACGCTGGTATCATTGGGGGCGGCTTTACCAGCTAAGCCAAAACACTGGCAGCAAAAGTTCTTATCTTCTACTTTAAGATTTACAAAACCCCTCAGAAATCTAGAAATTTTATGACACAGCTAACAACTCGGAAAGGACAAGAGTTATTAATGGGTGGAGTAGGGCATCTGGTACAGTGCTTAAGGAGAAACAACCTGGGCCTGGTGAGTGGACAGTGCTGTCTGTGACTGTCCTCCAACCTACTTTATTTTCAGCTGTGAGCCCTAGAGGTTTGAGAGCACATTTAATAATGTACAAAGCAAAGAGGCAGAAAGAAGGGCAGTCAGGCACAAGAGTGCACTGCTCTAGTCTTTTCCACACTGCAGGTGCGGAGATCTGTTCAACACCTGTGTAAATTTCAACGCGGTCAGCCTTGTGCTAGGGAGCGAGCTGGCCTGCAACCCCACTGCCTACTGCAGAATGCTAGCAAAGACCTAGTGATTCTGAACTAACACAAGTCATCAAAACAGTTCCAGGAATGCTCTGGTATGGATAATCCACGTTGCTCCCTGCAGCATTGCTTTAATGGTGAAATAGCCGAATTATCATACAAAATAGCAACCGCTTATGTTGGAATACAATGTAATCTTATACAGTCACAGCCAATGGATTATACTCAGCAGCCAAGGCCAACCTCACGGGCGCAGCCTACAGGGTCACAAAGGAGCCATCACACAGCGCTGGTACTCAGAAGGGCCTTCACTGGGTGTAAACCTCTGCTGGTGGTGACTCAAAATCCTCGGTTTATAAGCGAGTCCAAAGAACATGAGGCTGAGCCAAGGAGGTATGCGGGAGAAAGGAAAGAGCTTTATGACTTAGTACCTTTAGTGGCACTTTATCCCTGCCTTAGGAACAAGGCGCTCACAAAATTATGCAGCAGGCCCTGTTAGCAGTGGTGATGTAAGCCCCTCCCAAGCAGCCAGCCACCCTGTGAAGGAGGGAACGGAAGACCAACCAAGGAATGGCTTCTGGTATAGTGGCTAAGCCACTGCTGGAATCCCCACAGCCCATGTTAGAGTGCCCAGGATCAAGTCCTGGCTGAAGTCCTGATTCCAGCTTCCTGCTAATCCACCCTGGGAGGCAGCAGGTGAAGGCTCAAGTACTTACATCCCTGCCACTCACATAGGAGACTTGGATTGAGTTCCCAGGCCCTGGCTTCAGATACAGTTCCAGCTGTTGTGGGCACTAGGGAAGGAAACTAAGGGATGAAATATTTCTCTCTTCCTTTGAAATAAAGAAATAAGAAACAAAGACTAATCGCCAGGGACCTTGTGGACCCCTCAAGCCCTCTGGTCTTAACCCTACCAGCAAATCTCCTTTCATACCTAAGGGTCCCTCTCAAAAGTCAGTTCCAGTCCCCGGGTGGCAAGATGCCCACCTCAGACTCCTCCGATAGCTCAAAGAAAGATGACCACTGGTGGGAACCAGGACACAGGACCTATATTAACAAATCACAGCATGAGGCCACAGAGTTATTAAGAAGGGTCCTTAGTAACATAGGACAAGTCCCTGTGGTTCTGCTCCATACAAAGACAAGCCCAAAAGAAAAGTACCACTGGTTTTTATGAGCTACACCTCTCTGATACGCCACCTCTAGAACTACTGGAACCTGGGGTTCCAACCCCAGGAGGGACACAGCAGAGCAGGTTTTAAACTGGGGCTTTACTGTTTTTGATATATGGCCTAGGGCAGGTCCCCACCTCCTTTAGCCTCCTATTTCAAAGGGGATCAGCAGTGCCTTCCTCACAGAGCTTTGAAGAGGATTAAACAGTACAATGTGGTATAATTAAATAAAACTCTTGCTTTCCCTCCTTGTGCTGTTATTTAGAAATGAGACGATGGTACACTAAGAACCCTGACAAGTGAAAGTGCTTCAAGAATGCTGATTCTGTTGCTGTCTCCTTCCTTGGCCCTCGTGCCCTTGTTCTTGAGACCAGACCCTTCATAAACCATCAGTTCCTGTCCCAAGACCCACCAGTGAGTGTATTGTTAGTTCTGCATAGGCTGAATACCAACTGTGTACCAGGGACTACAGGAATGAAAGCAGAGAGAAAAGGCCTGCCCTGGACAAGCTCACAGTCTTCTATGAGATACAGGTATTTAGCAAATACATGCTGATAAAATGGGTTAAGCGCTTTACGAAGATAAGCAGTGTGTTATGCAAGTTCTGGAAACGTATCCCTGCCTGGGAGGATGAGAGAAAAGTATCACAGAGAAGGAAGACCCTTGAGTTGGATATTTTGAAACATGGCTACAACTTTCTCAAGCTGAAAACACTGAGGAACATCAAGTAGTGGCTGCCTATCTGCAGAGCAGTGGCAAGTCTGGCATGACAGAAGCAGAGGCTGTGCAGCTTGGAAAAGGAAGCTGTGAACAGACCTGAGAACAAGGCCTTGGAATGCCCCCCTAAGGGATTAGGGCTTTTGAAAGTATGCAAGAGGAGATGAGAAAAGATCAGACAGTCCCCTGTGCTTTCTAGGGAAATGCAGGTGGTATGCAGGCCTGAAGCAGAAAAGCCTGGAAGAAAGAATCCGGAGAGCAATGAGACTTGGCAGCAGGCAGCCTCGGCCTGAGGGCTTGTGTAGGACCTGAGCCACCACTGACATAGATTCGGTGACTACTAGGAGACAGATGCTGGTAAAGAGGGTGCTGCCAAGCTTGCCAACTTGGAAGGCAAGTCAGATGGAGCCGCCAATACAGAGATCAGTGCAATGTGTGGAGCAGGTTTGAATGGAACAGGAAGTCTGCGGTACCTGCAGGACACTCAAGTGTGTGTCTAAGAGGCTTCTCACGGACGCGGCCAAGACTGATTCCAGCCAGGGCCAGGAAACCCCCAAAACGGAACCCGGGCCGTGGGAAAAGTTCTTCCTCTCCCAACCCCCGCCTCCACCCGCCCACCGGCACTCCTGTCACACTCGCCCTCCCTCGACGCTGCCCCACACGCCTTCCTTCCCCTTCCTTCCACGCCACCCCACCTTCACGCCACCTTTTCCTTCTCCCCCCTTCCTCTCTCCTCCCGAATCTCCCTTGGCCGCCTCTGTCCTCCTCCTCTCCCCTCCACCCCTCACATGCACACCCCTTGCCTGCTATCTGCACCCCAGGCCCCACCTACCCCGCGACGACGGGAAGGCCATCGCGCCCAACTCACCAAACAAAAAGCGTTTCTGCTCCTCTGGAACAGGAGCCGAGGCCCGAGGGGTAGACTTCCGGAAGCTGCCCAAGAAGAGGCCCGCGCCTACACATTTCCAGAAGGGCAAGGTAACTGATGCGGCTGTCCCGGGCTGCAGTGTCTCTGATTCAGGCCTGACCCCAGAGGCACTGGGTCTCACTCAGGCTCCACCAACAGCATCGAGGACGGCTCCTCAAGACTTGAACAGGCTTTTGGGCAGGAACAGATGAGGAGCAGACTTCCATCTGAGGATGGCTGAGCAGGAGATGTACCTACGGGTACAATTCCTGGTCACAGCGCAGGGCGCAAATTCACTCCCCACAGGCAGCTGCCATGGCACCATGGGACACATCTGCATGCTGCTACGTCCAGTGTGGGGCGCCCAAGAGCCGATTCCAGTCCCGCTACTCCAGGTTGGGAACCAGGGAGGCAGCCGCTGATGGCCCAGGTACTTGGACCCTGCCTCCTTCCCTCCTGGGAGTCCTGAATGGAGGTCAAGCCTCCTGGCTTCTGCCTGGCCCAGCGCTGGCCATTGAAGCCGCCTGGGGAGAGAAGCAGTGCATGGGGCATCGCAAGCACTCTTGCTCTCTCTCAGTGATTGCCCATCTGGTGGTTCGCCCTCCTCCCAGGTGGCTACAAAGGCCAGGGCTGGGCCAGGCTGAAACAGAAGCCAGGGACTTTATCTGGTGCCCCATTCTGAGAACCTGCCACCGGGCCCCTGGCTCCTGAATACTGGCTCCGGATCTGCTCAGCCCCCATCATTGAGCCAATTTGCAGAGGACCAGCAGATGGAAGACTTACTTTCTCTTTCTCTCTCTCTCTCTCTGCATATAACTCTGAATTTCAAATCAACAAATAAGAACTTTATATAAAAAAAAGGGGGGGAAGACATAGCTATAAATAAAATACTACATCACGGCCAACTACTAGAGTTTATATCAAACTTGATACTATATGCATCACCTGGCCTATTAACACAGAACTCCTGTGGGAAGGATAGTTAAAACCCGTGATTTGCAAACCCTTCCAAAAAGGAGACAAAGGGGAAAAATCTTCCATCTCATCCCTTCGGACCAACATTTTCCCAACATCCAAAACAAATGCATCATAAAGAAAACGGCACATACGTATCTGTCATGACTGCGCTGTCACATTCCTCAACAAAATATTACCAAACGCGCTCCTGAAGCACAACCAAAGCTTAGCATGCTGGGTGCAACTCCAGGAATGCAAGGATGGCTACCATACACAATCAATATATCACAGAACAGAATAAACATGGGGAAAGCCCACAAAGTATCCCTATAGACACAGAAAACCTAGTTCACAAAAACTCCCACCACTTTGGCCATATCAAAATAAAAAGGAATCATCAAATCAGGAACAGAAGCTAAACCTCGGCTTGACAATGGCCTCTCACTGAAAACCCACAGAGCGCTAACATCACACCAAATGCCAGTTAACCGGAAACTGTCCTCCTAGACCAGGAAACAGACGAGCATTTTCGCTCTTATTCCTCCCCGTCAGCAGTCTCGGGGGTCTCGAGCAGGGCGGCTGGGCCATCAAAACGCAAACAGACGGGAACGCGGAGCCGCTCCGGGAGGAGACGGAGGCCCCTCTGCTCTGGCAGAGCTGCTCGCACACTGGGGAAAGTTGCAGACCGACCGTCCGCACAGCAAGACCACGACTCCACCCGCGCCTTCGGGACCTGAGAGCAACAGGCACGCCGGCAGCGAAGACTCGCAGCGGGAAACCCCAACAGCCCCCGCATCACTCACTGCCAAGGGGGCCCGGTCTGCTGGCGGCACAGGGGCCCGCGAAGGCCGCTGCTTCCACGAAGGGCCGAAGAAGAGAACCGTGCCCGGGAAACGGCGCGGCAGCCTCGGGCCGCAGCCTCTCTGAGCCCGGCCTGACCCCGGGGGCGCTGGGTCTCCCGCAGGCTCCGCCGGCAGCGTCCAGGCCTGCTCCCGACGGCTCGCGCGGGCTCTCCGGCAGCAGCGGACGGGACCCGCGAGGACTCCTACCTGAGCGCCGCGGGCCACAAGGGGCCACTTCCGGGGCACAAGGGGCCACTTCCGGGGCACAGCGCCGGGCGCAGGCGCACTCCCCACGGGTGGCCACCGTGGCGCCACCGGACGCACCTGCGCACTGCCTGCCGCGTCCAGCGTCCGACGCCCCAGGGCCGCTGGCGGGGCGGCCTCTCCAGCCTGTGACCCAGGGACCACGCCTCCCGGCCTCCTGGGCGCCCTGAATGGAGGTCAAGCCTCCTGGCTTCTGCCTGGCCCGGCGCTGGCCGTTGGAGCCGCTTGGGGAGAGAAGCAGAGCACCGGGCATCGCGAGCACTCTTGCGTCTTGCTCTCTCTCACGGATCGTCCCTCTGGGGGTTCAACCCCCAGGTGGCTACTAAGGCCGGGGCCAGGCCGGGCCGAAGCAGAAGCCGGGGACTGTATCTGGTGCTCCACTCTGGGTTCAGGGGCCTGAGTCCTTGGGCCGTCTCCCTCTGCTTTCCTAGGCATGGCAGCAGACAGCTGGATCCCACGGGGAAAGGCTCCCAGGAGGGGCCGGCGCTGTGGGGGAGCGGGTAAAGCCACCGCCCGCAGCGCCTGCATCCACATGGGCGCAGGTTCGAGTCCCGGCTGCTCCACTTCCGGTGCAGCTCTCTGCAGAAGAGGGACAAATCCTTGGGCCCCTGCACCCATGCGGTACACCCCGGGAAGGCTCTTGGCTCCTGGCTTCAGATCCGCTCAGCCCCGCCCATTGCAGCCAATTGGGTAGCAGACCAGCAGATGGAAGACCTCTCCATAGCGATTCTCTCTCTCTCTCTCCCCCTCTCCCTCTCCCTCTCCCTCCCTCCAGCCCTCCCTGAATTTCATATAAATAAGATCTTCAAAAAAATAAAAAATTAAGAAAAGGAAGACATAGCTTTAAATAAAATACTACATCAAGGCCAACTACTACAGTTCATTACAATTTGATATTATATACATTACCTACCCTATTAACATAGAATTTGAAAAGGAATTTAACTCACTCTTAGAAAAGGTGTTGGTGGCAGGCAACGCAGCTCACTAGGCTAATCCTCCACCTAGTGGCGCCGGCACACCGGGTTCTAGTCCCGGTCAGGGTGCCGGATTCTGTCCCGGTTGCTCCCTCTTCCAGGCCAGCTCTCTACTGTGGCCCGGGAGTGCAGTAGAGGATGGCCCGAGTCCTTGGGCCCTGTACCCGCATGGGAGACCAGGATAAGTACCTGGCTCCTGCCTTTGGATCAGCGCGGTGCACCGGCTGCGGCGGCCACTGAACCAATGGCAAAGGAAGACCTTTCTCTCTGTCTCTCTCTCACTGTCCACTCTGCCTGTCAAAAAAAAAAAAAAAGGTGTTGGTACCCATTCTTTCTCTTCTGCCCTTAGAAACGTTCCGTGTGGTATTATCTATGACTTACGCATGAGGAAATCAATGTAGTTTATTTATTCAGACACTTGGGTACCCACTCGCACAGGGACTTGAGACACCTGTGATCTACAGAGTTTTCCACTGAACACAGGTCTGCAACCCAACCTCCGCCCTCCACAGTCTAGGCCTGCATTTAATGGATGGAGCATGCTTGAACTAGGACAAACCGTGTCTTCCACAAAGCACGATAGAATACGTAAATGTAGCGTCTGAGGTCCCTCTTGGCATTTTCTACGTGCACGTTATCACGTTGGTACTTTTTCTCTCCTTTCTCAACGTTAGATACAAATTGGGAGGGAGGAAGTCAAACTATCACTATTGGCAGAGGACATGATTCCATACAGAGGAGATCCACACGACTCCACTGAGAGACTATCGAAACTCAGAGTAGAGTTTGGTAAAGTGGCAGGATAGAAAATCAACAGCCTTTGTATACGCAGACAGTGCCGTGGCTCAGAAAGAACGTCTAGGACCAATCCCGTCCACATAGCTACAAACAAAATACAGGCTCTGGGGACCATTTCAACCAAGGATGTCCACTAGCTGAGAATCACAACAGATTAAAGAAAGGAATAGAAGAGGGCAAAAAGCAAAAAACCAAATTGAGAAGCTTCTGCACTGCAAGCAAAACACTCGGCAAAGCGCAGAGGCAACTAACAGAATGGGAGAAATTATCTGCAAAGTATGCAGCTGGTAAAGGATTCACTACCAGAGGTTTTCAAGAAACTCAACAGCAGCAAAACAAACCACCCACTCAAGAAACGGGCCAAGGACTTCCGCAGACATGGTTCAAGAAAGGAAATCCAAATGGCCAACAAACACATGCAAAAATGCTCAGGGTTACTAGCCATCAGGGAAATGCACAGCAATACTACAACAGCCTTGAGGATGTCAGGGGGGGAAAGGCGGCCTGCTCCGCTGTTGGTGGGAATGTAAACTGGTATAGCCACTGTGGGAGACAGTATGAGAAACCTCAGAAACCTGAATATAGACAAACCAGCCGTTCCACCCCGGGGAATATACGCAAGGGAAAGGAAATCAGCATATGGAAGAGTCATATTTACTGCAGCTCAATTCGCAACAGCAAAGATAGGCAATCAACCAAAACGCCGCTCTCCTGAAGACGGAAGAAAGAAATTACGGGCCATGTACACCACACATACATATACAGACCGCAGGGGAGAGGAAAGGCCATCATTTTGAAATAGCCCTGCCTATATGTTCTCCACTTGAGAACAAGGAGACCACTCTACCTTAGAGCCTAATCGACCTTGGGGAAGGGCAATTAACCAACTCCTGCCCCTGGAAGACTTGCTGTCTTACACAGGGGATAAAAGAGCAAAGAAAAAGGCTAGAAAAGTATTGTGAAAGCTACAGGCTAGGGGTGTAGGCCAATGAAACCAAATATTCAATCCTAAGATTATACATGCTTTCTTCCTTCAATACTTTAGCACATCACCCGGGCTCCAGATCTATACCAGACACAGGTTCTATTTAAGAAGGAATTTCTAGGGAAACCCCAAAAAAGAGTGTGAGACACCAAAATAAAGGCCCAAAAGGAAAATGAAACCTCTGATACCTACAGCAAAGCAAACATTAAATAGCCTAACTCCCACCCAGAGGAACATAAACCTCACACTAAGTGACCTGCTTACTTTGCTTTCTATTACCTGATACATTGTGTCCAGCTTTCAGAAAAAAAAAAAAAGTTAAAGCAAGAAAAATGCACAGTCTGAAGAGACAAAGCAAGCATCAAAACCAGGCCCTACCATGGCAAAGATTCTGGAGCTGTCTGACTGGGTTATTAACACAACTGTAATAGAAAAATTGGACGATATACAGGACCACGTGAATAATGCACACAGATAGATGGAAACTCTCAAAGAATCAAAAGGGGCCGCCAGATCAAAACAACCACTGAGACAGAAACGAAGAATGTCTTGGAGGGGCTCATTATCAGACTAGACACTAGAGAGAAGACAATCCGTGAGCGGGTGTGTATCGATAAAAACTTCCTAAACTAAAAACCAAAGAAAGAAATGGGGAAAACGCTAATGGAATGCCTAAGATTATGGGACAATTACAAAGGTATGACACACACAAAGCAGGAATACTAGAAGAAAGGAAGGAACAGGGGCAATATTGGAAGTAATGACGGCCGAAAACGTTCCAAAAGCTGAAGGTAAAAACGATAGAGGTTGAGGGGCTGGCGCTGTGGCGTAGCAGATACAGCTGCCACCTGCAGCATCGGCATCCCATATGGGTGCCGGTTCGAATCCCATATGCCCCACTTCCGATCCAGCTCTCTACTGTGGCCTGGGAAAGCAGCAAAAGATGGCTCAAGTCCTTGGTCCCCTGCACCCACATGGGAGACCCAGAAGGTCCTGGCTCCCGCCTTTGAATCGGCATAGCTCTGACCATTGTGGCCATCTGGGGAGTGAACCAGCAGATGGAAGACCTCTCTGTCTGCCTCTGCCTCTCTGTAATTCTGCCTTTCACATGAATAAATAAATACATCTTAAAAAAAAAAAAAGGTTGAATATCACTGGTAGAAAATGTTTGGTGATAGAAATATCTCAGATGAGAAACAATGACTTGATCAGCCCTTGTCCTGACTGTCCAGGAACACCTTACTACTTTATTCCTTTTAGTATTTGTTTGTTCTACTTATTACCATTGGCTGAACTCTTTAATTTACACACAATTATTCTTAGGTGTTTAAATTCAACTGAAAAGTGATCCCTGTTAAATATAAGAGTGGGAATAAGAGAGGGAGGAGATGTACAGTTCGGCACATGCTCACTCAGACTTACCCTTAATGGTAGAGCTAGAAACGTGCCAGGGGATTCCAATTCAATCCCATCAATGTGGCATGTACCAATGCCATCTTACTAGTCTAAAGTGATCAGTTTCAGTTCATAATTGATCATAATGAGAGGATTAAATGTCAAAGGGATCACATAAACAAGTCTACTGTCTGCTTCTACTAACTGATAGAATTAAAAAGGAGAAAACAATCCAACATGGGAAGCAGGATACACAGCAGACTCATAGAATGGCCAAAGCCCTAAACAGCACTCTGGCCTCCGAATCAGCCCCTAAGGCATTCGGATCTGGCTAAAAAGCCCATGAGAGTATTTCAGGCATGGGAAGTCAAGACACTCTGGCAAAAGAAAAAAATGACCTAAATTTAAGAACGCTGTGAGTGAGATCCCAGAGGAAAGAACAGGCCAGCAAAGAAGGAGGTACTTTTCTCTGAAGGGAGGAGAGAACTTCCACTTTGACTCTGGCCTTGTCTAAATAAGATCAGAGTTGGTGAACTCCAGAGGAACTTCCATAGCCTTGGCAGCTCATGACAAGAGCCTCTGGTGATTACTGACGTCATCAATAAGAGTGTCCATTGTTAAATCAACAACAGGAGTCACTGTGCACTTACTCCCCATGTAACATCTCTGTCCTTAATGTGTTGTACTCTGTGAATGAATGCTAAAACTACTACTCAAACAGTACTCTATACTTTGTGTGTCTGTGTGGGTGCAGTCTGTTGGAATCTTTACTTAGTATATACTAATTTGATCTTCTATACATGAAGAGAATTGCAAATGAATTTTGATGAAGAATGGGATGGGAGAAGGAGTGGGGGATGGGATGGTTGCGGGTGGGATGGATGTTACTGGGGGAAAAGCCGCTATAATGCAAACATTGTGCTTTGGAAATTTATATTTATTAAATAGAAGTTGAAAAAGTAAAGTATGTGTGTATGTTGGTACAGTAGAGCATATGTGTAGTTTCTCAAATGGTAGCATCAACAGGAATAGAACAAAATTTTTCAAGTTAAAAGAGAGGTCAAAAAATCTATTAAAAAAGAAAAAGGAAAATAAATGTATTTAAAACTATTTTGGAAAATAAGAAAACAAGTATTCAAAATCAATCCCACGAAAACCCCTTTTGATGCCAGCTTGCCAACAGAAGACGTATATGCTCATATAATCACAGGCTCAACTAAGAGGTGATCCTTAACACTTTATAAGCATTTACCCACCTACTTAAAAACTTTTCATAACAAAAGAAATAGCTTTCGGGGCTGCCGTTGTGGGTGGGTGGGTTAATCCTCTGCCTGCAGCGCCTGCATCCCATGTGGGCGCCGGTTCTAGTCCCAGCTGCTCCTCTTCCAATCCAGCTCTCTGCTATGGCCTGGGAAAGCAGGGGAAGATGGCTCAAGTCCTTGGGCCCCTGCAGTCATGCCGGAGACAGGAAGAAGCTCCTGGCTCCTGGCTTCGGATCGGCACAGCTCCAGCCGTTGTGGCCATTTGGGGAGTGAACCACCAGACGGAAGGCCTTTCTCTCTGTCTCTCCCTCTCACTGTCTGTAACTCTGCCTCTCAAATACATACATACCTACTTACATCCATACAATCTTAAAAAACTAAATAGCTTTCTAACATTTTACTCTATGGATGCAGCAGAATTTGCTACTTACTTATATATTATTCTTTTCCATGTATATATTATTCCTAACTTCATTTTTCCTCCCTCATCAGAAAGGAAGACATGCTCAGGTTTGAAAACTGTAAATCACAATCATTCAAAGAGGAGAGGATAAAAGCCACCATAACCCCTTCACTAGAATGAGCATGCTAACATGGAGGATTACCTTCTGTGCATTTATCCCATTCTTCATTACAACTAAGGTGACTTTAAACATCTTTGCACGTGAATGTGTGTTTGCATTTTTATTTCTTTAGAGTAGAAGATTGCAGAACAAGTGGATCATAAAGCACTAACTGTGTTGTGATCCTAGAATGCAATATCTAATTTCCTTTGGGAGCATTTCTTTCAATGCTGTTTTTCTCAATGCAACCCCAGATTACTAAGTCTGAAGCTAAAGCAGCAACTCTTAAGGTTCCAAAGCAATCATACACACATCTGACATCCTAGGAGCAGTGAGTCTCCCTTTCCATGCTCACAGCCCAGGCAGGCTGCCAGGTGTCTTCCCTGCGAGAGCCCACAGGCGGAAAACTCCACACCTCCTGGGCTGAGCTCACTCACTCCCTTCTTCCTTCTCCTGACAGGCCGGCACCACTAATCACCAAGCATTAGAACTAAGAGTTATCCTGAACCACCAATGTTACCTAAGTTCAATTGGTTAAGTTGTACCAGTAGCTACAACTGAACTGTCACTAAGGCCAACTGGTCCTATTTCACACAGACCTTGCACATCCTCCCCCTGCACAGCCACTGTCCCAGTTCAGAGTCTCATCGTGTCACCTACATAACTGCAATAGCTGCTCCCAGAAATTCACTCTGGATTTAAATCTATCCCAGTCGTCTAAAACAAAAAGTCATACCATTCCATCAACATCTGTCCTTACACAACCACAACCACACACACAGGAAACTCAATGTATCAAAACCAAACTGCTGATTTCCCCATGAAACCTCTTGCTCTGGCCCCCTATCTTCCCCTGCAATAACTGACCCACCATTTCACCAGCAGCTCAAGTCAAACCCTAGCATCATTCTCACTCCTTCATTTCCATCAAGCCATCAGTGCCACCTGTAAACTTTCTCCACTTCTCTCCATTTTCAGCCTGAGCAGATTTGAAGCAGGAGCCTGCAGCTTCCTCCAGGATTCCCAAACAGTTGCAGGAGACCAAGGACTTGGGTACTCTTCTACTGCTGGGCCGGGCCACAGCAGAGCTAGAATGGAAGCGGAGGTGCTGGGACGGAAGTGGAGGTGCTGGGACTTGAACCACCACCCATATGGGATGCTGCTACTTCAGGCAGCAGCTTCATCCACTCTGCCACGGCTCGGCCCGCCCCCACCCCCAAATGCCCAGGTTGTTGCACTCGTGATCCAGCTGGCTGCTAACAAGCCCAGGAAAGCAGAGCAAGAGGCCCAAGGACTTGGGCACCCGAACCCACACTGGAGTCCTGGATAAAGTACCTGGCTTCTGCTTCAGCCTGGCGCAGCCCCAGGACATCGTAGCCACCTGGGGTGTGAACCCATACACTGACTCTCTCTCCACCACTGCCTCATCAGTAACTCTGCCTTTCACACCAGTCTTTAAAAAGAAAAAACAATCCAGTACTTACCATGAGGTGTCAGAACCTTGGACAGGCTGGAACAGAGCACAAAGGGATTCCTGGGGTTTCTCTAAGCTTCTGCTGTCTAGTCCTTGTGTGCGGTCTGTGAAAATTCACCGGATTACGTGCAAGTTAATTCGAGTGCCCCAGGCCAGCTTTCCCGCACACACATTACAGTTCAGAACCACCCAGAGAAGAGAGGCCGGGAGTCAAGGCCGCTTCTCACGGACGTGGCCAAGACTGATTCCAGCCAGGGCCAGGAAACCTCCAAAATGGAACCCGGGCCGTGGGAAAAGTTCTTCCTCTCCCAACCCCCGCCTCCACCCGCCCACCGGCACTCCTGTCACACTCGCCTTCCCTCGACGCTGCCCCACACGCCTTCCTTCCCCTTCCTTCCACGCCACCCCACCTTCACGCCACCTTTTCCTTCTCCCCCCTTCCTCTCTCCTCCCGAATCTCCCTTGGCCGCCTCTCTCCTCCTCCTCTCCCCTCCACCCCTCACATGCACACCCCTTGCCTGCTATCTGCACCCCAGGCCCCACCTACCCCGCGACGACAGCAAGGCCATCGCGCCCAACTCACCAAAGAGCGTTTCTGCTCCTCTGGAACAGGAGCCGAGGCCCGAGGGGTAGACTTCCAGACTGCCCAAGAAGAGGACCGCGCCTACACATTTCCAGAAGGGCAAGGTAACTGATGCGGCTGTCCCGGGCTGCAGTGTCTCTGATTCAGGCCTGACCCCGGAGGCACTGGGTCTCACTCAGGCTCCGCCAGCAGCATCGAGGACGGCTCCTCAAGACTTGAACAGGCTTTTGGGCAGGAACAGATGAGGAGCAGACTTCCATCTGAGGATGGCTGAGCAGGAGATGTACCTACGGGTACAATTCCTGGTCACAGCGCAGGGCGCAAATTCACTCCCCACAGGCAGCTGCCATGGCGCCATGGGACACATCTGCATGCTGCTACGTCCAGTGTGGGGCGCCCAAGAGCCGATTCCAATCCCGCTACTCCAGGTTGGGAACCAGGGAGGCAGCCGCTGATGGCCCAGGTACTTGGATCCTGCCTCCTTCCCTCCTGGGAGTCCTGAATGGAGTTCTTGCCTCCTGGCTTCTGCCTGGCCCGGCGCTGGCCTTTGAAGCCACTTGGGGAGAGAAGCAGTGCATGGGGCATCACAAGCACTCTTGCTCTCTCTCAGTGATTGCCCATCTGGTGGTTCGCCCTCCTCCCAGGTGGCTACAAAGGCCAGGGCTGGGCCAGGCTGAAACAGAAGCCAGGGACTTTATCTGGTGCTCCATTCTGAGAACCTGCCACCGGGCCCCTGGCTCCTGAATACTGGCTCCGGATCTGCTCAGCTCCCATCATTGCGCTAATTTGGCGAGGACCAGCAGATGAAAGACTTACTTTCTCTCTCTCTCTCTCTGCATGTAACTCCGAATTTCAAATAAACAAATAAGAACTTTATAAAAAAAAAAAGGGGGGGGAGACATAGCTATAAATAAAATACTACATCACGGCCAACTACTAGAGTTTATATCAAACTTGATACTATATGCATCACCTAGCCTATTAACACAGAACTCCTGTGGGAAGGATAGTTAAAACCCGTGATTTGCAAACCCTTCCAAAAAGGAGATGAAGGGGAAAAATCTTCCATCTCATCCCTTCGGACCAACATTTTCCCAACAACCAAAACAAATGCATCATAAAGAAAACGGCACATACGTATCTGTCATGACTGCGCTGTCACATTCCTTAACAAAATATTACCAAACGCGCTCCTGAAGCACAACCAAAGCTTAGCACGCTGGGTGCAACTCCAGGAATGCAAGGATGGCTACCATACACAATCAATATATCACAGAACAGAATAAACATGGGGAAAGCCCACAAAGTATCCCTATAGACACAGAAAACCTATTTCACAAAAACTCCCACCGCTTTGGCGATATTAAAAAAAAAAAAAAAAGGAATCATCAAATCAGGAACAGAAGGTAAACCTCGGCTTGACAATGGCCTCTCACTGAAAACCCACCGAGCGCTAACATCACACCAAATGCCAGTTAACCGGAAACTGTCCTCCTAGACCAGGAAACAGACGAGCGTTTTCGCTCTTATTCCTCCCCGTCAGCAGTCTCGGGGGTCTCGAGCAGGGCGGCTGGGCCATCAAAACGCAAACAGACGGGAACGCAGGGCCGCTCCAGGAGGAGACGGAGCCCCTCTGCTCTGGCACAGCTGCTTGCACACTGGGGAAAGTTGCAGACCGACCGTCCGCACAGCAAGACCACGACTCCACCCGCGCCTTTGGGACCCGAGAGCAACAGGCACGCCGGCAGGGAAGACTCGCAGCGGGAAACCCCAACAGCCCCCGCATCACTCACCGCCAAGGGGGCCCGGTCTGCTGGCGGCACAGGGGCCCGCGAAGGCCGCTGCTTCCACGAAGGGCCGAAGAAGAGAACCGCGCCCGGGAAACGGCGCGGCAGCCTCGGGCCGCAGCCTCTCTGAGCCCGGCCTGACCCCGGGGGCGCTGGGTCTCCCGCAGGCTCCGCCGGCAGCGTCCAGGACGGCTCCCGACGGCTCGCGCGGGCTCTCCGGCAGCAGCGGACGGGACCCGCGAGGACTCCTACCTGAGCGCCGCGGGCCACAAGGGGCCACTTCCGGGGCACAAGGGGCCACTTCCGGGGCACAGCGCCGGGCGCAGGCGCACTCCCCTTGGGCGGCCGCCGTGGCGCCGCGGGACGCACCTCCGCGCTGCCTGCCGCGTCCAGCGTCCGAAGCCCCAGGGCTGCAGGCGGGGCGGCCTCTCCAGCCTGTGACCCAGGGACCACGCCTCCCGGCCTCCTGGGCGCCCTGAATGGAGGTCAAGCCTCCTGGCTTCTGTAATGTAATTACATACTGTACTGGCTTCTGTAATTACATTATCCTGATTTATAATAAATAATATCATGAACTGAAGAATCAACAGAGAGCAGATTTTACATTTCATTATTAATACGGAGATATGTAAGAGCCAAAACAATGGTTTGTAAAGTATATCATGGAGGCTTCAGGGGAGATGAGAGGGACAGAGATTCTGGTGTTTTATTACGTACCCTGAGCACTATTTGAGTCTTTAAAACTATGTGCAGGTGTTGCTGGGAAAAATCAGGATAACACACGCTTACACATACACAATCAGTATGCCCAAGAGAACAACCATATCTCCTGTATTCCTACAGAATCATGGGAAAAATGATAGAGGTATCAAATATAGCTGCATTATTCAACTATCTACATAGAACTTACAAAGTAGATAGACTGTAGAATTTGAACTCGGGCACAGATTTGCAATTTCCTTTCTGAATTTCTGATTTTTCACCTCTTGTGTGGTTATACTGCTGGAAAGGAATCAAGTGTTAGAAAAGCTGAACCTTTAACACATATCTGGCAAACAGTAAGTGGTCATCATTTTTAATTCCCTCCCGTCCTCGGTAACATAATGCAGGCAGGAGGAAAGAAGACAGTTACTGTATTGTATTGATTCAAAGAGTTTTCACTGCTTTGAGCTGAAGATGTGTAATATAATCAATTGTGCCTAACAACTGCCAGCTGCCATTTTTCACATTTTATATCCCTGAAATTGGGCTGTTTTATAATGAACGGCATCCTAGAGACAATGAAACATGTACAGTAGTGGAAAGTACAGAACTCAAAGCATCCGTTTTTGCACTGGCTCAGGCACCGCCCACTCCACTGTCCCAAATGGCAAAATATTTCAATGTGAAACATTTACTTACATATATAGTTCCTTTCTATCAGTGAAAATGGTATCTAAACAATGAAATGAGAAATATGAGTCTTTTTGTGTCATGATTCCATAGTGGGGAAAAACTATAAAGGAAGTTTATTCTGAATATTTCTCAAATATTTCAATCACAAGAATTAATCTTTGTGTTTTCATAATGAATTGCATTTATTATACAGTCCCATGTCCCAAATGTGTTTAAATTATGAGGGAAAAAAAGACTAATTTCCGGTATACTTCCAGAAGTTTATGGGACACTCCCAGCTCAAATGCTCTCATATCATTTTATTTTATTTTATTTTTTATTTCCTCTCCCACAGAATGAGAGATTTCACTGTGGCAACCTCAGTGCTGTAATACTCCTGTCTCTCCCCATACAAGTTATACCTTGACATTTAGTGCTGTTTTCTGCATCTTCCTTGATAAAAAAAAAAGTACAGTTAGAACAAAAAAGAAATTGATCATTAATAATCCCAAAAAACAGGTATACCAATATATTATTTGTAGAACTGAAAGTTCAATATTTCATAAATGATTTCCAATGGTGTGGGGATTTCAGGAGTATAAACCATTCATCATTGTGAAAACTGATTGGGGTTTAATAACAATCATCTTTCACCAACTGGCATTGGCAGTTTCATTATCAGATATCATTTGAAAGCAGGGACTTCTTGATACAACCATTGTGCAATTCAATATAATTATATTGAGTCAACCTTCATCCTCCTGTGAAAATGCTTTTGGAAAATTATAATGAATTATCCAATTAGAGAGTGTGGTACCACTTGCTATTATGAAGAGGAAACTATGAAACAAAAATAGTGGGTATTTTATTGTATAAGAATTCAGGCTAAGAAATGGAATCCCAATTTCTGTGGCAGACTGTTATTTGAAAGGTACAGTAAGATTACCTTGATTACAATTAATAATAAAAGATCATCTGGTTTCATTTAAACAATTAAGTGAGGGAACAAATGTAGACAGAGAACATTTGTCGAACTTCAAGTTGTTGAGAAAACTAGATTTAATTAGTCAATAAATAGCTTTAGTTTTATGTGTGCGTGTGTGTGTGTGTCTGTGTCTGTCCAAGCATTAGAAATTCAGAGGACTGTATGGATCCCTTTCAATACATGTGCAAACGGTGTTAAGCAGCAGTGCACTTAACCATAGTAGAATGGCACTGAAGTTGTTAAAATTGCTCCAGCATCTACCTCTATCTTCTTGTTAATGCAGAACCTGGGAGGCAGCAGTGTTCACTCAAGTAGAGAAAATATTAATCATTTCTCATTTTTATATCCAGGGTAATCATTTGCAAAAGCTATGTTTCACTATTGCAAATAAAAATTAAGGGTATTATCTAATTGATTTGTCCAGCATGGAACTGACCTGAAAGTTACAAGCTCAAAGACAGATTCTGAATGTCTTACTTCTACAAGAAACTCAAACAGAAAACTCAAAAAATGCACCAGGTGCTGACGGTACATGATTCACTCACACATTCAACAAATCTTTGCTGTATGGCCAACATACATTACATGCTATCCTAAGCAGAGGACACAAGCTAACATTTATTGATCAATTTCAATGGGGAAGACACTGATCTATTAATTCCTTAAATCATCTCCATAATTATCTCATCTGTCCATTCTTACTAATGGGAAGATGAGGCCGTGATACTATGAGGGCACTAACACCTTGCCAAAGCCACACAGCCGGACAGTGGCAGAGCCTAACTTTGAAACCTGGGGACTCAGCTTCACGCTCCAGACTAAAGTCATTAGTCTCTATCAATTGTATAAGTTGACCTTTTTATAAGAAGACCTGAAAAAGGAAATAATCTATTACCGGAACCTGGAAATACAGAAAGAACAGTCACATTTCAGAACTGCTGTTGTTTCTGCAAGGTGGAGAAGCAGCAAAGCTCCACTGTTCAACCCCCAGCTGCAGCTCTGGGTTATTTTATTTACTGGTTTAAAAAAACCCAGAAGATGGGGCTGTGATTCACAGTTGCAAAAATTCAAGTCAGCTCTAAGAGTACCTGATTTCAAAACAAAGAAAAACAGGGCAAGAGAAAGAACACGAGAGAGAGAGAGAGAGAGAGAGAGAGAGAGAGAGATATTTGCAAGCAACAGATAACAAGGAAGCAGAAAATATCAAAGGCAGAGTAACTTCTGAGTATTTTTTCTTAATTACACCAAGAAGACATGACTTAACTAACAAGGAACCTAGTTCTCCAAGCTTCTCAGCTAAAACACTTTCAATATGAACAAAAGACTGACATCGAATGTAGAGGCCGGAGAGAGAGGACTTACTTATTCCATAAATGACTTATTTTCAGTGTTATAATTAATCAATTATTCAGTAAAGGTACAGAATGTGCACAACTTAATAAAATTGGAATTTTGCAATTTTACAAGACTATGTCTATAAAACAGTATGAAGTGTCCAGCTCATGATTAACTGTTTAACATAATACAGAAGCCTACAAACAGAAAACAGACTGGCTTCCGAACCTGGGTCCTTAAAATACTCATCCAAATTTTCCAATCATGTCTCTGTCTTATTAGATATTCCTCTCGTGATCTGATCTGTTCATGTTCTCTTGTATGTGGAACAAGAAAAGGACAAATAAAATATTTTAAAGGGCAAGTATTTGTCTTACCACTCAAGACACTCCATCCTGTATCTTATCCCTGGGTTCCCTGCCCGGCTCCTAACTTCAGCTTCAGGCAAATGCTCACCCTGGGAGGCAACAGTGATGGCTCAAGTGGCTGAGTCCCTGCCACCAAAGTGGGAGACTCAGACTGAGTTTCTGCCTCCTGGCTTAGCTCAGCTTAGTCCTGGACTTTGTGGGCATTTAGGAAGTCAATCTCTCTTTCTCTTTCTTTCTCTCCTCTCTCTCTCTCTCTCTCTCTCTCTCTCTCACTCTGCCTAACTAAATAGCATTTTTAAAAAAGGAAAATTTCTTTTTTCCCCCAGGTAACTGAAAATTGTAACTGAACAGAGTGAGAAACAGGAGATTAAAGTTTACTCTGTATCCGGGAAAGAAGATAATAAAAAAAGCCAAACGTAACCAGGTCATACGAGAAAAATTAATGGGAGGCACAGTCAACACCAGTCTGCCTGTGGCCAGGCCCCAGGTGAGGGAATCTTCACAGCCCGCCTGGGGTCTCTGAGCACCTATCAGTGGACTGACGCTGAGAGCAGGAGATAGGATGGGGCGGGGCACTGGGGATGCTGCTGACAGGTGCAGGACTCTCCACTCCAAATCATAAGCAACGTTTACAGGCAGGCGAGTTCAAATCTCTCTTTACTCTAACAAGGGGATACACTGAATTTGAGCTTTTAACAGTCTGGAAGTAAATAATCAAACATCATTGTTCATGCCCCATAGGAGATACCCACTACCTAAAAATAGGAATAATAAATAAAACTGTATCTCCAGTGACAGCAGGAGCTGCTCACTCAGCCTGAGGTTTGTAACCAGCCACACGCACGGATTTACCGAGAGAGGATTCCTGATAGCTGTTTTGTTCCTTCTGTACTTCAGATTATTACACGTAGATAGAAAAGAAAGTGTATCCCCTAAAATGGGTAAGAAATTCCAAACAAGATCTGGCCAGTTTACCCAAATGAATTTGTTCAGTTCATCTATATTATATTTAAAATATATCTACAGACTATTTTTAAAAGTATTTTTTAAGTTTGTTACAACTTAGGGGTTTTAAAAAGGGAAGTATATGTGTGTGCATATATGTACATGTGTATAATACACATACATATTGCAGATAGATAGACCGAAAGACAGACTGACCAAACCAAGCAGGCATTTCCTTTTGGACAGATATATCTGGTTGACAGTTCACCAAAGCTATTTTCCTCCTTGTTTTTTTATTTTTTTAAAAAAAGATTGATTGGTTGATTGATTTGAAAGACAGGGTGACTAGGCAGGGGTGATTTTCCATCCACTGGTTCACTTTCCAAATGTCCACAACAGCCAAGGCTGCTGGGTCAGGCCGAAGCCAGGAGCCAGGAGCTCCAGTTGGGCCTCCAGAGTGGATAGCGAGGATCCAACAACTTGAGCCACAGTCTGCTGCTTTCACAGGTGCAGGAGCAGGGAGATGGACTGGAAGCAAAGCCTCTGGGACTGGAACCAGCCTCCAATGTGGGATGCTGGCATCACGAGCAGCAGCGTGACTCAGCGTGCCGCAGTGGCATTCGCATCACCGAAGTTTTGAGAAAGTCTGGAAAGATTTCAGAGTGCATACTTTTGCAAGGGTGAGTAACTTTACCTCATGCGTCATGCATGAAACACGAAAATTCTCATGCAAGAAATCACAGGAACGAAGCCCGCCTGCTGTTTTCCTTTTCTAGTTCTTTCTATTAACCAGCTGGCCCTTTACAGAACCACACGCACACTGACGTCTCCCTGTCATCTCTTCCTTCATTCACACCCCACACCTACAGCCCAGGAGAGCAGCCAGGTGTGCTTCACTGGCCTAGAGTTACATTTTGACGACCTGCTACTTTCATTCTCCAGGATGAAAGGCAGAGAACCAGAGAACGGATGCCCACAAGCACTTTGTTTATCTATGCAGAAGTGGCCCTTAATTGATGGAGCAACAAAAGCAAAAATGGCTCTACTTCTACTTTTCATTATTTTCTCTCTTTCTATGACAGCAGGTCCAAACACTGTCATTACAGCTTCTCATATGTGTGTAAATGGCTTGCACGATATTGCCTTCACTGATTTTTATGTTCCTTTGCATTCTATAACTTTCTGGCTGGCACTTTTAGCCTGTATTTCAAACTACTTGGCAATTTCCTGAAAAACGTGTTTATTTCCCCTCCGGAAACCCATATCTGGTCATTGCTCTAAATCTGAAGGATGCTTGTTCAGTACTGATACTGAATTCTTCATATGCCCTTCTAAAAGCATTTAATAGTGACAAGAACAGAAAGAAAAAAAATCTGTTTTCATATAAACTATTCATGCCCCCATATATTTCTTTTTTTACTGGTTTACATATTCTTTGCTTAATTCAACAGACTTTTTTTTGACAGGCAGAGTGGACAGTGAGAGAGAGAGACAGAGAGAAAGGTCTTCCTTTTCCGTTGGTTCACCCCCGAAATGGCCGCTGTGGCCGGTGCACCGCGCTGATCCGAAGCCAGGAGCCAGGTGCTTCTCCTGGTCTCCCATGCGGGTGCAGGGCCCAAGTGTGTATTAAGTAATGGGCATTGTGCTAGTTCTGGTGTTTCAAACAATCATCAGCTTTGACTTCAATAACCTAAGAGTACAGCGAGAAAGTCTGTTGAAGAAGAAGGAGAAGGAAGAAAGGGAAGAGGAGAGTGAGAAAGGAGGGAAGAAGAGAATGAGAAGGAAGGAAGAGGAGGAAAGAGAAGAGAGGGAAAAAGAGCAGACATTAGTGATCACTACCTAATATGATCACTGCTGAGACAGTGGTGCACCTAAATTCAGAGCCACGTGGGTGGGTCCACAACATACTTCATGGGTGGAGATGCATCCAAAAGCAGAGGAAAGGCCACAGGATTACGGGTCATATCAAGTTAAGTGTATTGACTGAAGGCTTTTCACAATATTTTCTGTATTTTGTTGAGCCTTGGAAAGGAAACAATAACGTACTTGTGACTTATTTATGAGAGAACACAATGGAACAGCCAAATGATTACATAAGACTGATTCAAATAGCAGTCGTAAGATCTTGTATTAGTATAGCGTACTTCCATTCATATTCTTACTGCTCCAAAACTTTTAACTCACATGGAACATAGCAATTGTATTGCAAATTTTATTTAAAATCATATTATAATGAAAGAATAGTAAAAAGTATAAGGATGAAAATCGTGGTAGAACACAGGAGAAAAGATATTCTAAGCATCCCGTGGTTCCAGAAGAAAATACATCACCAAATCATCATTTATAAGTGCACTAATATTGTATTCTAAAATTAAAAAAAAGAATCTGTTCACTAAAGCAAACAGAGCTAATCAAATGGAATAGAGGGCTTCAAAAGTGCACAGAAATTGAAAGTTATGAAAAAAGTCTCAAAAACTTTTGCACCAAAATTATCCTATATTTTGTTTCCATTCTTTTCCCCACATACTTTTTGAGGTGCCCTCATATAAAGAATTTATAATAATCGAGTTTCCATTTTCCAGGATGAAACGTGGAGCAGGGCACTTGATGAGGTACAACTAAGGTTTAACACCAGGTAGCAAGAGCCCATGTGAACCCAGGAAGAGATGGGCCTAGTGCCTCTAAGATGGGAACTGAAATTCTAGAAGCCAGAAAAGATGCCAAATTTTGAGAAATGGATAAAACAAAGAGCTTGTCAGAAAAAAAATTGCTTCAGGGAAAAAAAAAAAAGCTTACAGAGTAGGCCCCAAGGGGCTCCAAAAATAAGCTGTCCTTTAAATTGTTTAAAAGTAATGCAAGCAAATAGACACACACAGAGACACACGTACACAAATGGACATTTTCTTGGTCTAAATCAAATCTTTGCTTTTTGTAAAACACATTTTCAAAAAAATGTCCTTGAAGTTTTAAGCTCCACTGGTCCAAGACAAATCTAATGAAAGTCAGATTTCAGTGTGACTATGACACGGTCTGCTTCCTCCCTAGGAGCATACAGCTGCCACTTGCTTTATGAGATGTGCTTCTTGGTCCGCCCCAGAACTACCTGGGACTCTTAAAATGATGCAGCAAATGCACGCCTCTGTGGGTCTCACAAGAAAACATGAGTGACCTAAGGAACTTCTGGCTCCACTAAAGAAAATCCTCGATAATTACAAAGGGGAGTTGTCTTCCCAAGAATGAAACTGTCATTTAGGTTTGAAGGTGTAGCCCAGGGGTAACATGAATGATACCACTTCTTACTCAACCAGTAACCCCACAGTCTGTCTACACCATGGCATATTCCTCATCACACTGCCTTTTTTTTAATTCTTTTTTTAAGATCTATTTTATTTATTTAAAAGAGTTACAGAGAGAGGTAGAGACAGAGAGAGGTCTTCCATTCACTGGTTCACTCCCCGAATGGCCACAACTGCAGGAGCTGAGTTGATCCAAAGGCAGGAGCCACGTGGGTGCAGAGGCCCAAGGACCTGGGCCATCTTCTACTGCTTTCCCAGGCCATAACAGAGAGCTGGATCAGAAGTAGAGCAGCCAGGACCCAAACCAATGCCCATATGGGATGCTGGCACTGCAGGCTGGGACTTTAACCTGCTGTGCTACAGCGCCGGCCCCTACACTGCCCTTTAAAGAACCATCTTAGCAAAATCAAAGTTATGGGGTCAGTGCTGTGCTGCAGTGGGTTAACGCCCTTAGCACCGATATCCCATATGGGTGCCGGTTCGAGTCCCAGCTGCTCCTCTTCCAACCCAGCTCTCTGCTATGGCCTGGGAGAGCAGTAAGAAGATGTCCCAAGTCTTTGGGCCCCTGCACCTGCACGGGAGACCCAGAAGAAGCTCCTGACTCCTGGATTCAGATCAGCGCAGCTCCGGCCATTGCGACCAATTGGGGAGTGAACCATCAGATGGAAGACCTCTCTCTCTCTCTCTCTCTCTCTGCCTCTCCTCTCTCTGTGTGGCTCTGACTTTCAAATAAGTAAATAAATCTTTAAAAAAATAAAATAAAAGTTATGGTTTAACTAATTCTTAGACACCTTTTGCTTCTGAGAAGACAGCCATGGCTTTCAAACTCTAAAGTTTTATTTTAAATTCAGGTAACAATGATTATGGGTTGCTGCTCTCAAAATTCACTTTTTGAAGGGGTAACCTTCAGGACCACACAGTGTGAGCTTATTTCAAAAGAGGGTCTCTATGGAGAGAATCAGGTTACAGTGAGGCCATTAGGGTGGCCTGTTACCCAGGATCCTTGATATCCTCATAAAAGGAGGGACGAAATTCAAACCCAGAATCAGGCAGAAAGGGATGAGCATGTCTTTTAAGTCTTGTTTATCACGTTGTCCACATATAGACAAGTGGGCCAAAGACAGAGCATCAGCAGACCAAGAATGAGTGTGATATACATAGTCATACTGCCATTGGATGGGGTAGAAATAAAGCTGTCCCCAGCAAGGCAGGGAAACCCTCTGTCTCTACAAAAGGGTAGAAAATACTTCTACCTGCCAGCAGCCCAGGGAGAGAGCCCTGTCAACCTTGCAATCCTGACAACTCAAGCGAAAGCACAGCTAAGACTCCCAGCAGCAGTGCCTGGTGGGACCAGGTCTGTGTGTCACTGTTTCCCAGCGTGGATGATCAGCAGAAGAAATCAGTAATGAGGATGAGAAACAGAGACATTCTTTCTGAGATATCCCCAAACTGGCATTAGCAAAGCAATGTTCAGTTCACCCCTACTAAATAGGTGAGGACATTTGCCATTT
The DNA here is from genome assembly GCF_964237555.1 of Oryctolagus cuniculus. NCBI lineage: Eukaryota > Metazoa > Chordata > Mammalia > Lagomorpha > Leporidae > Oryctolagus > Oryctolagus cuniculus. The sequence continues at coordinate 123,430,624 of NC_091439.1, forward strand.
TCAAGAAACTAGAGGGCAGTTATTTAGCAAGACACTAGTTTTCATGGGCTTTCCTGGGCACTAGGAGACAAAGGAATTACCAGTCTGTGGCCTGAACCACTGAGGGCAGGGATGCTGCAGGAGATGGAAAGTCTCTAGGAGAAGAAACTCGATGGATACAAGTCAAAAGTTACAGGAAAAGCATCAGACAGGAGCACTGATGGCCAATAACACCTTTATTTTATTTTTTAGCGTTTATTTTATTTATTTCAAAGACATAGTTTCAGAATAGAGAGAGACAGAGAGCAAGTGTGTGTGTGTGTGTGTGTGTGAGAGAGAGAGAGAGAGAGAGAGAGAGAATCTTCCATCCACTGCTTCACTCGTGAATGGCCCTGGTCCAGTACTTGAATATGCAATGCCTACATCACAAGCAGTGGCTTAACCCACTGTGCCACAATGCCAGCCACCATTTCATTTCTTCACTCTGTCTCTTTTTTTCCTTCAAATCATGCATGTTCTGAGTCCTTTACACTAATTAATTTTAGCCTCATAAAAACCTTATGAAGTATTACTACTGTCATCATTGACATGCACTCCAAAGTCCCTATCAGAGGCATGAATGGTTGCACAAGTCAGGTTTAATCCTTGCTGCATTAAGGAGAGGCAAGGAGAGTTATAGGGCATTTTGTAGCCTGATTCAAAGAATCTACAGGATTTGGGATTTACGAAGATGATTTGGGATAAGGCTCCGAAAAGCCAGGTTTCATTATGGATCAGGTCCTGTCATGAGGCAGAGTTGATCCTGTAACTGAGTATATTGGTCAGCAAATTCTAGAAGAAAGACAGGTTACATAAGGCTAATGAAGTAGCAGTCACTCATATCACCAGGAATTTTGTAGTCTGCACAGGGAGATTTTCCTTTATCTTCACTTAGACAATATTATCAATTGCTCTCATCTTGTGTCTCTTTATCAAAAGCACAGAATGACCTTGTCTGATATTAGCTGATATTAACACTCTATGGGTTTTTTTATTTCTAACAGGATAACACCAAGGCCCAGGCCAGCTCCTAAGAACACCAAGGCCAAGATGTGTCAATTCAGTTGCCCCAAATTACCCATTGATAAAGAAACAGACGTGGGCATTAGGCATAGAGGCACTCCCACGATGGAGTGACTGAGTTCAAGTCTCAGCTCTGCCCCGACTCCAGCTTCCTGATACTGCACACCCTGGGAGGCAGCAAGTGATGGCTCAAGTACTGGGGTCCCTGCTATCCACCTGGGAGGCCTCAGTTCCTAGTCCCCCAGGAGTGGCCTGGACCAACCCTGGCTATTTCAGATATTCAAAGAGTGAAACAGCAGATGGGGCATCTCTGTCTGTCTGTCTGTCTGTATCTCTCTGTCCCTGTGACTTTCAAAGAATACATACAAATGAATAAAAATAATGGTTGTTGTGCTGCAGTGGATGAAGACACCACTTGGGATGCCTGTATCCCATATCAACACACCAATCAGAGTTGTGGCTACTCTGCTTCTGATTTGGCTTCATGATAATGCACCTGGGAGGTAGTGGGTGATGGTCCAAGCACTCAGGTACCTGCAAACCAAGCCATGTGCAAGGCCTGGAGACAGTTCCTGATTCCTGGTTTTGCCTTGGATCACTGAGAGGTGAACCAGTAGATGGGAAATTTCCTTCTCTTTCTCACTCTCTCAGTGTGTGTCCCTCCCTCTCTAAGTCATTCTTTCAAATAAATAAATTGTTTAAAAGAAAAGAAAACAGAGGCCCAGGAAGTTCGAGTTACTGACCAAAGGTCACACAGATGAGTGCAAAGCAAGCTGTGAACCTGAGTAATTTCACTCCAGGCTTTGACCCTGTGCTATAATCAAGAGCCAGAGGTAGCAGTGGTGACAGCCTAATGCCACCTGTCCCAGACCAGAGGACACCACAAGTGATATTCTAGGAGATACGGTGTCAAGGATGCTTTTGTCTGCACAATTTTATTCTTGTTTATGTAACTTGTATTTATAATTTCCTTTTTTAAATTTATTTGACAGGTAGAGTTATAGACAGAGAGAGAGAGAGAGAGAGCAAAGTCTTCCTTCTGCTGGTTCACCCCCCAAATGGCCACTACGGCCGGCACTGTGCCGATCTGAAGCCAGGAGCCAGGTGCGTCCTCCTGGTCTCTCATGGGGGTGCAGGGCCCAAGCACTTGGGCCATCCTCCATTCCCTTCCCGGGGCCACAGCCGGAGCTGGACTGGGAGAGGTGCAAACGGACTAGAACCCGGTCCAGCGCCACAGGCAGAGGGTTAACCAAGTGAGCCACGGCGTCAGCCCCTGTACCTTCTTTTTATTTTTTCTCAACTTTTATTTAGTAAATATAAATTTCCAAAGTACAGCTTAAGGATACAATGGCTTTTCCCCCTCCATAACTTCCCTCCCACCCGCAACCCTCCCATCTCCCAATCCCTCTCCCATTCCATTCACATCAAGATTCATTTTCAATTCTCTTTATATACAGGAGATCAATTTAGTATATATTAAGTAAAGATTTCAACAGTTTGCACCTACACAGAAACATAAAGTATAAGATACTGTTTGAGTACTAGTTATAGCATTAATTCACATTGAACAACACATTAAGGACAGAGATCCTACATGAGGAGTAAATGCACAGTGACTCCAGTTGTTGACTTAACAAATTGACACTCTTGTTTATGGTGTCAGTAATCACCCTAGGCTCTTGTCATGAGATGCCAAGGTTATGGAAGCCTTTTGAGTTCGCCGACTCCAATCTTATTTAGACGAGGTCACAGTCAAAGTGAAAGTTCTCTCTTCCCTTCAGAGAAAGGTACCTCCTTCTTTGATGGCCCGTTTTTTCCACTGGGATCTCACTTGCAGAGATCTTTCATTTAGGGTTTTGTTTTGTTTTGTTTTGTTTTGCCAGAGTGTCTTGGCTTTCCATGCCTAAAATACTCTCATGGGCTCTTCAGCCAGATCTGAATGCCTTAAGGGCTGATTCTGAGGCCAGAGTGCTATTTAGGACATCTGCCATTCTATGAGTCTGCTGTGTATCCCACTTCCCATGTTGGATCATTCTCTACCTTTTTAATTCTATCAGTTAGTGTTAGCAGATACTAGCCTTGTTTATGTGATCCCTTTGACTCTTAGACCTATCAGTATGATCAATTATGAACTGAAATTGATCACTTGGACTAGTGAGATGGCATTGGTACATTCCACCTTGATGGGATTGAATTGCAGTCCCCTGGCACATTTCTAACTCTACCATTTGGGGTAAGTCAGAATGAGCATGTCCCAAATTATACTTCTTCTCCCTCTCTTATTCCCACTCTATATTTAACAGAGATCACTTTTCAGTTCAATTTAAACACCTAAGAATAATTGTGTGTTAATTACAGAGTTCAACCAATAGTATTAAGTAGAACAAAAAAAAAATACCAAAAGGGATAAAGTATTAAGTTGTACATCAACAGTCAGGACAAGGGCTGATGAAGTCATTTTTTCTCATAGTGTCCATTTCACTTCAACAGGTTTCCTCTTGGTGCTCAGTTAGTTGTCACCGATCAGGGCGAACATATGATATTTGTCCCTTTGGGACTGGCTTATTTCACTCAGCATGATCTTTTCCAGACTCCTCCATTTTGTTGCAAATGACCGGATTTCATTGTTTTTGACTGCTGTATGATATTCTACAGAGTACATGCTGTATAGTATTCTATAGAGTACTTCTTTATCCAGTCTTCTGTTGATGGGCATTTAGGTTGATTCCGGGTCTTAGCTATTGTGAATTGAGCTGCAATAAACATCAAAGTGCAGACAGCATTTTTGTTTGCCAATTTAATTTTCTTTGGGTAAATTCCAAGGAGTGGGATGGCTGGGTTGTATGGTAGGGTTATATTCAGGTTTCTGAGGAATCTCCAGACTGACTTCCATAGTGGCTTAACCAGTGTGCATTCCCACCAACAGTGGGTTAGTGTCTCTTTTTCCCCTCATCCTCGCCAGCATCTGTTGTTGGTAGATTTCTGTATATGAGCCATTCTAACCGGGATGAGGTGAAACCTCATTGTGGTTTTGATTTGCATTTCCCTGATTACTAGTGATCCTGAACATTTTTTCATGTGTCTACTGGCCATTTGAATTTCCTCTTTTGAAAAATGTCTATTGAGGTCCTTGGCCCATCTCTTAAGTGGGTTGTTTGTTTTGTTGTTGTGGAGTTTCTTGATTTCTTTGTAGATTCTGGTTATTAATCCTTTATCAGTTGCATAGTCTGGAAATATTTTTCCCATTCTTTTGGTTGCCTCTTCACTTTCCTGACTGTTTCTTTCGCAGTACAGAAACTTCTCAATTTGATGCAATCCCAATTGGTAATTTTTGCTTTGATGGCCTGTGCTTCCAGAGTCTTTTCCTAGAAGTCTTTGCCGGTGCCTATGTCTTGCAGGGTTTCTCCAATGTTCTCTAATAATTCGATGGTGTCGGGTCGTAAATTTAGGTCTTTAATCCATGTTGAGTGGATTTTTGTGTAAGGTGAAAGGTAGGGGTCTTGCTTCATGCTTCTGCATGCGCCAGCCCCTATAACTTCTATAACTATCAAGCTAGTACCAGTGGTGATGGTTTCACGTCTCACCATTCTGCAGTTTAAGTTATGTTAGGCACTGGCATCATGATACAGCAGGGTAAGCCTCCTCTTGGGAGGCTGGCACTCCATTTGAAAGTATCTGGGCTCATGTCCCACCTCTGTTTTTAGTCCAGTTTCCTGCTAACACATCTGGAGACAGCAGTAAATGGCCCCATATTTGGGGCCCTGCCACTCATGTTGAGAGACCCAGAGACAGTTGAAGGTTCCTGGCTTCATTCTGGCCCAGTATCAGTCAGTGCAGACATTTGGAAAGTGAATCAGCAGTTGGAAGACCTCTTTGTGTCTCTCCCTATCTCTGTCACACTTTCAAATAAACAAATATATAAATCCTAAACTAAATAATAAATCAATGTTCTTTTATTTAAATATATTTTTCACTTTTTGGACTTGGACTTTGTCTAAGATGGAAAAAAATCTTCTAACTGTAAACCAAAAGGATAATTTAGTGTTATTAAGAATTACTTTTAACCAAGTCACCAGATATTCCCATCCATCAGACTGATGATCTCAGTTCCAACATCTTTCTCACTTTACATGTGAGTATTGCAACACATGTTTCTCATCTGACCAACATACATTGTATTACTATCAACTGTTATGCAATCCAATCCAAACTTTTAACATTTAGTGATTCACGGTGTCAGAAAATAATTTAAAATACCGTTCTTTTTTACTTTTACTCAAAGATATATGATAATGTAATGAGAAAGAGTTTCCAAGAAACTTTTTTAAAATTATACTATAGTTTAGGAAATTAGTACAACTTAAGAAAGTAGGTGATAACCATGATTTCAAAGACATACAAGAATGATATCAATGTAAAATACATGTTTAAAATAAAACACAATATTCCAAGTTGATGTAACTTTCATACTCTATTAGATGCTTCTAGGAGAATTGCTTAGTAGGTTCTTTTAATGCCAATCTTCATAATAAAGGATTATGTCCTAGCTAATTAAACTTGATGAACAGAAATTCAAATGCCAACTAAAGGATTTGCAACTATCTAGTTATTTATTTTTCAGAATCATTTTAGGGGGTTCCTACAGATATTTATTAAATTTTTAAAGCATTTTATTTTTAACTGACAAATTGTACATAAATATGGGCATCATGTAATGTTTCTATACTATTTTTTTAAAGTTTATTTATTTGAGAGGTAGAGTTACAGACAGTGAGAGGGAGACACAGAGAGAAATGTCTTCCACCCACTGGTTCACTCCCTAAGTGGCCACAATGGCCAGAGCTGCGCCGATCTGAAGCCAGGAGCCAGGAGCTTCTTCTGGTCTCCCACGTGGGTGCAGGGGCCCAAAGACTTGGGCCATCTTCTACTGCTTTCCCAAGTCACAGCAGAGAGCTGGATGGGAAGATAAGCAGCTGGGACTAGAACCGGCACCCATATGGGATGCTGGCACCACAAGCAGAGGATTAACCTAATGTGCCATGGCTCCGGCCCCTATACTTTTTTTTAAGATTTTATTTACTTATTTGAGAGGTAAAGTTACAAACAGAGAGAAGGAGAGGCAGAGAGAAAGGTCTTCCACCTGCTTGTTCACTCCCCAATGGCCGCAGCAACTGGAGCTGGGCCAATCTGAAGCCAGAAGCCAAGGAGTTTCTTCCAGGTCTCCCATGTGGGTACAGGGGCCCAAGTCCTTGGGCCATCTTCTACTGCTTTCCCAGGCCATCCATCAGCAGAGAGCTGGATGGGAAGAGGAGCAGCCGGGGCTTGGACTGGAGCCCATGTGGCATGCCATTACTGCAGGCGGAGGCTTAGCCTACTACATGATAGCACCAGTCATATTGCATAAAGGCCCATCAGAATACACTTACTATCTTCTCAAACAATTAACATGTTTAAATTAATTAATTCATTCATTAATCAATTGTTCATTTTTTAGTTTTTAACAGATTCAGTGTAAGTCCAGGATAAACTTACTGTCCCCTCAGTTTACATTTCTTTCCTTAATTGATTCATTAATTTCTAGTTATTTAGTTTTTAACAGATTCAATGTCGTTCACTGACAAAAATCCAAGAACACAATGATATTCCCTTCTTCCTCCCTCTCTGCCCCCCTCCTTCCTTCTTTAAGTTTTCAAGGTAACATATTTTTAATTCTCATTGTAATCAAGGGCTTAATGCACCACCAAATAAAGAGTTCAACAAGTAAGAAGTGCAGAGATCCTAGTTTAGTGAGCATGCAGCCAAGGGCTATACACAATAATAAAATAGAAAGATGACCATTTCTCCCACATACAGGAAATTTTAAAGTAACCCCAGATCATCAGAACTATGGCAGTATAACTTTCTTAAACATTGGTTTGACAAAGTTATAAAACAAAGTTTAATGAACCCTAAAACTCTTTTTGAATATGAATCATTTATACTGTTGTAATTTACCCAAGACAGTTCGTAAGACGTCCAGAGACACTCCGAAGGAAGGAATCCCAGGAGGGGGAGGTGGCAACACTTTATACCCATCAAAGGCCCTGGTGAGTTACTGTTTTCAAGCATGACTACAGACAAACAGTAGAAAACCGTTGGGGTGGGCACAGAAGAAAGAATCCACTTTCCACTATCACCGTGGGCAGTTCTGGCCACAGAAACCTCCTGGAGTTGTTCAAATGATTTCCCAGAGGGAATCTGTTTTATAATCAAGTACCTTTTACTCATTCTTGGACGTTCTACATGCTTGCCTAATTTATCAAGTGTGGATATCTTATAATCTCAATATAAAAATTACACGAACTGTCCTAACCCACAATGATTTCACCTAATATTTTCACCTATTTTAAGCTTTACAAGAAGTGGACACTGAACATTTTGCTATATTCAGACCAGAATGATAGCATGGTACATTAATAAAGATATGTTCATGATATTTAAAAGACAGGCATCCTAGCTATGCCACAATTGAATTGTAGATACGTCTATTGAAAGAAATAAGGAAACATCTTTCCCTGCATTTGAAATTTATTTGAATCTACTTATTTCCTTAGAAGTTTGTGTGTTTTGTTGTGTTTTTAAAAAATAAAACCTTGGGGCTGGCTCTGTGGTGTAGTGGGTAAAGCTGCTGCCTGCAGTGCCAGCATCCCATATGGGTGCCGGTTCTAATCCCAGCTGCTCCTCTTCCACTCCAGCTCTCTGCTGTGGCCTGGGAAAGCAGTAGAAGACGGCCCAAGTCCTTGGGCCCCCGCACCTTCATAGGAGACCCAGAAGCAGCTCCTGGCTCCTGGCTTTGGATCGGTGCAGCTCCAGCCATTGCGACCAATTGGGGAGTGAACTAGCAGATGGAAGACCTCTTTCTCTCTGTCTCTCCTTTGCTCTCTGTGTAACTCTGACTTTCAAATAAATAAATAAATCTTTAAAAAAATAAAACCTCAAATATCATGGCAAGAATCAAATAATTCACAGAAGAGCTAACAAACTAGCATCAGCACATGAGTGGGGAGGAGAAAGTGAGAAGGGACAAGGTTAATGCCCCCAAAATCACACATTGCAAGAAGAAATTGTGGCTTTCCTGCAGGGACTGCAACTCCTAAGTTTAGTTTAAATAACCTGGACCCACAGGCAGACCTGAGAACTGGAGCTTGTATGAAATTGGGCACAGCTGTTACAATCCAGCCCTCCTTGAGGACACTCTGGGAAAAGAATCAGGAGAAGTTCAGAAAAGCAGTATCCACTCCAAGTCTTTTGTTTTTTAAAGATTTATTTATTTGGAGGCAGAGACAGAGAGAGCAAGAGAAAAAGAGACATAGAGAGGACTTCCATCTGCTCGTTCACTCCCCAAGTGGCCGCAATGGCCAGAGCTATGCTGATCCAAAGTTAGGAGCCAGGAGCCTCTTCCAGGTCTCCCATGTGGGTGCAGGGGCCCAAAGACTTGTGCCATCTTCCACTGCTTTCCCAGGCCATTAGCAGAGAGCTGGATCGGAAGTGGAGCAGCTAGAACCGGCGCCCATATGGGATGCTGGCACTGCAGGCAGTGGCTTTACCTGCTATACCACAGTGCCTCCCCTCCCCCCACTCCAAGTATTTAAAAATCACTGTCCGGAAAGCTTCTGAGCAACGACAGTTCAAAGAAGGACATTTGCCGTGGAGATGAAGAAGCAGAATTGGGGATTTTTTAGCTCACACAGAGATGAACTTGACAGAGGAATTAGCTGACATTGAGGAATGCCCACCAAAAGGGTGTGTGGTGGAAAAGCCAGGGCAGTGAGATACACACAACACCTGTAGCCTAGAGTCAGGTCAAGCCACACTCAGCAGCTTGAGGTTCATTATCGATGAGGAGAAAATATTAAAGAGAAACCAGAAAGAGAAGTTGTGTCCCTATAAGTACGCAGGCTCTACTAAGGAAGAAATCTTGAGGGTCAAGAAGCACTGGGGTGGTCACATTTTTGTGTACAGAATGACAAATTACAATGATATTTCAGCATTTTTTTTAAATATCAACAACCCAGCTATTATTTTTTTAGCCACTAGAAAAATACTAAGATTGACTGAGATTCCTGACTTTGAATTCAACAATCCGGGTATTTTACTTTTTTTTTTTATATAGATTTGTTTATTTATTTGAAAGGTAGAGTTGCAGAGAGAAGGAGGGAAAGGAGAGAGAGATCTTCCATCTGCTGGTTCACCCCCCAAATGGCCACAATGGCTAGTGCTGGGCCAGGTCGAAGCCAGGAGCCAGGAGCCTCATCGGAGTATCCCATGTGGGTGGCAGGGGTGCAAACTCCCAAGCCAGCTTCAGCTGCTCTTTCCAGGGCACCAGCGGCAAGCAGGATTGGCAGTGGGGCAGGCAGGCCATGAACCAGAACCCGTATGGGATGCCAGCACTGCCGGAGGCAGCCTAACCCGCTGTGCCACAGTGCAGGCGCCAATCCAAGTATTTTTTAAAGGCCAGATTGAGGAACCAGCGTTGTTTCACAGCAGGGTAAGTAAGCTGCCTTAGACCTGGCCCAGCCCTGACCATTGCAGCCATTTGAGGAGTAAACCAGCAGATAGAAGATCTCTCTTTCTCTCCCTCTCTCTGTAATTCTGCCTTTCAAATTAATGAATGAATTAACTGAAAAAGGAAGGCATATTGACCACTGGGCATTTCACATGGCAGTTACGCCACTGCTCAGAACACCTGCATTCCATATCACAGCACTTGGGTTTGAGTCTCGTTTCTGCTCCCAATTCTAGCTTCCTGTTAGCATACACCTATGGTGGACGCAGGTGATAACTCAACTGGCTGGCTGTCTGCCTCCCATGTGAGAGACCTGGATTGAGTTTCTGGCTCCTGGCTTCTGCCTCGCTGAGCCTCAGCAATTTCAAATATTTGGGGAGTGAACCAGCAGGTTGGATAGGAGCTCTGTTTGTTTGTCTGTCTCTTTCTCACTCCCCATCTCTTTTAAACGAATTTAAATAAATAAATGAAAGCAAGCAAGCCAACCAGATAGACACCAGGAAAACATGGCCTAGAATTTTTAGCATAATAACATTCATGTAAGTGATACTATTTTGTTGTAAACACACAAAAAAGTGACAAATTTTCAGGCCACAGAGGATTTGATTTAGTAAATGGATATGTTATTATCACATCAAAATTGGGAAGTCTTAAGTTTCAATTCAAATTATTTTGGTGTTAATTAACCTTTTACAATAACTTAGGATCATGTCCAACAGCGCCAATTTATCATGCACTGATTCTTAAGTATTTCATTAACTGATTTAAATAAGTTCCATTGTTTTAAAAACCAGCCATTGACTAATGATTTTCAGATTTATGTCTTTGTTCCATGGACTCCTTAGTACTCCAAACTCACATCTATATGCCTTCTGGCATACTTAAGTGTCTCAAGCTTAAAATCTCAAACTTAAAATGTCCCATGAAAGATTCTTGAATCTCTCCGTAAGTCTGTGCCTCCAACAATCTTCCCCATCTTGTTATAGGGTAACTCCATTCTTAAAATGTGTAGGACAAAAAACTTTGAATCAGAGGCAGGCATTTGGCCTAGCAGTCAAGAGACCAGTTTGGATGCCCACATGCCATGTTAGTGGGGCTGAGTTCAGTTCCCAACCCTAGCTCCTAACTCCAACTTCCTGCAAATGCAGATCCTGGGAGGCAGAGGTGATGGCTCAGTGCTTGGGTTTCTGCCACTCCCATGGAAGTCCTGGATTGAGTGCTCAGATCCTGACTCCAGACCCTGCCGTGGGGCCAAGGTGAGCATCTGGGGCATTAACCCAATGACTGGAGCACTCTTGCTCTCTAGCTCTCTCAGCCACCCTCCTTCCCTCTCTCTCTTCTCTCTCTCCTTCTGCCACTCAGGGCCAGTAGTGTGGTACAGTGGATTGAAGCCACAGCTGGCAACTCCAGCATCCCATATCTGAGTGCCAGTTCAAGTCCTGGCTGCTCTGTTTATGATTCAGCTCCTGCTAATATATCCTGGGAAAGTAGCAGATAATAGTCCAAGTGCTTGGGCCCCTGCCACCCACTTGGGATACCTGCATACAATTCCTGACTGCTGGTTTCAGCCTGGCCCAGCTTTGGCCATTGCATCCCTTTGAGGAATGACCCAGAGGATGAGAGATCTCTTTTCCTGTTTCTCCTCCCTTCTCTGTAACTCTGCCTTTCAAATATATACATAATTTTACAAGGCAGATTCATCTCTGATTCCTCTCTTTCCAGGGTTCACATTGAATTCATGAGCAAATCCTGTGAGCTCTCCTTCAACACATATCCCAACGTGGACAATGTCTCACTATTTCTATTACTGTCAAACCATCATCGGCAATACTACTATAAGAATTTTCTAACTTGTCTCCATGTTTCTGCTCTTTGCTAGAAAATTTGATCACAGGATTGTTCCAATAGCTTCCTATTTCTCTGCAATGATGTGACCCTTCATATTTGCCTGGGTCTACATGATCTAGTTCCTTAGAAACCATTCTGACATTATACTCTGCAATTTCCCACTCAGTTGTTTCATTTTCATTTTAGCTACAAAGGCCTCATTTGGTAAGTCAAATTCCCACTATTCAAAATCAGGACGTTTTCATTTGCCCTGTCTTCTAACTAGAAAGTTCTTCAATTAAATCTATGAATTATTCTTAGGCTCCTTTTTCAAGATACACTCAAAAGGTACACATGCCTTGTACTCTTTTTGATCAACAGATACAATGAGACACACTTTACCCTTCTCATTAAACTCCCACTCTAATAACCAATTTATACTCATTTTTATGCTTGTCTTCCTCAGCCAGAGTAGGTTCCATAGGATCAAAATACCATCCAATGTATCCACTGTGGTCTCCCTAGCACATACATATCAGATGTTTAACAAAGGTTTATTAATACATTCTATAATGGCAAAAAAATAGAACTTCATGATTTTATAATATATCCTCTTTTAATCTATCCTTCACTGACTTCCTAAAAGACTCATTGTACAGAGTTACAATTCATAAAATATTAGCAAATTTCATGTGGTTAATGAATTATTAGAGAACATGGTGTGCCTATTCTGGCAAACTTAGCTTTTTCCCTTGGTTATAAATTTTCAATACATGCTCAGGTTTTTCTCACCATCAACACACAACCACAGTCTATATCTGTCTACAGTTCCATCATAAGGGAACTTTTGCATACCTGAGTGCAATTATGTGAAGCCAGAACTAACATTACCTGCCCCATCAGATCTCAGATTTATATATGAGCCAAAGATAAATGGAATTCTCTAGAGCCAAAAGAATGACAACAACCAGAGAAATTTATTCCTAATTCCCAGGCTCATAGATATTTTTAGAAATCACAAGTGGTAGAAAGCTATAATTATGAAAACAACTGTACATGTATTCAACAACTGTGTAACTTACACAATTACATAGCGAAGTTCTAATCTCCTTCCTTACTCTTTGGTGGATTGTGGTAATGATCTCAATCATTTGCATATTCCTGTACCCACCTCCTTTCCATGGTTTCAATATTGGCAAAGAACTGGTACCTATTCCTTAACTTTGGTCTTGGCCAGGTGACCCTGTTGAACCAACAGAGTGAAGGCAGACGTGACAGTATGCTGCTTTCTGAGCACAGAGGTGAAGGGACTGTGAGGTTTCTGGTTGTCCTTTGCTCTGTGGTCATTACATTAATTATGGCAGGCTCTACAGTTTCTATATGAGAGCTCATGGAGCACAGCAAATCCAATCAGCCCATAGAATTCCAGGAACAAGTAAGAGACCCCACAATCACAATACCCTGAAGAAAGTACTTGGCTGAGCCCAGCCCAGCCAAGCCAAAGCCATTTGAAGAATAAATACTTATTGTTTTAAACACTGAGTTTGGAGGTACTTTGTTGTACACAACAGAAAATCAACAGAATCGTCTTTCCAAAACATTCCTTTAAACTTCCTTAAAAAAAGTTCTCATAAGTTTGAAAAAAAGTTCAACCAAATTCAAAAACATGAAATGACTTCCAATCAAAATTTAGGTAGAAATACCCAGTATGATACCTTATAAAAACAAAATGCACAGGAAAAATTTCTAATGAATTATCATTTAATAAATTATTTTCATAGAAATATTAGTAAAATGTGATATTGGAGAGTTTTCATGATAAAGAAGCTTGAATGAAACAAAATAGGAATAAAGAGAATAAAAGCCTTGTGATACTCATTGATGTTAGCAATTCCATATTCCATAAAGAATCTGAGTGTGCAAGAGCCATGTAAGACTGTAGTTTGCTTAAAAGAAAAGAATTCCCAGAATAATAAAAGCTACCCTTTGAAAAATGGAATGAAAAGCGGCACACGATTTATCAGACTGTAACTAAGAGATTGTTCAAAAGCCTAGGAGAACAATCGCAGCATACAGTCCTCAGCCACGAGGGCTACAGACTCAACCTAACATTACCCAGAGGGCCCACTGAAGGAAGACACAGAGGAGACATCTAGACACAGACACTTTTATAGGAGACTGTCATAAAGCATTGGTGGAAAGTCTTCCTGAATATCATGCCAGAATCATTTATTTGAAACCCAAATGGTTCATGAGTCACCAAGACTCTCATAAATCAAAATGGCTGTGAGGGTAACTTGCTTAATTTTCCACTTGTTCTTGTAAAGTACATATACTGAAAGAAAGTTTCCTTTTTATGTGCACATTGAACATACGCTAAAGACAGGCTTTAATTTTAAGAGACTTTGAAATTAATTTCTTTTCCCTCTTATGACTACTTCCCCAAAAGAATACGCATATACATATATGGGCATTAACATCTCTTTAGTCTGACAAGAGAATATATCACTAGATTCAATTCAGAGACAATCAACTAGGTGGAATATTTCAATTCATGGGAATACAGAAGGCCAATGAAACACACATTTTGTCACCTATGTCTCAAATATTCCTAACTCACCATGTGTCATTTTTCCTGTAATAACACATACTCTGTCCTATCCAGCAAAATCAACATGCAGATGGGATTTAGTAGCAGCTCTCTTTTATTAAGAATTTATACAAACCAGAAAATTAATTTCCCATAATTAACTCCCTTAAGCACCAGAGCTGCCCCATAAAATAAATTCTATTATTGTCTGCAGTTTACAGAACAGAGAAATGAGGATTAGATTTGCTAACTCGGGACAGAACCTGAATTGTAAGCCCTGTTGACTGATAACTGACTCTGCCACCATATCACCAGTCTAAAAAGTGGTAAAACAAAATAGTCGTCACCAGATTTCCTCTTAAGGAAAGAACAGTCAGAATTGAAAGACATCCTGCAAGATGCTTGATTAGGAAGTCCAGGCCTTGAGAGAATTAGTTATCTGTAGTCTTTCTACTGAAGAAATCTCTCATTCAAATATTAAACATGAAGTTCATGACAGTTTGATGCTGAACAGTGAGTGGCAGAAGTCTGGACAGTTATCTAGCAAATGTGAATACAGAAATTATTTCTAAAAATAAAGATGTCTGATACTCAATTTACCCTTCTATGTTGGCTACATTCCTCAGCCTTGTGTGAGACATATTTGGTTTGTTTTATGTGTTGGTAGTGGTTAGAAATGAAGAGTTTGGGTTCTACTTCTTGCTCAATATATTAAATGAATGCAGTGAAAGCAGAACCTAAAATGTGGGAGTGATCATTAAAGTGTTGGGTTCATGGGAATCTACAGAAATCTTCAGAACCTTCTTGGGGCCTGTGTTATGGCTCAGCATGTTAAGCTGCCACCTGTGACTCTGGCATCCCATATGACTGCTGGTATCCAGTACTGGCTACTCAGCTTCCAATCCAGCTCCCTGCTAATGCACCTGGGAAGGCACAAGAGACGGGACAAGTGCTTGGGTCCCTGCCACCCATGTGGGAGACCCAGACAGAGTTCCAGGCTCCTGGCTTCAGCTTAGTCCAGCCCCAGCCTTTGCAGACATTTGGGAGGTGAACCGATGGATGGAAGGTCTCTCTCTCTCTCTCTCTCTTGTTCCCTGTCTCTAACTCTGCCTTTCAAGTAAATAAATAAATAAATAAATAAATATTTTCTTAAAAAATGAACTTTCTTATGGTCCTAGATGTCCATTAGAATGAGGAATATGGGAAGAGGAGTTGGCATTTCTTTTAAATAAATATTCAAAGAGTGACACCCCACTGATATCATTCATCCATTTATCCTTTACTGTGCTATACTCACCATTGATGAATCTATCACCCTATCCCTGCCTCTAAGGACACCCACCCTCCCAAGAACAAGTGGCTCATCCTGAGCCCAGATAATTGCCAATCGATGGCACCTCCTCTCTGGGCTGCATTCTTAGTTTGTTTTCTCTTCATCTCCTCCTTTTTCTCTTTCTTCACCCAAAACGAACCCTGAATTAACCACAGCTCTGTTGTGGCCATGAGTCAAGATTCCCTGTATAAACAACATCTGCTCTGTGGGTTCTTCTCCCACAAATAATTGAGTTGATTAGAAAAATACAGTAGTCAGTGAAGTCATATCGAGGACAAGAACCGTGAACAGCCAGAACAGATTGGAGCTCTCCATATTTCTGCATAAACCAACAGTGTGGGAGGGGCACTCCTCACAAACAACAGCTGCCCCTTCACACACGTTGGAATTTAAATCCTAACAACACAATTGCAGGAAAAAAATGTAACTGCTAGCAGAAAGTAAATCTAAATACAATTACCTATCATTGAGTTCAGTGAGGAACAAAACAATTCAGGATGGTTTTAAAACAGCATTTTTACCCACTTTTATCCCCAATAACCTGTTCTCATTAATTTTTATTGGACAGTGAGCAAGGGAGACATGGAGACAGAGGAACCTCCCATCTACTGGTTCACTCCCCAAATGCTGCAAGTCAGAGTTGGACCAGGCCAAAGCCAGAAGCCAGGAGCCCAGAACTCAATCCTCATCTCTTCTACTTGGGCAGCAGGGACCCAGTTACATATGCAGCTATCACCACCTCCCAGAATCTGCGATAGAGGGAATAGGAGATGGACCTGAGAACTGAATACTGGCATCCATCATGCAACACAGGCATTTAACTATGAAACTAATGACAACACTGTTTTTTAAATGAAAACAAAAATGTTATCTAATTTCTTTCTTTGGCCTTCATCCAAGATTTTGATGCCTACATAGTTAACAAACTGTATTAATTACAGCTGGGAGGTACTCTTGTTTTGTACTATTTCTAGACTATACATACACATCCTCAAATACAACACACGCCTCATACTCTTCTCATTTTCTCAAAGGAATTTTTTTTAATTTTAATTTTTTTTTATTTTTTTATTTTTGACAGGCAGAGTGGACAGTGAGAGAGAGAGAGAGAGAGAAAGGTCTTCCTTTTACCATTGGTTCACCCCACAATGGCCGCCATGGCCGGCGCACCCCGCTGATCCGAAGCCAGGAGCCAGGTGCTTCTCCTGGTCTCCCATGAGGGTGCAGGGCCCAAGCACTTGGGCCATCCTCCACTGCCTACCAGGGCCACAGTAGAGAGCTGGCCTGGAAGAGAGGCAACCGGGACAGAATCCGGCGCCCCGACCAGGACTAGAACCTGGTGTGCCGGCGCTGCAGGCAGAAGATTAGCCTAGTGAGCCGCGGCGCCAGCCCCATACTCTTCTCATTTTTACAACAAAGTTTGAAAGACATAAGAACAGATGATACTAACATTGGAAAGAGGACAAAGAATAATAGAGAAGTGGTATCTAGCATGTCTCTTAAAGATACATATCCTTCAGAGACATAAAAGCAAATGGAACAATTAATTACACAATACTACACACAGATAGGGTCTCTTACACTGTAAGATGTACATTTATTCTCTTTATAAATAACTCAGTCTGTGATATTAAGTTATACCAACACAAACTGGATTGAGACTCTTGAACTATTTGCTTTTTCTTAATGGAGACATTTAATGTAATAAATTTCCTTCAAACCACTTTCGCTACCACTCCTAAGTTCTGATATATTTTTGTTGTCTACTGTTTGATTTCCTTTTTTCATTTCTCTTTTATTCCACTGGTTGTTCAAGATTATGTTGTTTAATTACAACACATTTGGAAATTTCTCAATTTTATCCAGTTTTGATGCCTAGTTTCATTAGGTTGTGGTTGGAGAAGATACTTGAGATGACCTCAGCCTTCTTAAATGTGTTAACACTCATTTTGTGACCCAACATACTCCTACTAACTATCCTGGAAAACACTCTGTATGAGTTTCAGAAGAATGCATACTCTGGAGGTGAGCATTAGCCTACAGTTAAGACATAAGTGTCCCACATCAGAGTGCCTGGATTCAGTTTCTGACTCCAGCTCCTGACTCCAGCTTCCTCCAGATGCAGGCCATGAGAAGTGGTGGTGATGGCTCAAGTAGCTGGGTTCCTGCCACTGATATGAGAGATGGTTTGTGTTTCCAGCTCCTGGCTCCAGTGCCAGACCAGCCCTGGCCATTTGCAGGCATCTGAGAAGTGAACCAATGGATGGGAGCTCTCTATTGTCGTCCCTCCCCCGCCCACTTCTCTCTCTCTCTCTTTCTCTGTGTGTGTGTGTGTGTTTGTGTGTGTGTGTGTGTGTGTGTGTGTGATTCTACAAATAAAATTAATGCTGTAGGATATAGTATTGTGTATGTGTGTCTTAGGTCCATCTAGTTTATACTGCTATTCAAGTCCAATGTTTCCTTAGTGATTTTCTGCCTGAATGATCTATCCATTGTTTAAAGTGGGGTACTGAGGTCCCCTACTTTTATTGCATTGCTATTTATTTCTCTCTTCAATTCAGTTGACATCTGCTTTATGTTCAGGTGCTCTCATATTATATACACATATATTTATTATTTTTATATCCCGTTTATGAATGGATCTCGTTACCTTTATACAATTGTGGTTTTATGTCTTTTAACAGATTTTGAATTAATGTTGATTTTGCCTGATATAATTATCACTATCCTGCTATCTGAAGCTTTCATTTGTATGGAATATCTTTCTCTGTCCCTTCACTTCCAGTCTCTGTAAATCTCACAGACCAAGAGGCACAACAGAATTGGATCTTTTTCCATTCAGCTACTCCACATAAACGTGGTCCTCTTGAAGTAAAATCATTGTCAATGGTAAGAACTTACTATTGCATCATGTTAACTACTTTCTGCCTGTTTTGTGTGCCTTGGGGCCTTTCTTCTCCTCTTTACAATTTCACATGGATCAATTCCATTCTCTTTATATTTTCTGCATCTACTATAGATTTGTACATTGTGGATATCATGTAGCTTACAGAAAATAACTTGGTATAACTACTTTAATCAACTTAACATCAATTGCATATAAAATTTCTACATTTTACTTTTCCCCTTCCACATACTTTTGTGCTACTGATATCATACTTTACATCTTTTTCTATTGCGTATCCATTTACCAATTATTGAAGCTGTCATTACTTTTTTTTTTTTTGGACAGGCAGAGTGGACAGTGAGAGAGAGACAGAGAGAAAGGTCTTCCTTTGCCGTTGGTTCACCCTCCAATGGCCGCTGCGGCCGACGCGCTGCGGGCCAGCGCACCACGCTGATCTGATGGCAGGAGCCAGGTACTCATCCTGGTCTCCCATGGGGTGCAGGGCCATTTTCATTTACAAAAGGTAGGCTATGTTTATTTAGTCACAAGCAGTGGACTGACTCAGGTGACTCAATACCACAAGACACTGCTTCTCCTCCACTTCATTCTGAGTCCCAGGGCTGACACCAGACTGGCAGGAGTGCTGCTTGAGGCCTGTTCACAGGTTTACAAGTTTCTCATTGAGGGAGATCTGTGACTGTGTGAGACTGGCCAGGTAGGTCACCATCAGCAAGTCATTGATGTTGCTGTTGAGCATGGTCTCGAAGTCATCGGGAACTATTTTGGGCACGTGGTTAACCAGGCTCATCAAGAAGCGGCCCACAAAGGTATGTGGAAGAGGAAAAGTAAAATGTAGAAATTTTATATGCAATTGATGTACTTGGGCCATCCTCCACTGCACTCCCTGGCCACAGCAGAGAGCTGGCCTGGAAGAGGGGCAACCGGAACAGAATCCGGTGCCCTGACTGGGACTAAAACCAGTGTGCCGGTGCCGCAAGGTGGAGGATTAGCCTAGTGAGCCGCGGCGCCAGCCATGTCATTACTATTAACTATCTTATTAAAGTTAAAAGTGATCCACGCACCATAACTTACACGTCACCATTAATATACTAGAATAGGAGTGGGGACTATCTGGCCCATGAGCCACATCATAAAGCCCACAAAATCATTTGGTTTGGCCCTGCGAGGCAACCAAAGGCAGGACTAGAGATTCGGGAAATCTATAGCAGGCTATTCTTTTTTTTGTACACCAATGTTTATTTTTCAATTAAACAGTCCTTTTTAAACACAAGGAATGAATTCTCAATCTTCATAAAGATGAATTAAAAAAGAAATCCCTCGGTATAGTATGTGTAATTACTGTGTTCTTGATCACTACTGGTGTTTACTATTTAACATCAACAACAAAAGACAGGTTACTTAAAATTTCTAGCTATTTTTAAGTGGATAATTTTGGATGAAGTGCAAATGATGTTGTAAATATACAAAGGTCCTTGGCAGAACAAAATGGCCCACCACCTCTGTATTCTGATGTTGAATATGAGTTAACAGTGATTTTTTTATATGCTAAGCTTTATCAGGTATAGTATTCTTGGCTGGAAGTATTTTTTTCCTTTTTTCAATAGTCTTAATATATTGACCCAATCCCTTCAGACTGCAAGCGTTGTGTTAAGAAATCCACAGATAATCTCAGGAGGGTTCTCTCTCCTTTCCTTCTGAAAAAACACACTGCATAATCTCATTTGCTTCTTGATGTCCCACAGGCCCAATATGGTTTCTTTATTGTTTTTCATTCTCTTGTCTTTTTGTTCTGCTAATTGGTTCATCTTAAATGGCCCGTCTTGAAGTTCACTGATTCTTTTGCATGATTCGTTTTGCAGTTAAAGCTCTCTGTTAAAGTTTTAATTTTTGTAATGTATTTTCCTATTTCACTATCTCTGTTTCTCATTTGTGTTTTTTATCTGTATTGAACTTTCTATTTTGTTTATGTATTGTCCTGATTTTCTTTGTGTTCTCTTGCATGCCATTGAGCTTAAGAGGAGTATTTTTAATTATTTGTCTGGCAATTCATAGACTTCCATTTTGTTGTGTTTGGTCACTACAGCATCATTAGTTTCCTTCCGTCCTACCAGTTTGCCTGACTCTATGATTCATATATCCTTGCATCAGTGTCTGTGCATTCCAAGGTGCTAACCCCACTTTCAGTCTTCACAGAGTGTTTCGACAGATGACAACACCCCCCGCTAGGTCTCCAGCACTGCAATCCAGTGGTGTTGATGCCAGGTGACACTGCTGCCGCTTAGTTGGCTGTACTTCCATAGTCGGTGGATTCCAGTGGATGCGGATCCTGCCTAGTCCCTGGGTATACTTGGAATCCTCAGGTACCCAGATCAAAAAGGCTATCACTGGAGGAAAGTGACTGCTTCAGGGTTCACAAACCGGTTCTTGAGAGGACAAGATTCTTAGCAGGACTCACACAGGTCTCTGGGAGGAGGAGAGACTGGGTGGATTCCTAGCTTGGTATCACTAACCCTGGACCACAGCTTGTATGTTGTGGAACTGAGTCGCAGGCCTGTTTCACGGCCAGAGCCAAGACTGAAGTCTGAAGGCCTGCTTCAAGTGGCAATGGACCGGTGTGCCTTCTGCTAGTTTCCTGGGTGGAAAGGACTATTACTGAACCACAGCTAAGCAGCCTAGAGCCAGATCACAGGATCTCAAAGCTCCCTTAAAGGCACTTCTGCTCATAGAGGACTGCCTAATTATCACTTCTGTGAAAGGATACTGGTAGGGAACCTCCTATTGCATTGATTTGCTAAGGTCCCTCCCAAAGGAATTTTAGATTACCATTAACCTATTCTCCATGTTTAGTGCACATCCCATCAATTTTCTATGAAAAAAAAAATTCTATATGGAGCACATGGTTTGCAACCTCTTTTCAGTCATATAAAAATAAACCAAAAGCGGTAGGTGCTGTGGCTTAGTAGGCTAAGCCTCCACCTGCGGTGCCTGCTCCAGCCACTGCAGTCACTTGGGTAGTGACCCAGTGGATGGAAGACCTTTCTGTCTGTCTCTCCCTCTCTCCATCTGTACTCTACCTCTCAAATAATTAAAAAAAAAACTTAAAAAAAAAAACAAGAATTATTAGAGAATGTTTAATGACTGAGCAATCTTGTATCTGGATATATCAAAACACCCTTATTATCTTGCAATTCAATTGCTTGTGCTTTTGTTACTTTTTCTTCTTAAGCTCTATAAAACTGCTATAGCTAATTTCCTTGGTGTATCAGTTATCTATTTTCATTTAACACATTAAACACAAACTTAACAGCTTAAAATAATACCCAGGTATTTATCTCACAGTACTCATGTGTCAGGATGGGCATAGCTTAGGGAGGTTCTCCAGTCAGGGTTCCAAAAGACTGACATCAAGGTGTCAGCCGGCTGCACCCTTCTGTAACTCAAGTTCTCTTCCAAGGTTGGACAGCTGTTGGCAGAATTCACTTCCTTGTCATGGTAGTACAGAGATCTTCATTATCTCACTGAATATCACTAAGGTGCACTCAGCTCCTAGAGACGTCTGGCAGCTGTCACATGGTTCTCTCAAAGGCCCTCTCACATACTTTCTGTCGCTCCCCCTCTTCATGGAGGAACGACACAGGACCCTGCGCTGTTCTTTCGTCTGCTCGGCCCTCCCCGAGTTTGCTGCTGGTTCTTCCCGGGTTGGCTACCGTCCCTTCCACCTTCGTGGAAGGGCGGTTCCCCCTAGCCACTTTCCCCACTTCCGCAGGGGAGCGGCACACCGCCGGCCGGCTCTCTCGGGGGCTGCACAGGTGTTCCTTCAGATAGATGTTCCCTTTAGATGTTCCTGGTGCATGTTGTCTCTCTCCTCCTTTATAGTCCTTTTCCACCAATCCCAACTCTGCTACCCACAACGCCGAGTACGCTGCTCTCCTCCAATCAGGAGCAGGTCCTGCAGTTTATTGGTTGAACTGGAGGCAGCTGTGTAGAAGCTGTTTCTCCCTTCTCAGCGCCATATTGTGGGAGAGCAGATGCATAGAATAAGTCTTAATTCCAGTAACTTAGTCTAGTCCGGGTTGCTCCCCACAGATCCCCCTTTCTTTTTATTTTTTGGCATTGATACGCGCCTGTCTTCGGTGCCCCGCGGCACACACTCTGCTCTGCTTGCTGGAGTTGCCCACAGGTGCTTACAAGCCCTACCAGTCAGGCAAACCGAATCCGGGTCCTCTCTTCACCATGTTGTGAGGAGGTTTTTAGGCGCTGATGCGTGCCTGTGTTCGGTGCCCTGCAGTGCACGCTCTGCTCTGCTAGAACTGCCTGCAGGTGCTTACAAGCCCTATCAGGCAAACCGAATCCAAGCCCTCTCATTGCCGTATTGTGGGGAGACTTATTGATGTTAATTCGTGCCTGTCTTCGGTGACCTGCGGCTCATAAGCTGCTAGCCGCCCACAGGTGCTTATCGTCTTACTAATCAGGCAGACCGAATCCAAGCTCTCTCATTGCTGTGTTGTGGGGAGGCCTTATTTTTCTCTATTTCTCTATCTCCGGGCATTCCTATTTCTCCTATTTTACTTCTATCTACCAGCATTCCTATTTCTCTCATTTTACTTCTAAACTTCTGTTTCTCTTATCCCTGCGGCTTCCCGGCGCCCGCTCCGAGGCTGCTTCTCCGCACCTCGCCCCGCGGCGGCTTCTCCGCTCTGTGCCGCTTCAGCCCACGCTTCTCTCATCTGCGCGGCTTCCCGGCGCCCGCCCCGCGGCGGGTTCCCGGCTCTGCGCGCACGCTCCGCGGTCTCCGCGCCCCTTCGCGCCCGCACCACGGCCTCCGCGCCAGCCCCACGTTCGCTATCTATTTGCGCCCCGTGCTCTCTCTGCACGCGGCGGCCTCTGCGAGTCACACAGCATAGCTCACGTTTCCACCACCAGCATTCAGTCCAAGTTCCCCGGGCTAACCTGGCAAATTCCAACCTGGCGGCCCACGTCTCTGCCTCTGGTTCCAGATTTTCGCCTTTTGCTCCCCGGGCTGACTTGAAGAATTCCAAGCTGGCTTACGTCTCCGCCTCAGCCTGCCCCCACAGCTTCAATTTCCCTAACATTTTTCTCTACCCGGTATGTTTCCTAACTTTTCTTCCAACAATATTCCCCTCTCATTTCTCCTGGCCTCTCCCCATAGTCCGCATCCGAGTCCAAGCCTCCTCCAGGTTTCACTTTCGCTTTCAATCTCCTAGCTTCCCCGCCATAGTCCGCATCCGAGTCTATGAAAGCTTTCACTTTCGCTTTCAATCCTAACTTCTTTCCCACAGTCCATATCCGAGTCTATGCCTAGGCTTTCAATAGCTTCTTCCGGCACCTTTTCCGTCCGGCTTTCCCCTAGGCTCTTCTAGTCTCTCTCTCCGGTATTTTCCCACTTCTTCCCGTTTCTTCCCTCCTAGGTTTCCTATCCGAGTCACGGCACCATTATGTCGCTCCCCCTCTTCGTGGAGGAACGACACAGGACCCTGCGCTGTTCTTTCGTCTGCTCGGCCCTTCCCGGGTTTGCTGCTGGTTCTTCCCGGGTTGGCTACCGTCCCTTCCACCTCCGTGGAAGGGCGGTTCCCCCTAGCCACTTTCCCCACTTCCGCGAGGGAGCGGCACACTGCCGGCCGGCTCTCTCGGGGGCTGCACAGGTGTTCCTTCAGATAGATGTTCCCTTTAGATGTTCCTGGTGCATGTTGTCTCTCTCCTCCTTTATAGTCCTTTTCCACCAATCCCAACTCTGCTACCCACAACGCCGAGTACGCTGCTCTCCTCCAATCAGGAGCAGGTCCTGCAGTTTGTCAAGTTGGTGAGAGGCAGCTGGGTAGAAGCTGTTCGCTCCTCTCCCTTCTCAGTGCCATATTGTGGGAGAGCAGATGCATAGAATAAGTCTTAATTCCAGTAACTTAGTCTAGTCCGAGTTGCTCCCCACACTTTCTCCAAGCCAGTGGGAGACCCTCCCCATGCAGCCTGCCAAAGTGGAGTCTTAAATAATTGTGATCATTCCACAATGCCTGCCACTGAACCTAATCATGGGAATGGCATCTTACCACCTTTTTCAAATTTAGCATCAGAAAGCACGTCACAGATTTTCTCTAACCTTCTAAGGGGGAGGATTTCACAAGGGTGTGACTTAAGGTGTTACCTTAAGGTAAAACTCCCACATTTAAGTTCCAAATCTACCTGAATTTACTGAACTGTATACAACTTTATCAATTCACTGATTTCAATGTCATAGATTTAGGAATACACTCAAGGCTATCAAAAATGATAATAAAAGACAGACATGGTTATTGCCTATAAAATTTATAATTTAATTTTAATTTATAAGCCTTATGGTGTGTGAAAACATGGGCCAGTAATTATAAGGTAAGTGAAGTTGTAAAGAGAGTGACAATCAACTACTGGAAATTTAAGTGTGAGACATCTACAGTTCATTAATTTTAAATTCATGAATAAATACTCAAAAGTTACATAACCATAAATTGCTTGAAGTACCCTAATGTTTTAATTGCTTTCTATCAGAAAAAAAAAAAAGAAACATAAACTCCAGGTGGAATAAATTTCTGTAAGTAATTTAAATAAAGTTAAAGTGATTAAATAATATAAACATAATATTTTATCAATAAATTACCTATTTCCATGCCCAAGCTCACCTAATGAGCTTTGTAAGGCTCCTGACTAAGTTGCTGAATAAAGAACATATCTTACATTCAGTTGTATTGGGTTACCCTTATTTTACATTTTAAAATATTCTATGAGGGCTGGTGCTGTGGCATAGTGCAGAAAGCCGATGCCTGCAGTGCTGGCACCTCATATGGGCGCTGGTTGGAGACCTGGCTGCTCCACTACCGATCCAGCTCTCTGCTGTAAGCAGTGGAGGATGCTCCAAGTTCTTGGGCCCCTGCACCCGCATGGAAGGCCCAAAAGAAGCTCCTGGCCACAGAAGCCATCTGCAGAGTGAACCAGCAAGTGGAAAATCTCTCTTTCTTTCTCTGTCTCTGCCTTTCTATATTTAAAAAAATGCTATGTTTATGACTTTTCTTAATTACCATTAATATCCGTGGAAATGGATCATGAATGTAGAAAAGTATATTTTACTCTTGAAAACAAGAATATCAAAATGGCACTATGATGAAATCATTTGGTGTTCTTAAACTCCTTGTTTAGAGTCATTTTAACTCCACAGTTCCTCCTGTAACTGAGACTTCTGCTATGAGTTCAGAGGTCAGCTTCTCCCACTGCCCCTCAGGGCTCACAAATATGATTCCAAAAAGTAGTCCCCAGCAAAACTACCCAACCTATGGCAACATGGATAAAATAAACAGTAACAACTTTAAGTACCAACCTAGGTAACTACGGTTATCACTGGAGGATAAAATCATAGAAAATTTTATTTTCTGTGCTTTTCTATACTTACTGTACACATTACTCCAAACTATGAGCATTCTTATAATTCTAAGGAAAAAGATCTTAGAAAAATCCTACAAATAAGAGAAACAATGATTATACAGCCATGAAAAATACAAGAAAATTATACAGTATATAGTATGTTTAACACAATATGTGACTTATAACCCAGCTAAAAGATACCTTTAAGTATTTATGTGATTATCCTATGGACAAGGAAATATATTTGTTATTATTTCTAGATCTTTCTAGAAGACAGCCTTAGCTCCAAAATGTGGGATTTACTCAGTAGACTTTAATTAAAACATGAGGAAGCCTAATCCAAATACTCACTGCTTGCTTGAAAAATTAAAGATGCAAAGGAGAATGTATAAAAGAGATTCTCTTACTTCATAGATTGAAATCCTGCTTAAAGGAGATGAGCAGCTTTGAATATCTACATATTCAAAGAAATGCAATGTTATCTACTCCTTGCCTAAAAATAAATCTAGGTCTTTACATTGTTCAAGGACGCCCTATTAGATTTCAATGGCACTCAATCCATAGGTTAAAAAATTTAAAACTCTAAAGAACAACTGGAAATGCTTACAATGAAAAGGCAAGGGCCTCCATTAGTCACCAGATATACCACAGAGTATTCCCAACAAACATCTTTGCTATATATTTCTTATGTAAGCATTTTTACTGGCATAGCACACATATAATATTACAACTGATAACAGCTATGAAGAGCAAAGTCATCAGAGAATTAGCAGATACCAAAGAGCAAAAGAAGGTCAAATGCAATCTTGGCTTGCTGATTTCACCATCATCAGGGACCACAATCACAACGCTAACCTACAAGCAAAGGAAGAAAGTCGGTGATTCTGCTGATATAACATGCCATTTCATTTTAAATACAATAGATTTAAAACCAAATTATTTAAAAGAGTCCCTGGAACTTTCAGTTGACAAAAGAGAAAACGTATCCTCTTGGAATCGCATTCTGAAGGGCCCTTCATCCCAAACACAGCCCATCAACAGAAGCCAACCCGCTGCGGGGTGCCTGGGCTCACCAGCTATAATCACACAGCTTAATTTCAGCTCTTGCTGCATAGTTTAGTAAGGCTTCTGATCAAACTTTGAAATAACTGAGCGGAATAAAAATATATTCGGATACTGGCAATTTATTCTTGGGGAATAATGAATGGAGAAGCAGAGAGAGAAAGGAAAAGAGAAGAGAGAATGAAAGTTCTTAGAAGAAAAACATAAAAATCAGCAAAGGAAGGAGAGGGAAAATAAAAATGCATTCTTATAAGAATCAGATAACAAAAAACTTTGAAAATGAAAGCTATTGTATTCATTCTTTTTCTGTACATTGTTAAAGTATTTTAATGGATTAAAATTTATTTTGCAAGCTGGCACCATGGCTCAATAGGCTAATCCTCCGCCTTGCGGCACCGGCACACCGGGTTCTAGTCCCGGTCGGGGCACCAGATTCTGTCCCGGTTTCCCCTCTTCCAGGCCAGCTCTCTGCTGTGGCCAGGGAGTGCAGTGGAGGATGGCCCAAGTGCTTGGACCCTGCACCCCATGGGAGACCAGGAGAAGTACCTGGCTCCTGCCATCGGATCAGCGAGGTGCGCCGGCCGCAGCGCACTGGCCGCGGTGGCCATTGGAGGGTGAACCAATGGCAAAGGAAGACCTTTCTCTCTGTCTCTCTCTCTCACTGTCCACTCTGCCTGTCAAAAGAATAAAAAAAATTATTTTGCATTATGATAATGAGGATGATGATGATGACATCCTTCTTGGTCATTTGATAAAACAAAGTATGATAAATGATCTCATCCATAAAGTCTATATGAAATAAGAGAAATATTCAAAAAGTTCACGGGAACTACATACTTATGAAGAGTATACATGGATTTCAAAATGTTTTACATGGATTTCAACATGCTTTGCATTTAATACATTTTAATTTCATTTCTTCAAAAAGTGTTAAAAGTCAGCTTGTATTAAGAAAAGAAGTATGAAGGCTGTGATGTAGAACTTCCCAGATTCCTTAACATATCAAATGCACTCCTTAAGTTGAATCTCTGGATCATCATAGGAAATAGATAGATGAAAATGAATACATGCCTTCTTTTGTAAGAGGAACACTTATTAGTCGACATATTTTTAAAATGTGTGTAGTGAATTTAATATAAAATGCATTCTCATATAAACATGCATATTGAAAGCACATTTTGTCAATTACAATAGAAGAATTCACATTATTTCTTCTATAATAAATACTACTGCAGCGCTATTTCTCGCATTCTGGAAATTAAAATCTAGCACTGCACCTGGTGATTTTATGCTGTACCCAATGTTAGTAGTATAGTAGGAAAACTAGATTTAAACAAGCATCAATTCTAAGAAATTTAAAAGTGTACCTGCGGACATTCTCAGAATCAGGCCAAATAATGATATGACTTATGCATGACTTCTATAGGGCAATTTCACAGTTCCATATATTATGAATGTAATCTCCCGGACTGTAAACAGTATTCCTCAGTTTAGTTCAGCTTTATGCACTTACTTAATCTATAGGACAGAATTTACTTATCTTTTGGTCAACTCAATATGTTTTGACTTCAGTATTAAATACATAGCATGAAATGAGAGTGCTGAATGCTGCTTTATAATTTTACAACCATTATTAGGACTAGCTTCTTGGGCTAATCCAAACAAATTACTGCGCTGTGTGCTGTTGTTTACCTACTCTTAAGTGCCACGACCTGTCTGCAGATTTCAGACAATGTAATTTCCACCAAATTTTGTTCCAATAATGCTGTTCTACAGCTGAGACTACAATCCATTATTTATAATAATCAAATGCCAATTTGCCTAAAGTCATGCAAACACAGTTATTTTGTAATTCGGGTACTATTTTAACCAAGAGATAAAGATAATTGTTTAGGCAGAAATGAAATAATAAAAAACCTGAGACTGTGAATATGACATGTAAAATGTCACAGAAACAGTCATATTTATGAAAGTCACCATTTTAAGTAGTTGGCAAGTATCATAAAAATACATGTGATGTACAGCAGAGTTTTTAAACCAGTGCACTGAAGCTTTTGGAGATGCCACAAGAAATCTTGTACTAAAGGCGTGACCAGTTCAAATAATCCAACTATCAGGGGAAACACTGTGGTGACTGAGCCACTGTCATCCACATGTGAGACCCAGAAAAAGCTCCAGGCGCCTGGATTTAGTCTGGTCCAGCCCTGGACAAGGCAGCCTTTGGGAAGTGACTCAGCAGATGGAAGATCTCTCATTATGTCTCATCCTCTAACTCTACCTTTTAAATAAATAAATAAATAAACCTTTTACAAAATAATCCAATGGTCATCATTTGCAGTGCTATCGTTCTGTAACTCTCCACCTTTGAATACATTTACATTTGCCTTGCAAATCATACTGTCAATCTCAACTGTTAAAGGTAAAGATGTGCATGTGTCTCCCGCCCCAAGAAACAGGATCTCTTTACACTTCTGATAGATCTATTCCCAAAATAGCCTTAAGTGTGTTCAATGAATAAAACAAAAGAGACTGCCTTCTTGTTATTCCAGCATTCTTAGCTCAAAGCCAGAGGTCAGCAAAATTAAGACAAAGATAAAGAGGAATAGCAAACCGTTTGACCTATGGGTAAAGATACTTCAATAGTATAATTAGTGTGAGTTTTTTCTCCTCCTACACACATTCTTTCATGATTTTTAAGTTCTTTTATTTACTCTTCTCTATCACTTCTCAGCCTTTTGGCTAAGATCAAGTGTATTTAGACTTTGCATTTTTCTTTAAAATAATATGGAATAATAATTTTATTTACCTTGGTGTTATTGATCCATATATATATATATCTAAAAGACAATTATTCCTAAACTATGTAAATTACAAAATATTAAATCAGATTAAACAGTGATTTCAAAAATGAAAATTTTCAGAAATTACTGATTAATTCATATTTTGTGACTATTATTATAACAGGAAAATTATATGTGAGACTACATATACTGAAATTTAAAAATAACATTACTACCATAATATAAGGCCACAAACAGATTTCATTCATTAACGATCTTAAGACAATAAAAATAAAGGTGGAAGCATCATAATTCAGAATTTCAGTACATACTACAGATCAGTTATTCAAAACAATCTGGTACTGACATGTGGAACAATGGAAAAAATAAGAGACCCCAGAAATTAATCCACACATACACAACCAACTAATCTTTGACAAATGGGCTAAAATCACTCCCTGAAGAAAGGACAGTCTCTTCAGCATATGGTGTTGGGAGAATCAGATTTTTCCATACAAAAGTATGAAACTAAATCCCTACCTTACACGCTATACAAAATCAACTGACAATTGATCAGTGATCTAAACCCTAGAACCATCAAATTACTAGAGGCAAACAGAGAGGAAACATTTCAAGACAGTGGCATAGGCAAAGACTTCTTGGATAAGAAACCAGCTTCACAGGCAATAAAGGCAAAAATAGACAAATGGGATTGCATCAAGCTAAGAGGCGTCTACATGACAAAGGAAACACTCCACAGTGAAGAGGCAACTGATGGAACAGCAGAAAATACTTGCAAACTATACATCTGATAAAGGACTAATATCCAGTATCAACAATAACAAAACAAACAATTCAGTTAAGAAATGAGCTAAGAATATGAACAGACATTTTTGAAATGATGAAATACAAATAACCAACAAACACACAAAAATATGCTCAGGATCACTAGCCATCAGGGAAACGCAAATCAAAGCCACAGTGAGGTTTCACCTCACCCCAGCTGGAATGACTATCATACAAAAACAAAAAATAACAAATACTGGTGAGGATATATGAAAAAGGTACCCTAATACACTGTTGGAGGGAATCAAAGGAAATGAAATCAGCATATGAAAGAGCTGTCTATACCCCTATGTTTATAGCAGCAGCTGATTACTGAATAACAAAAATGTGGTATATATACATGATGGAATTCTACTCAGTCATAAAAAAGAATGAAATCCTGCCTTTTGTAACAAAATGGTTGCAACCGGAAGCCTGTCCCCAAAAGACAAATATATATTTTCCCTGACTTATGGTTACTAATACACAGAATACAAAAGAAGTGATGTATATAGCAAAAGTGACATTTTGAGATTTGATTATTGTTTATAGTGCCTGTCTATACTATTTGAATAACAGTGGTTTCTCTATTTACTCTTTGTTGAATTTTTTATTTAATGTAGTAGTAAACTTCTAATTATAAAGTAAATTGAAAGTAAGTCATTGTCAGTATGGAGATACCTTAGAAATCTGAATACAGACCTACCATAGGACGCAGCCATCCCTCTCCTGGGAATATGCCCAAAGGAAATGAAACCAGCATATGAAGGAGATCTCTGTACATCCATGTTTACTGCAGCTCAATTCACAATAGCTAAGGTACAGAATCAACCCAGATACCTGTCAACTTAAGACTGGATAAAGAAATTATGGTATATGTAAGCCATGAATTATACACAGTGCTTAAAAAAATGAAATCCTGTCATTTACAACAACATGGATCCAACTGAAAACATTATACTTAGTGAAATAAGCCAGTCCCCAAAATTCAATGTTCTCCCTGATTTGTGGTAATTAATAAATATATGTTTATTATGTTCTCCCTGATTTGTGGTAATTAATAAACAACCTAAAAGGCAATTTAGAGAAGTGAAATTGACACATTGAGATGCAATGACTTTGAACAGCCCTAGTCTCAACTGTTGAGGAACAGTTGTTTTTTTTTTTTTTTTCATACTATTCATTGAACTCTTTACTTAGTATAGGGTTTATCTTAGTGGATAAAGTTAATCGAAAGTGAATTGTAGCAGATAGTAAGAATGGGAATAGGAGAGGGAGGAGGAAGAAGGGTGGCAGTGGGGTGGGAGGGAGGGTAGGGTGGGCAGAATCACTATGTTCCTAAATTTGTATATATGAAATGCATGAAGTTTATATACTTTAAATAAAAGGTTTCTAGGTTAAAAAAAAAAAAGCTATATAGATTCCAAAAGTTTTTCTGCACCAAAATAAGATTCATTATTTTATTCCAAAAAAAAGAAAGAAAGTAGGTCATTGTAAAACTTAAATGAAAAACAAGAAAGGAAAGAGTGAGAGAGGGAGTTTAGGGTGGGAATAGTCAATACACTCTTAAAAATGAAAATTAAAACTGAAAATTTTAAAATTTTATGAAAAACATGAAATTTGTTCCCTATAGAAATAAAGATAAAAATGTTTTTGAAAAAATGAATTCAATGTTAAAGCAGCAAATTAGGGGCCATTTACTGCAGTTCAATTCACAGTAGCTAAGGTACAGAATCAACCCAGATACCTGTCAACTTAAGACTGGGTAAAGAAATTATGGTATATGTAAGCCATGGAATTATACACAGTGCTTAAAAAAATGAAATCCTGTCATTTACAACAACATGGATCCAGCTGAAAACATTATACTTAGTGAAATAAGCCAGTCCCCAAAATGCAATGTTCTCCCTGATTTGTGGTAATTAATAAATATATGTTTAACTCTCACAGCGAGTTAAGACATTAACCTGCAGTATCAAAATCTCATCTAGGTGCCAGTTCAATTCTTGGTTGCTCTATTTTCAATATAGCTCTCTGCCAATGGTCTGGAAAAAGCAACAGAAGATGGCCCAGCTGTTTGGACCCTTGCATCCACCTGGGAAAGCGGGGTGAAGCTCCTGGCTCCTAACTCCTGGCTTCAGCTTGGCCCAGCCTTGCCTGTTGTGACCATTTAGGGAGTGAATCAGTACGTGGAAGATCTCTCTCTCTCTCTCTCTCTCTGTAATTCTGCCTTTCAAATAAACAAATCTTTAAAAAAAAAGAAATAAAATATTTCTCTTTTTAATAATAGCTTCCACATTAGAACTGTTTTTGAAATGTAAGTAAACATCAAATGCATTTCTATATATATATGCTTATGAATTACATAACCTAATTGTGGTTGAGATTTTTAATGTTATTCAAGCATAATTTCCTAAATATTTTCTTTTCTAGAATATATTAACACTTCCTGCAACCAAGACAAAAAATGTGTGACTCATAGTTTTTCATTCAGTTCTATAAGGAATCTGGGAGACAACAGAAACAATTTTTTCTATCTGATTTTAAAATAAGGGAGCAAAGAAAGGTAAATAAATAAAGAATGGGCTTCCTACATTTGGGCATGGCTTTCTGAAAAGGTGTTGCCTGGAGCTACAGTAGCCATTTGTAACCATGAAGACAAAATTATAAGTGACAATCTTGCTGAGGATGTCAAGTGGAGATCAAGGAAAACTGTATATCCTTGATAAAATTCCTGAGTCAAAGTAGCCAATCTTGGGGGCTGACATAGTGGTGCAGTGGGTTAAGCCACCACTTTCAATTCCATCATCCCACATTGGAGAGCCAATCTGCTCCACTTCCCACCCAACTTCTTACTATGCTTGGGAAGGCAGCAGATGGTGGCCCAAGTGCTTGAGACCCTCCACCCACGTGGGGGACCTGGTTGAAGTTCTGGCTGCTGGCTTTGGCCTTGACAAACCCTGGCTGTTGTGACTATTTGGGGAGTGAACCAACAGATAGAAGATAGAGAAGATGGATCTCTCCCTACCGCCTGCCTCTCTCTTCTCTCTCCCTCTTTCTCCTACCATCTCCCTTTCTGTCATTTTGCCTATCAAATAAACAAATAAATATTTTTAATAACTGATCATGTCATAGCTATCCTTGTTTCAGCTAAAAAAAATGTTCTTATAGTATACACCACTTTCAATTACATCACTTGGTGTTTTCAGTATAAAAAATTCTAAATTGGGGCTGGCACTGTGGCATAGCGGGTAAAGCCGCCATCTACACTGTGGGCATCCCACATGGTTTGGAGTTCCAGCTGCTCTGCTTCCTACTTCCCATCCAGCTACCTGCAAATGCACCTGGGAAAGCAGCCACAGATGGTTCAAGTGCTTTGGCACCTGAACCTATAGGGGAGACCTGGACGGAGTTTTTGCTCCTGGCCTCAGCCTGGCCCAGCTCCAGCTGTTGTAGCCATCTGGAGAGCAAACCACTGGATGGAGGATCTCTGTATCTCCTTTTCTCCTTTCTCTCTCTGTAACTCTGACTTTCAAATAAATAAATCTTTTCTTTTTTTAAAGAAACTATTCTAAATGACGCACTGACATTTTAGGCAAACATCTTTGTCTAAGAATTCTAAACTACATTCTGACATTCCTATAGCAGAAACTACTTGTTTTCAACTAATATCCATTTTTCATTTGTGTTAGCAACAGAACTTCTGATTTTAGCTGTAGAGACACATACATCTCCCTGCCCCTCTGAGTGAATGCGTGCCAAGAAATCCTTGCCAAACAGGTACCAGTGAGATTGGTGTGTAGGATTTCCCCAACGGAACCAGGCCTAGAGAGAAATCCTGCCCTCCACTGTCCCTCCCTCCCCTTCCCAGGAGCTGGAATCCAGATGTGCTGGCAGAGTTACAGCAACCATCTGGAGCCACAAAGTAGAACAGAGCAAGAAAGAAAGGCATGACTCCTGTGTTCTGTGCTGCAACTGTCCTTGGTTAACTATGCTTGAGCTGTTATATGATAGAGAATTCATCTTTGAAAAATTTTGTCACTGTTATTTTTGAGAGTTTTTTATTTTAATATTAGCTTAGCCTTTACCCTAATGAAAAAATTTACCCATGATCTCTCTATCTCTTTCTGTGTCTCTTTTTCTCCCTCTCTGTGAATCTGCTATTCAAATAAACAAATCTTGAAAGAAAAATGTTCCCCAATAGGGAAAATGATTTATTTCAGTTTAGATGAGTTTAAATGCTGTAGAAGAACTTCTTGATTTTTCAATTTGTTCAAGGTAATTACCCATCAAAAATTTACATTAATTACCTATGCTTCTAGAAAGCTTTTTATGAAATTTATATTTTTGATTGACACCCTGTAATTGTACATAACATGAAGTAGAAGGTGATGTTTTGATTCATGTATGTATATCTGGATTAGACTAAGCCAGGGTAATTAGCACACTTATTATGGAAAGACTTTTTAGAAGTATGTTTACATGTGTCACATATGCAGATTGAATATATAAATCATTAATAGATAAAAGTATCTGCAAACAATTTAATGTATTATTTTTATCACAATACATAATAATAAATTTATTATAATAAATTACTATGTTGTTTAAAGCGTTCATCAATGAGAAGGAGATGTAGCTATTCTTCAACAAATAGACATGCATGGAGTGCTGGCAGTGACACAATGGATGAGTGTTGCTTTGAGTCCTAGCTGCTCTACTTACAATCCACCTCCCTGCTACGCACCTGGGAAGCAACAGAAGGTGGCCTCCAAGTACTAGGGCCCTTGCCACCTGTGTGGGACACCAGGATGGAGTTATGGCTTTCTACCTTCAGCCAGGCCCTGGCTGCTGTGGCCATTTGGGGAATAAGCCAGAGGATAGAAGATCTCTATCTCATATTCATTCATATTCTGTCTTTTCTTCTCTCACTCTCTTTCTCTTCCTTTCAAGTAAATAAGCATATACATACATAAAATATTATATAAACTGAACATAGTAAGAAGCTTAAGATTCAAACATTTTTATGAACAAATACCAACTTTCTCTTTTGAGTCACAATTTCTTTTGTTTTGTCCTTGTGTTTGATTTCTTGGTGGGTTTTTTAGTCTAACAAGCAAGCTGTATGACTAAAAATTATCAAACTTAAATAACTGGGAGGCCAGCTGTCATTGTGCAAATATTTCATGGATTTCGTGTTCAAGCTGTTTTATTTATCGGATATAAAACTACACAAGAATGCATGGGTAATAAGGCTCAGCAGATTTGTTGATTTACTATTTATACTTGTATAGTAATTTATTTACAACTTCAAACAATCAACTTCCACTCTCTCAAAAGAAGTTAAGAACTGTAAACATTTAAATACTGATATCATCAAATTCATAGCATTGTGAAAGGGTTGTAGAAATGTATGTTAACAGAACACTGACCTTCTAATAAAGACTATAAAATTAATGTAGGAAATACCTTTAAAATAATATTTTCTAACTACTATACCATATAGTATGTAAAATCACTGCAGCTATGCATAATTTTTTAAATATCAAAGTTAAGTATTTTAATCAATGATGAGCATAATGTAAAACCTTATTGAGTACTCTATTATTCTACACAAACTCACTGGAGTGCTGTCTAAAATATTTATTTTAACATGTTATTTTAAATGTTGTGAAGCATATTACACATGTTCTGAGTAATGGTTAACATAAAAGTAAATGTATTCCTACAGTTAATTGTAAATTTTAGATTATTCATATTTTAATTATCCAACAAAAATTAAATTCCAAATTGCCTCTAGCAAAATTGGGTCATGCTGCTTTCATTCTGTGTGTGCCCAAGAATTGAAAACCCATTCAGGGAGGAAGCCTGATTTGTGAATGGCCTCCCAAGCTTTCCTACTTCCAAGCTCTTATTCAGGGCTCCCTAGGACTCAACACTTCTCTACTCCCCAGTTGCTAAGCTTTGGCAAATACTTATTCCTCAATACTCGCTTCAAGGAATCCTCTTCTATGAGAAATTTTCGGACCCAGGGTAAAAAAAAAAAAAAAAAAAAAAAGGTAGGATTCTTGAGGTATTTGTCTTTGAATAACCACTGCCTGGCACAGTGAGGGAGAACAATGAAGGGGCAGTTTCAAAGAGATCGGTTGATTCATAAGTGGAATGAAAATGTCAAACCAAAACTAAGGAAACATTTTTTTTTCAATTCTTGCAGTTTGTTATTTATAGTTCTTTGTCTCTATGAGGTACAACAAGAAATGTAGGTGTTGTCTTTTAGAGCTATCATTTCACTCCAAATGGTACTAGACTCTGGTCATTTACTTTTAGGATTTGTAGACTTGAAAATCCATCCTGATTTGAGTTATCAGTGAAGAACATGAGTAAGAAGTTGGGCTTCAGAGTGAAACAGGACATCTCTCAGAACTACTGGTTAAGTCATCTTGGGCAAATAAATTCTCAAACTTAACTGGTATTTATATATTTTTTCTTTTTTTTAAATCTTATACCTTTTTTAATCAAGTACATTTTTGGCAATGCAAGCATGTATTTACACGTAGCAGTAGCAACTGAGTGAGATTCAATATTTTCTTAGTTTTTTAAAATTTATTTTCATTTTATTTGAAAGGCAAAGAAACAGATGGAGGAAGATCGTCCATCCACTGTTTCATTCTCCAAATGCACACAACAGCCAGAGCTTGGCCAGGCCAGAACAAGGAGCCTGGAACTCAGTTAAGGTCTCCCATGCGGATGGCAAGGATCCAATTACTTGAATCATCACCCACTGCCTCCTAGCATGTGCATTAGCAGGAAGCTGGACTGGAAGCAGAGCAGCCAAGACTGTAGCCAGGCACCCCAATAAGGGATGTGGACAGCAAAATCGGCAACTTAACAATGGCTGTGCCAAATGCCTGCCTGCCACCAATTTAACATTCTGTTTATACAAGTAGGTCTTTCTGAAAATACAAGAAAAATTTCTTCTAAATTTAACACACTTCCTTTTTTTTTTTGACAGGCAGAGTGGACAGTGAGAGAGAGAGACAGAGAGAAAGGTCTTCCTTTGCCGTTGGTTCACCCTCCAATGGCCGCGGCAGCCGGCGTGCTGCAGCCGGCGCACCACGTTGATCCGATGGCAGGAGCCAGGTGCTTCTCCTGGTCTCCCATGGGGTGCAGGGCCCAAGCACTTGGGCCATCCTCCACTGCACTCCCTGGCCACAGCAGAGAGCTGGCCTGGAAGAGGGGCAACCGGGACAGAATCCGGCGCCCCGACCAGGACTAGAACCCGGTGTGCCAGCGCCGCAAGGCAGAGGATTAGCCTAGTGAGCCGCGGCGCCGGCCAACACACTTCTATCTATTAAAATTAAGTGATTATTTTTTATTTATATATTGACAGAAAATTCTCCTTTCCCAGAGAGGCTATAACTAAAAAGATTCAAAGTATTCTAGCAAGGAAAACATCACAATCTTGTTGTCAAACACAATAGTCTGTACATTATATTAGTTTGCAATAATTCCTTTCAAAAATTAAATACACTAGTTAACTATTTGTAGTCTGCATATAGACTACTAGAAGTTAAATTTCTCCTTTAACATTTTAATATACAGATGAAACTGGATGAATGAAAGCACTATACAGATGTCCTAATCACTGTCTCACTTCCTATTAAACAGCACAGTCACAGCCAAAGCCAGAAGAAGGTCAGCACTTTAGTTTCAATAACCGAAGAGGAAGGTGAAGCAGCTAGTGTTGACAGCGTGCCTCTCAGACTGGGGAACACACATCAGATGACAAGCCATGGAAAGTTCATGTCCCCGGAAAAGTAGCAGTATCTTCTAAACTTCCAACTCATCAGTTCTCCATGTACTGTTTGAAAATATAACTTTTACATAGAAGCAGACAGTTTTATTATGCTTAATCTGGGTCTGATGGATGAGTAGACTTTGCATTTGTACAAAAGGCTTATGAATTTTAAAGAAAAATTATATTTCCAAGATACTGCACAGTGCAAACACCGAAAAGTTTTGCAATCTTAAGTATAGAAATTAATCTTGTTTTCTCTTTTTGGATGCTAGCAGGAACACTCTCACGTCTTTACAAGTCCTTATGTTCAAAATACCCCAGTGTTCTTGCAGATTTCCTGTTAATGCTATCTGGATTAAGACATCATTCCAGGCCTCACTCTCTCCCTTAAGTAGACAGAGTACAAAATGTGAATGTGTTCCCAAGTCATTACTTGGGAAACCAATCATTTAGAAACAAATGGCCTGAGATGGCACATTAACTGAGAAGTCTAGCAAACAGTTTTTAAAAAAGAAAACAGGGAGGTGGTGTTGTGGCACACTGGATATGATGCCAGTATCCCACAGAGGCACCAGTTCATGTCCCAGCTGTTCCTCTTCTGATCCAGCTGCCTGCTAATGGCCTGGGAGAGCAGTGGAAGATGGCCCAAGTGCTTGGGCCCCTGCCGCCCACGTGGGAGACTTGGATGAAGCTGCTGACTTTGGTCTGATCAGCCATCTAGGAAGTGAACCAGTGGATGGAAGATAGCTCTCTCTGCTTCTCCCTTTGTAACCGACTTCCAAAATAAGTAAGTGGATCTTTTTTTAAAAGAAGAAAACAAAAAATTATAGAGATTTTTAGACTTTCTATACTTTGGAAGAATCAAAGCAAAGCAGACATCATGGTGGAGGGAGACAGAGCTTTGCTGAAATCCCTCATAGGAGTTTCACACTCTTATTTTTATTTCATATTGCATATGGAGCAGTGGAGCAGGAATCACAAGCTGTTCTGAACGGGAGAGCCTCCTCTGATTTCATGGACATCCATCAAAATTATTCGGGCAGCTGTCATGAGTGGTAATCATAAGAACCTTCCACTGTTTACAAAGGACAATCTGCTTAGCAGGTTGTAGCCTTCAAATGAGAGCATCAGGATGCCCTCCCATTCCAGACCTTATACTTTACAGTCCCATCTCCCATGAGTCCCTATCATCTAATCTTCATTTATGCCACACTTAATTTCTGTACAGCTATTCAACACGCCGTGTCCTTGCACACTTCTCTTACCTTCACACATGCAAATCCCTCTCAGGTTTGCTTTCTTCCAGTTGTCCAAACAGCACACTCTACTCATCCATCAAAACTCAGATTAAGTGTCATGGACTCTGCCAGGCCTTCCCTGAATCACCTCCCCCTGCAGATGTAATTTGCATGTACGTATCTGCTTCCCTTGTCACATTGCAGTCTCATCATTTGTCATCATGTCAACCTTTACAACTATTCCAAGGATTCTTCAGAGAGAAGATGGTATGTCTTGGGCAAAGGTAATAAATAGTGCATGTGATTAAGATAAAACAGCATTTCTCCTTCATTTTGATATATATTTTAGTCAAAATGATTACTATAGATTTTATAAATAGAAATGTTTGTATTTAGCAAAGAGATCAGATTTATAAACAAATGAACATCTGTTTTTGAAAAGATACAATATTTTAACAATTTATCTTCCAGTTTTCAGGTACATTTAATCATCTGAAGTTTATAATAATCCTCTCATTTTTATTTTATTTTATTTTTGACAAGCAGAGTTAGACAGTGAGAGAGAGAGTCAGAGAGAAAGGTCTTCCTTCCATTGGTTCACCCCCAAAATGGTCTCTCACTTTTAGAAAGAACAAGTATTGTTCTCTTTTAATGGCTAAATAACTGAGTATTATAGTTATGTAATTATCTCCCAAGCAAATAGGTTAGTAAAGAATGCTTCTTTTGGCCCGTGCTGCGGCTCACTAGGCTAATCCTCCGCCTAGCGGCGCCAGCACACCGGGTTCCCTGCACCTCCATGGGAGACCAGGAGGAAGCACCTGGCTCCTGGCTTCGGATCAGTGCAGGGCACTGGCTGCAGCGCGCCAGCCGCGCCGGCCATTGGAGGGTGAACCAACGGCAAAGGAAGACCTTTCTCTCTGTCTCTCTCTCTCACTGTCCACTCTGCCTGTCAAAATAAATAAAAATAAAAAAAAGAATGGTTTTTTAAGATATATTTACTTTAACTTAACATCTGATCATACTTCTCAGTCATTGAATATATACTTCTAATGTATTAAAAAAATTCCAGATCTTCAAATTTCAGACAACATGCTTAATCTAAGTTTGGTTTAGTTGTCAAAAAACAATTATTTGTGTAAAAGGTCAACAGATTATAAATCAAAATAATAAGTTATGGGTAATGATCTGAACAAAATATGATTAACATATATTATACACTTAATATATGACAACATGAACTACGAACGTCATATGTACTAAGACATCACACTCCTGCATACTATGATGGGGGTGTTAACATCATCTCCCTTTTACAAAGTCAGACAATTAGGACAGACTATAACTCACCCAGGTTCATTCAGCAGTATGTCTTCAGTGTTCAAACTCAGGAGGTCTTACACCAAGATAATATAACACCATAAAAGCCATTCTTTATAGCATCCAGATCTAACCTCCTAATATTCAACAGAAGATTACAGTGTATTGAACCAAATAAATGACATCTCACTATGTTTATGAACTGTAATAGGGTTCCTTGCTGTTACTGTGTGTTGAAGCGTTTTCTGGTTTTACTTGGGCTGACGGAATCCAGCGCAGCAGTCAGTCAGATCAATAACTTCAGGCTTGACTTTCTTAAGATGCTAATGATGCAGAACTTAAAAAAGAACTTTTAAAACCAGGCACCTATCTCTTCAGGAATAACGGATTCTAAGAATCTCCAAAAAAACAGATTCATTCATGTTTGATCAGTATCTCAGAAAATAGTACAAACTGTAAAACTGCTGCTTCTTAGAAATTATTATGTTTCTCTTTCTAAAACTGTATGAAAAGAAGGTTTTTCTTACGTAAGTATTATTTGTAGCTCAGGAGCTAAAGAGCCATGCCAGGCCTCACATATAACCCCTCCAATAATGAAGACACCATACTTTGATGCTTAGCATCTCTTCATCTGATGTGGATAATGATCTTAGGAAATGAGACCAATTCTATCTTTAATTTTTAATTAAATTAATTTTAAATCATGTTTCTCTAAATAAATGTAAATATTTGTTCATCTAATCTAATGAGCCAACCACTAATATTGTCTTAGATTTTTGTTAAAGACCAAGTATATGCTCGGCATTTTGAGACTGCTTTGAATGGATTTTTAATGGACCACTAATGAATAGAGGTTTAACACTAAGTCTTAACAAGCAACTTAGTATAGTCAATCAAATCAGCTTTTCATACAGTTAAGATAGATTAAATGCTTTGTCTTCTTTAAAGTGTATTAGGATTGTTCTTATCTTTATACTTATTTATTGACAGTTTGCAGAAAACAAAACAAACAAAAAACCATATTGTCTATCTAACATTTAAAAAACATATTTCATTTTAAAAATGACCTTTATAAAATTATGAAATACGCACATTAAAATGTAATAAATATAATGCTTTTCATTTTGACAACAGGCAATAGCATACTTGGACTCAGCGGTTTAATTAAACAACTTTCTCATGCTAGGCTATGCAGATCATTCTGTAACACAGAGACTTCAACATATAGTTTCATTACTATTTACAGGTTCTTAAAGCTGCCACACAATAGCCAATATAAACACACTTACTCTAGTATCAGACTAATCGACAACCACCATTTTCTGTTGCTCTGCCTTCTTTGTTAAGCAATGACAATGATACTACATTACAGCATTTTTAAAAACTGGTGATGCACAACAAAAGCAAGTTCAAAGTGTTTTCTGCTCCTTTTCTAGGCACTATAATCTGAGTAATCCTTATTTCGAGTTTTTACTAAAGCTGTTATTTTGTTTATCTAACTTAAAAAAAAAGCTAGACAGTCTACTACCTCTTAACTATGGATATATAACTGTATTAAAGCAGCTTTAACCATCTCAACTTACACTAATCATTCTTCTCTCCCAATTGCTTCCACAAAGAGCAACCATTGCCTAGAAAACTATTTGATGTAAATCAGTCAGCAACCAAGGGACTCCTTTCTTCACACAACAGATCACAGTATAAAACAGCAAACTCTCTCAAGTCAAAATCCATCTAGAGTCATTTCAAAACTGATAAAACACCTTTTTCCCATTTGTTTACATAAACTCATTAGAAATCTTTAGAGTAATAGAAATCTTGAGAAATTCAAGATATTTAATGACACGAGTAACTTTTTTTTAAGACATGTGACAACATGCAACACAAATTAAAACACAGAGCATT
Source organism: Oryctolagus cuniculus (assembly GCF_964237555.1). Taxonomy (NCBI): domain Eukaryota; kingdom Metazoa; phylum Chordata; class Mammalia; order Lagomorpha; family Leporidae; genus Oryctolagus; species Oryctolagus cuniculus. The sequence goes on from NC_091439.1 coordinate 123,473,197, forward strand.
AGCCCAAATAAATTCAAGAACCATCTTAAAATGCTTGGTTTGGCTATCACCACTGCCTACAAACAATGATGCCGCAGCCTAATCTATACCTGAGCATTTTCAGCTGTTCTAGAACAATCACTTCAGTGCTCTCAGCGGCACGCACTTCAGTCACTCAGGTTTTTGCATAGATGGCCTGGCATCAGTCTGTGCTCACTGATGGCAAAGTAAGTAGTGATGCTGCTCCCACAGGTCTCAGCTCCTTGCTCAGGAAATAGCGCTGTCCTCCTATAGTGGTTTAAAATATACTCAGCCACTAAAACATGACAATACTTTAGTTTACCCTTGACATAAAATTCACTGTTTGGGGGCAAATGTTGTGGCATAGTAGTAGGTAAAGATGCCACCTGGGACTCTAGCATCCCATATGGACACTGGTTCATGTCCAGATGCTCCACTTCCGATCTAGCTCCCTGCTAATGTGCCTGAAAAAGCAGCAGAAGATGGGCCAAGTGTTTGGGTCTTCCACCCACATGGAATACCTGGAAGAAACCCGAGGCCCCTGGCTTTTCCCTGGCTCAACCCTGGCCATTGTGGGCATCTGGGGAGTGAACCAGTGGATGGAAGATTTCTCTGTCTGTCTCTCCATTTCTCTCTATAATTCTGACTTTCAAATAAATAATAAATCTTTTTTTAAAAAATCAGTTTACAACTTAGATTTATTACTGCATTTGTGAAATTAATTAAATGCAGTTCTGTGTTATACGGAGTCATTGTCATAAAGACCTACCATAATTTATTCAAGCATTGTAATTATGTTAATAAAATTTCTGTCATTTATATGAGGATATTAAATATTTATTCTGTTTCATTCATGTTCATTAAAGGTAGGCTGTGAAAAAAAATTCTAAGTTACACTATTAAATAACTCTCTCAAAAACATAAACATTAAATACTAAGCAGAACATCTCTATTTTATTGTGACTTTTTTATAGTATGAGTTGATACTAAGTGTTGAACAAAAAAACGGAGCTGTAGTTTGAAATGCAAACACTATTGCCAGAAATATTTATTTAAGCATAATGAAAGAACAGAAATCTCATTTTCCTCATGATCAATTTCAGTAACAATCAAAACATAACTGCTTTCATATAACTAAATTCAGCTACCTTACATTATTAAGGTCAGATTCGTAAATCATAAGAAATGATGCATTTAATTCTTGAATCTTTGAAGTACTACAAAAGAGCAGTTAGTATAAAATGTCATATGACAATGTTCATAAGCAGTCACCGTAAAAATTGGTAAACTTCAAGGTAGCATTCCATGGTAGATTTGGTAATCTTCTGCATTGTAACAAGATGGTATGATTTAAATATCTTAATTTTTCACTATAATGAAAATTGAAACACTCTAATCTTACACTTGTAAAATGCTATGGTAATATTCAAGCAATTGGAGTATATGATTTAATCTCAAATTATGTTCTCAAAGGCCTCATTTCTGCTTTTGATTTTATGAGTATAGATGTACCGTCCATTAAATTGGCTAAGGCTCCCTTCCAAGAAGTAACTTTAGAAAATGTTTTAAGAAATAGAAAGTATAACAGGATGAAATCATCCACTATATAGCAGATTTCTGGTATTGTATTTGTTGTTCCTACTGCATTATACAGTTGAATAAAATGTCAACAAATAGTAGTTGTCATTACCCTTTAAAAATAAGTTCAGTCCATATCATGGATTATAAGTCCATCTGTCTGACTCTAGTACTCTAAGTTCTCCAAACTGAGTGTATAACAATATAAGATTACAAGGAAAAAAGAAGAAAAAGGTTTTGTGGTGAATTATGAATTCAATGGCATTTGTAGTAATCAAAACCTGTATTTTGCTTAATTCATATGGTAAAACTTCAAGCTATGTAATATATCTCGGATAAACTGTGTCTTTATTGAAAGATTTTATTTATTTCATTTGAGAGGTAGAGTTACAGTGAGAGGCAAGGACAGAGAGAAAGGTCTTCCTTCCGTTGGTTCACTCCCCAAATGGCTGCAATGGCTGGAGCTGTGCCAACCCGAAGCCAGGAGTCATGTGCTTCTTTCCGGTCTCCCACATGGGCGCAGGGACCCAAGGACTTGGACCATATTCTGCTGCTTTCCCAGGCCACAACAGGGAGCTGGATTTGAAGTGGAGCAGCTGGGATTAGAACCGGCACCCATATGGGATGCCTGCACTCCAGACGGAGGATTAACCTACTGCGCCACTACGCTGGCCCCAAACTGTGTCTTTTTAATAGGTGTTTCCCAAATGATTATTCTTGACATTAAATATGTTTTATTATGAAATCAAGTTAAAGAGTTACCTTTCAGCAAATCATCTTTCAGAAAGTCTATAAATTTCATTTTTCTCTAATATTATCAGAGAATAAATAAATCATTTTTGAGTTTTAACAGTAGGTCATCAATGGTGCTTCTTACTTAAGACTCTCATTTTTAGAAAGTTTGAAGGTAGACAAAGACAGGCAGTGACAACCCTTTCTCTGCCTGTGAAAGATTGCCTGGGGGTGGCTAATGTCTGTGATGACTTGTGGCAGAAATCCAGCAGCCTACCGTTGACATTTTTATAGTAATTATAGATCAGGAGTTGGCTGCTTGGAAGAGCAAAAATGTGTCACATATGACATGGCAAATTTTTGTTAATATTTTTTCTTTTATATTAACCACAGTACAGTTCAAACTTGGTGGCAAAAGAAACAATGTTCTTGTATATTAGCTGAGCATTTAATTGCAAAATCAGGTATCTCAGAAAGATGGTCTGAAATTGGAAATGAACATATGTTCCTTAACTGACAGGCTCAATGAAAACCCTAAGGGAAAATAAGATTAAATGTTGTGCAATCAGCTAATAGCATTAACCAGAGTTTTGATATCTCTGTCAACAGCAGGGATAGACATTTGGCATGATGCTTTAGATGCTGCTTGCGTAGCCTTCATCCCACACTGGAGGGCCTCTGTTTCCCAATTCCAGTTCCCTGCTCTTGTGCACTTTGGGAGACAACAGGTGATGGCTCAAGTACTGGGATCCCTGTACCCACCTGGAAAACTCAGACTGAGTTCTAGGCTCCTGCCTTCCACCTGACACAACCCCAGCTGATGTGGGCATTTGGGGAGTCAAACAGTGTGTGTGTGTGTGTGTGTGTGTGTGTGTCAGTCTGTCTCTTCCTCCCTCCCTCCAGCATTTAAATAAAATGAAAATAAATAACAGGAAAATTATGCCAACTCCACATGTAATCAGAAAAGAACCAGTCACATCCCTGTTCACTCATCTGTACATGAACTTGCTTGGTGGGTGTTCCTGCTGCACTCAGACACTAGAAACAACTCAGTAATCCCCAGAACATACGCAAACACATGGAGACTGAACTACATGCTCCTGAATGAACAGTGCATTATAGAAGAAATCAAAAGAGAAAACAAAAAATTACTGGAAACAAATAAAGATGACAATATAACATATCAAAACTTACAGGATACAGCAAAAGCAGTAATAAGAGGGAAGTTTATAGAAACTGGTGCCTACATCAAGAAATCGGAAAGGTACCCAAATAAATAAGCTATCAATGCATCTCAAGGACCTAGAAAAACAACAGAAAACCAAACCTATAACTAGTAGGAGAAAAGAAATAATTAAATTAGAGAAGAAATAAACAAAATTGAAACAAAAAAAATACAAAACATCAGCCAAATGAATAGCTATTTTTTTGAAAAAATAAACAAATTGACACACCATTGTCCCAACTAACCCAAAAAAAGAGGGTAAAGACCCAAATCAATAAAATTAGAGATGAAAAAGGAAATGTAACAACAGACACCACAGAAATAAAAAGAATCATTAGAAATTACTACAAAGAGCTGCATGCTACAAATCAGGAAACCTAGAAGAAATAGATAGATTCCCAGACATATACAACCCACCTAAATTGAGTCATGAAGACAAAGAAAACCAAAACAGATCAATAACAAAGACAGAAATTGAATCAGTAATAAAGACCCTCCTAGCAAAGAAAAGTCCAGGACCAGATGGCCTCACCATCCCAATTCTTCTCAAGTTATTCAAAACAATTGAAAGGGAGGGAATACTTAGATGCAATACATAGATGCAAAAACCCTTAACAAAATACTAGCCAATCGAATCCAGCAACATATCAGAAAGATCATTTACCTGGACCAAGTTGGATTTATCTCTGGTATGCAAGAGATGGTTCAGCATTCAAAACTCAATATGATACATCACATGAACTAACTAAGGGAAAAAAATGTATTATCATCCCAATAGATGCAGAGAAAGCATTTGACAAAATACAACACCCTTTCATGATGAAAACTCTAAGCAAATTGGGTATAGAAAGAACAATCCTAAACAGAATCAAGGCAATTTATGACAAACCCACAGCCAGAGTCCTATTGAATGGGGAAAAGTTGGAGCATCCCCACTGACTTCTGGAATCAGACAAAGATGCCCACTCTTACCACTGCTACTCAATATAGTCCTGGAAATTTTAGCCAGAGCCGTAAGGCAAGAAAAGAAATCAAAGGGATACAAATTGGAAAGGAGGAAGCCAAACTATCCCTATTTGCTGGTAACATGATTCTATATATAGGGGATCCAAAAGACACCACAAATACCATATGCTCCCCCTCATCTGTGATAACTAATAATGCACCTTAAAGATAATCTATAGAAGTGAAATTAACACTTCAAGATGCAAATGTCTTGACAATTGAGGAATAGCTTTTTTCCATAAAATTTGTTGAACTCTTTACTTAGTATAGAGTTAATCATATGTGTATAAAGTTAATTGAAAATAGGTTTTATTAAAAAATAAGAATGGGAATAGCAGAGGGAAGAGGAAGAGGGCTGGGAGTATGGGTGGAAGGGCAGGTATGGTGGTAACATCCATTCAATTCCTAATGTTACATTATGAAAAGCATGAAGTGTATTCTGTAGATAAAAGATTTCTTGGGGAAAAGAAAGAAGATGAAGAAAAAAAGGAGCATAATCCTCTGAGCAAACACAAATGTTTCAAAAAAGCTTCAGGGGTTCAAGGAAAAGAAATGTTGCATTTGACCATGGAAATCATGGCAGGAGTCTTGGGAAAAAAAGAATATGAAATGGGCCATCAAAAATGAGAAATATTAGGGAAGTTATAAATAGTAGGGCCTTGGTCTCTTCCCTTCTGGATGAAGGGCTCATAGTGAGTAAGCCACACACAGAAAGCAGAAAATGTAGCAAAAATACAGGTAAGAATTCAATTTGATTGGCAAAGAATGCAGGACAGAGGGAAGTAAGTATGGTTTGGAGGAGGTAGATAAGGGGTTTTGGATTTGAGGACAGGAAAACCGAATGCTATTTGGTGCTGACATTTGAACAGAAATCTCCTGGAGATCTCTGTCTGCACCAGAAAGATCCTGGCTACCAACCAAGGAGCTCACACCGTGGCGTTACCTTGATAAATTTACCACCACCTAGGACCTGGCCTCCGGCCCCGAAGCCTCAGGAAGAAACCTGGTTCTGACAGCAGAAACAACATGTCAGAAAGCCCGGTGCATGATCTCCCCGAGTCTGAGCTACATGGAAATCAGATGTTTGCTGCATGAACACAGACTCGGAGACAGGGATTTTTTTTCTTCTACATGTTACAGAGCACTAGACCAAACTTGGAAGGAATTATTCTCCTTCCGGGGCACCGTCAGAGTTTTCTGAGAACTATTTTCTCTGACTCATTTCAGACTCCTCTGACAGCCCTCCTCCCAGTAGGTGTTACAATATCCTTGGGGCTTACATTAACTCTAACATATTTAGGAGCATATAATCTCCCTCCAATATGCCTATACAAAATATAAGAACAGTCCCACTATGTGCAGGTTACAATTTATCCTACTCAAGGCAATTCTACTCTGGAATTTTTGGATGGCAGCTTACAGTAGCAATGGGATCAGTACTACTCCGTAATAAATTAAATGCTGAATGGGAAGCCTTGAACAGAGGAGCAACACAGGAGAGCTACACTGTAGGAGAACGTACTTGATCAATAAGCACTATAGATCTCACTGGCAGGTAAAAGTCTGAAAGCACGACGCTCACAGAAAAACGGGAAGATCGTCTAGAAACATGAAGGTCACCAGGAGCATGAGGGTAACTTCTCACAGTCTAAGTGAGCGGCTCGGAAGAGCAAAGGGTCTTGCTTTGAAACATACTGCAGAGGAGATCCTGACAAGACTGGCAAGGGCCTGGACTGGGAACAATGGAGGCATGCACGGCTCTAAGACAACTTCCATTAGAAATTTCCTAAAATCCCAAGAGCATCAAAAAATCCCCACAGCTCCAAGCTACAGCCTCTGTTCCACAGTGATCGCTGCCTTGCAGAGGCACCTATATCCATGTTTCAGATTATCACAGCGAAGCAATGAGTCATCTGAATGTGTTTTTTTTTTTTTTAAGATTTATTTATTTTATTTGAAAGGCAGAGTTACAGAGGCAGAGAGAGAGAGAGAGGTCTTCCTTCCACTAGTTCACTCCCCCAAATGGCTGCCAGTAGCCTAGAGTGTCCTCCAGGTCTCCCACAGGGGAGCAGGGACCCAAGAAGCTGGACCATCTTCCACTGCTTTCCCACGCCATAGCAGAAAGCTGGATGGGAAGTAAAGATGCAGGCATTGCAGGTGACGGCTTTTCCCGCTTTGCCACAGCGCCGGCCTTGAGTCACCTGAATTTTAAAACATGTTTTGTGTATCTAAACATTTTCTGGATAAAGTGATCGTAGCTGTCCTTGAGTTCTGAGTTTCTGTACCCCACAATGTTAAAGACTTTTGGCTCAGAAGATTAGCTTTGGAAAAGAGTCAGTTTTATAAATATAGAAACTTTTTTATTAATTATATTGCAGAAGTTAATACTCCTGATTGAATGACAACATTAGGGGTAACTTAAAAGTAAATTTAAATAGGATCAGAGAGTAGAAATAAACATTTTGTCAAACTAAACATACACATACAAATTGCCTTACTCCAGTGTCGGTATTTTTAAAACTTGACTAAACAATGTAAGATGAAATTAATGTTGGTTTTTATTTGCACTGTATTAATGCATTTGAATTCCAAAAAGAAAATAAAATTTTTTAAAGAGACTATTTGAGGCCGGCGCCGCGGCTCACTAGGCTAATCCTCCACCTGCGGCGCTGGCACACCGGGTCCTAGTCCCAGTCGGGCACCGGATTCTGTCCCAGTTGCCCCTATTCCAGGCCAGCTCTCTGCTATGGCCTGGGAGTGCAGTGGAGGATGGCCCAAGTGCTTGGGCTCTGCACCCCATGGAAGACCAGGAAAAGCACCTGGCTCCTGGCTTTGGATCAGCACGATGCGCCAGCCGTGGCAGCCATTGGAGGGTGAACCAACGGTAAAGGAAGACCTTTCTCTCTGTCTCTTTCTCTCTCTGTCCACTCTGCCTGTCAAAAAAAAAAAAAAAAAAAAAAAAGAGAGACTATTTGAAACTTCTAAACTAGCCATTCCTTTAATTTACAAAGCTATTTCAGAAAAATTGTAATATATTAAAATATTACAAAATTTGGAAAACATGCTATTTCAAATTTGCATAATACACATTCTATTAGCATATGTTCTTTACACAGTTTATTTTGACTTCTAAGTGCTTAGCCAATGTTTATTTAAGAAAGGATGTGGGAATGAAGATAATTTAAGCCCAGTTCAGAAGCCTGTCCTAAATAGGTATTTTCACATACTCCAGACCTATAATGTGATACAAATATTGCTGTATTTCTGGAAAAGTGAGATGCTGAGATTTTTATTGCACTATCTAGGAGAAAGGTATTTATACAACTTTGTTTAAGTAAAATAAAAAGTTACACTCACAAACTTCAATACACCAGGGTTTTATTCAAGCACAAATACAAATAAGAAACATCACAGTCTACCTCAGCAGCACAGAAGTTAAAATGAAATGATTTCATCCAAGACCAATAATTAAAAGCAATTTTAAGTACATTTAGAAATCATAAACTACTTACCACGTATTAAGAGCACTGTACACAAAAAACCTATTGTGAGAATTCAAGACTAGAGTTCAAAGGACACTCGAAAGTCATTCAGGAGCCCAGAGCAGAGGAAGCTGAGATCAAGGGACCGCTGTTAGCTCAAAAATGATCCTGTGTTCAAGGCCAAATACACGCAACCTTCAGTGCAGTTCTGACACTTTATGCTACTTTCCTTGCAGGACCAGAGCAGTAGCCACACAAGACACCTGGGCCATGGGTGCTTTTGTCACCACTGAGGCTGATGCAAATCTTTTTCCTGAGCCAAACATCAGTGCACACAGTGCATGTAAATAAACGGGCCTCCTTCCAAGAACAAATGCAAGACTTCCGGCAGCAAAAGCCAGGCGGCTTCCAGATACTCAGAGCAAACAAAACAGTTCTCAATTAGATTTCCAGATCTCATTCATTGCCCTATAAACTACTTGTGGTTGTCAGTCACTTTAAAGATTTGAAGCACTGTATGCATCCAATAACTTCTTTTTCTCAAATACATTTTAATCTCCAAAGACTAGGTGGGATGTCTTCTCCTACAATATTGATATGCTGTGTAAGTTAAATATGTCATTCTCTATTGGCATTTTTCACATGTTTTCAAAACTTTTACATAGGAAATGCGTAGATTAAAAAGAGAACTCTTTTGATTCTGATTATAAATAACAATAACACTAACAAGTAGGATTAGCATTTTTGCTTATTCATTTTCATCTTATTTGAAATGCAGAGGGCCTGGCACTGTGGCATAGAAGGTAAAGACACCGCCTGTAGTGCCTGCATCCCATATCGGCACCAGTTCAAGACCCAGCTGCTCCACTTCCAACCCAGCTCTCTACTGTGGCCTGGAAAGGCAGTGGAAAATGGCCCAAGTCCTTGGGCCCCTGCACCTGTGTGGGAGACCTGGAGGAAGCTCCTGGCTCCTGGCCTCGGATCGGTGCAGCTCAGGCCATTGTGGCCAATTGTGAAGTGAACAGTGGATGGAAGACCTCTCTTTATCTGCCTTTCCTCTCTCTGTGTAACTCTGACTTTCAAATAAATCAATCTTTAAAAAAAATGCAAAGAAACAGATTTCCCTGGTTCAGTCCCCAAATGTCTGCAGTCTGGGCTCAGCCAGGGCTGAGCCAGGAACCAGGACCTCCATCTGGGGCTAACATATGGATGACAGAGATCCAAATACTTTGAGACATCATCTGCTGCCTCCCAGGGCACACATTAGCTGGAAACTGGATGGGAAGCAGAGTAGCTGGGACACAAACCCGACACTCCACAATGGGATGTAGGCGTCCCAAGAGGTGACTTCACTGCTACACCAAACTCCAGTCCTGGGTTAGCATTTTCATCAACATGGAGTTCTGGGGACAAAATGCCCAATGTATTGATCTACAAACAAATGTGTACCTTTGCCTAGGACTGCTTTCAAATTTTACATCTTCCAAATGAACCTTCCCAAGTTATCAGCATGGAGTGGGCTTTTAATTCACTCAATTTCAGTAAATACAATAGTTCTTCAAAAACAATAAAGAGTATAAGATCTCAGCCCTATATTTTTATGTCCAAGAAAGGTTTCTCAGGTAACACTAGGTGAATGCTGTTGAAACAATGTTCTAGAAAGCTTTGCCTCAGGGAATGTTCACTTTAGATGACTCTGGCTGCCTGAGGGACATTTGAGGAGAATATCAGATGTTGCCAAGGGCACCTCAGACAGCCTTGCTAAAGACTAGAAGGTTTCCTATAATTCCCTACTCTATGCCATGAAAGGACTATAAATATTCTCCTGATATTCCAAAACGGATCCTTCAGCAGATGCTAATACCATGTGCCAAGGCAATTAGCGAGCTCATATTTCAGAATACCCTGCCTAGAGCACCCTGTGTAAATATTTTGAAAGTCACAAAGTAGCTTGGTGATCGGAAAATAAAAGTGAGCTATGATTAAGGCGCCATCAAATTACTATTTTTAGGAGCTCTCTATAGTAAGTATATCACCATATTCAGGAAGACATGCCCAGTAACGTTTTATGTATTTGCAGAAAATGAGATTAAGTTGTTACATTTTTGCTCCCTCTTCTTTCAGTCCAGCTAAATAAGTTTGTCCTTATGCTGAGAATCAACTCACAAAATTCATCTGGAACGCTCAATATAAATGCTGGTTTTCATTTTTGTCAGAGAATATTTCATATACCCACTTATTTCATATCGCACTTAGTTTAAAATTTAGCATTAAAAAGTTCAAAATGATTTAGCTTCACTAAGAATAAAATATAGAAATCATTGAATTTTAATTTATTCTGTGTTTTCCTTAGTCTGGCAGCTAATTAGTTTTGCTCTTTTGCTACAAAACTCCAAAGCAGTGAATCCATGTTCAATGATTATGCTATTTAATCTCTTAAATGAAATTCTGAATAGAAAGGCCTTCCAAATATAAAACATTAGCTATATTCCAACCTACTTTATATATGACAGGGCTTCATTTTTCTAAGTCAATAGCATTATATCATGCTTTGATATTCAACATGAAAGAGTAAGTGATCTGCTAGATACAGACTGGAAGACTCTCAGAACCCATTCCACATGGATTTCACTTACATTACAGGTGCATGTGATTCTATACAATAATAATTTATGAATTCCTAATGTTTATTTGAAGCAAATAATTTCTTTTCCATTTCCAGGTTTTACATGCTTTGAAAATATGTGTGCACATGTGAGTTGGGGCGGGGGTGGAAGGGGCTTAATCTATCAAGAAAAAAAAAAAAGAAAAGAAATCAACCACAACTGTAGATGGGCACACTGACACCTGACCAAACAATAGCTAGTGTAAGGATATTTTAACATTCCTTCTAACAGCCATTCCTGCCCAACTAAGATATTTAGCACTGTGCTGAGATGTCACAGAAAGCTCACTAGTATAAATAGCAGTAACATGCTATTACCAGTAGTGGTGTCCCTACAACAACAAACATTACCCTTTGAGCAGAGTGTGCCTCGTGACTACTGGCCAGTAAGGCAGTCAACCAGGACAGTCAACTGGAGGCCTTTTATTCTGACTTCAAGATAAACTCATCAAATTACTGGGATTCTGTATTAAAGACAATAAATCCTAATAAACATCCCAAAGCATTATCCACCTCTTGGTCTCAAAAATAACAAAGACAGTCAAAGTGATGATTTTGAAAGACCAAATGTCACATTTCAAAAGATAGAAAACCGTTCTGAGTGGCCAGTAATGACTAACCTAACAGCTGTTAATGACTAACCTAACAGCTGTTAATGAGTAAGAAAACACAAATGGGCCGGCACCTCGGCTCATTAGTAAAGTTTTGACACGTATGAAGGAGGAAGGAATCAAGGATCTCTCCAAAACAACAAGAGTCAACCAGTGTCATCCCCCAGCGCTGCCTGGGATCCAGGCCAGAGACTCGGCATTCAAGCTGCCATCCGTCCCTGATGTCAAGAAACAAACAGAAAGCACAAGGGCCACTCAGCAAGTCTAACTGCCCCAGAGATGGGACTGCTAAACAGACTGTTTGCTTTGCTTCCATACCAGGAGCTGCATGAACCTGGCAATGGCATGATCTCTAGCAATATTTCAGTGAATGGGAATTGGCACATTTGTCCCTTTTCCTTTTCTCAGAGGAAGTACAACCTGGGCTGCAAGACAGCATCCTGTCCCTTCACCTCAGGGAAGTGAAAAGTAAATTCTACTTCCCCCCGACGCATCACTACTGACACACAAGGGCATTCGGAAACTCTGACCCCCACATTGAAAGCTGAAAAAACTTTCACAGAAGATACGCTAAATGCTTTCCCTGGAGGAAAACAGGGCTGGTCAGCAGAGGCAGGCTCTCTCCTGTGATAACCTGTTGGATACCTCTGGGTTCTGACCAATACTTCCTCTTAGAAACCAGCACACCACCACTTGCACCCATACTGAACCCCTAGACTCACCCCCTTAGGTACCAGGCACTCCAATTTTATGCAGGCTGCCTGCCTGTTCAGCCTCTCTCATGGGCTGAGGACAGAGGGCTCACATGAAATTAAGAGGAAAAAACTGAAGGCAAGGCAATTTGCTGACTACAAAAAATTTTATCAGTAGGCACAGGATGGAGGTTGAGAACATCTTCAAGAGATATTTAGATGACTGATGGAGCACGATCAAATATGACAGAACTTTAAAATGTGTGTAGAAAACTGAATTAAAGGATAAATTCATTTTGATACAAAATTTTGAAATCTATATGCACAAGGCGGTCTTCAGAAAGTCTTTGGGAAATATGTATTATCAAAAAAAAATTTCATGGATGTCAAAAACAATTTGCACAAAAATTTTCTTTTAATTCCATTTTTCTGCAAATGTTTTAAAGTTCCCCTGTAAAGTAGTAGTTGTCTACTACATTATAGTTCTCTATATTCTCTCTCTATATATATAATATACAATATAATATATTCTTTATATTTCTTTCCCAGTACCAGGTATTGACTTCTTTCTTTAGAAATTAATCCTTCTCCACCAGGGATTAAATTTTGTTATTTCCCCTTGTGGTTAAGTGTAGACATGGAACTAAATTGAGGACTGGGGGATACAAGTAGAAGTCCTGTGTGACCAGTTCAAGGGCACTTGTAGGGTGAGCTGCCTGCTCCGGACTTTCTCTTAAATGTTTCTTGTTCATAGAAAGGCCATATAGGCACAACCCTGCTGAGGGAGTCATTCAAAGCCCAGGCCTGGACAGCCATCTCTTGTCGGTTGCATGGTTGGGAAATGACCTCTATCTTAACGAAGGCACTCTGGTTCAAGGCCTCCCTTTTGCAGGATCTTCCTCTATCTCTAATATATTGACAACAGGAGAGGCAGCACTGAATATCACGTTCCTTCATTTAATACATATATTTTCATTTTTTAAAATGATTTATTTTATTTATTTGAAAGAGTTACAGAGAGAGATAGAGACAGAGAGGTCTTCCATCCACTGGATCACTCCCCAAATGGCCACAACAGCCGGAGTTGCATCGATCCGAAGCCAGGAGCCAGAAGCTTCTTCCAGGTCTCCCATGCGGGTGCAGGGGCCCAAGGACTTCTACTGCTTTCCCATGCCATAGCAGAGAGCTGGGTCAGAAGAGGAGCAGCCAGGTCTCGAACCGGCACTCATATGGGATGGATGACAGCACTTCAGGTCAGTGCTTTAATCTGCTGCGCCACAGCACCGGCCCCTATTTTCTAATACAAGTTCCCAGCTAGTTATTGTGCTAATGCTAGCTAAACTGTCGTATGGAGCAAAGGGAGACCACAACCTATAGCCAACCTATAGCCAACCTATAGCTGTAGCGAGCTCACAGTTGCATGGGGGTCTCCAACTCTAAAAACCGGCAGACAGAAAGATGAAAGGAATTTCATAAACAGGAAAAGACATGTAAATACTATAGGAACTCAGAAGGGTCAGATGGTATGTGTTGAAGATTCAATGATGAGCCTATAAAAATAAGTACACACAATACAGTTCTGACCCAGAGTATGCAATCATGAAAAAATAAGAGGTAAAATGTCACTCCGAGTCAGAACCATGAGATCTAAAAGCTTCCAACCCAGTAGTCTTACCCAGCAGTCAGAGTAGGAACATAAATGCTTTACCACAGTACACAGTGTTCCTTTTGAACATCCAACTGCAAAGTTTAAGGATATAATCCAATCCCAGACAAGCTGATTTCCTGTAAGAAGCAGGAAAGCACACAGGCCACACTCACAGAAAGTAGGATGCAGAAAACCCAACGAGGGATGCGGGAGGGAACCCTAACACATCATAACGTTCTAGGTGATGGTGCGGCACTTGCTTTCTACTTAGTATATTAAGTCTAATAACTATAATACACATAGGAGCATATTACAAGGGCGGTACTTTCGAAAGTTGATGCAAAATCTTTATCATTTTTGGTCAGATTTTTCACACCCCTTTTGAAGCCCCTGGTATATAGTATCTTTAGTATAACATATGCATGTCTTGATATTCAGATTATTTCACCTGTTAGCTATTGGAAGACACACACATGTATACAAGCATACTTCAGAATGTTCATGGAAAATGAATTGAAAAGTTTATTTTGGTGCAAAAACTTCTAAAACACAGGCATCTATGGGATCTTCAAGAAGTTCATGGAAATTGCCTACTATGAAAAACCTATATGTTGATCTCAATTTCTTTCTACCAAAATAAACTTATCTTTCCTGAATTTCAAAATATCCCCATGCAAATACATTTATGCATACACCTACAAATACAGAAATGTACATATATATGACATAAACATGCAGAGAATAATTTATTTCTCAATATACTTTGTTAGGAAACTGGCGCAGTTGTAGCCAGGTGCCGCATGGCCCAGCTACCTGAGCCAGGCTCCACCCCCATCCTAATGGGATTTGCTGCTCCTGCTTCCCTGCCCGCCCTCAGGCAAAGTTTAAAAGGGTCTGTTCCTGCACACGGGATCTCTTGACTCTTCTCTCTGGGTTCCTCTCTCTAGCCTCCTCCTCTGGTCTCTAGGCTCTTGGTTCTTCTCTCTTGGCTCTGCTCTCCTCTCTCCTCTTCTCTGCTCTATCTTCTCTCCTTGCTAGCTCCTCTCCTCTCTGTTTCTCTCTTATATTCTCTTTCTTTTTCCTTTGCTGCCCCTTCACTCTGGTCTGTAGGGTATTCCCCAATAAACCCTTTCCCTTACTCCGGTGTCTGGTGTGTTTTGCGACGGCTAACATTAATATATAACATACTTCACTGCACTTTTCTACTAATTCACTAGAAGTTATGAGAGCTGGGGAGTTAAAAAGATTGTCTACTTCCCTATCATTTCAGTGATACTGAGCCCACAGCAAATTTCCTACACTTTGTATTCAGTTCAAACACCCTAGTGGAGTCTCATAATGTGATACCACCACTTTCAAGGTTCCCTCTCCAGAAACGATCAAATAAGGGTACATCCTCTGACCTGGCTTCCTTTGTGATGTGATACCTGACGTGACAAAGCCAATCTTCACTCTGACAAGTGAGCATGGCAGTGGTGACAATGGCAGCATAAAGAAATAGGAATGCAGAAGTTATATGGCAATCAGAGCTAAAGTAGGACCCAGACAACAAGGTATGCTTCAGGTTGCTGCAAATGGCTAGCCCTTGGCACTGTGGGTACTCACTGGTCCCACAACTGTCAGACTATTACTTGAGTTCAGAAGTCAACTGTCTCTCACTTGATTAAATGTCCTGATTTAAACAATATGAATAGCAGTCCCATATAAATGCTATTTCATTCTATATTCTCACTTGCTGTGACCTGCAAATACAAACAGTATCAAGGACTTTCAATTATTCAGGTAAAATGAATATTAAGAAAATGGTATGCATGGATTTCAATTTTTGCACAAAAATCAATGTATCTTCTAATTCTTTTTTCCATGAATTTTTTGAAGCACCTTGGGATAGTCAACAGCTTGTTAAGTACTAGGCACATGGTATATTATCATCAACGAAGCAAAAGAGGAATAGGCATTTGCCCTAGCACCTAGACACAGGCAGCCCACATCAGAGTGTCTGGGTTTAATTCCAGGCTCTGGCTCCCAACTCCAGCTTCCTGTCATTTCGGATCCTGGCAGGCAGATGACAGCTCAAATAACTGGCTTCCTATCAACCACAGAGGAGACCTGGATTCAGTTGGTGGCTACTACCTTCAACCTCAGCTCAGCCCCAGCCCTTGTGGGTATCTGAAAAGTGAACCAGCAGATGGGAGCTCCCTGTTTCACAAATAAATAAAGCAACAGAAAGAAAGAAAAACACTGATGTTAAGGCAGTGAATTAAATATTAAGAATTTACAAGAAAAGCCTATGATCTCAACTATGATAAAACATAATTACGACGGTTAGCAAAGTTCCATGACAAGAAACGCTGATAGTGTGCATTTTCTTAAGAATCGAGTATCCATTATTAGGATTAGAAAATAGAAACTGCTATAGAAAATAGCAGTTACTTTGTTAAACTTATCCAAATTATTAATAATCCTCTAATTTTATATTTGGCACATATTCTTTGCAAAGTAGAAGAGTGAACTGTGCTGCCACCTGTTGAGGTAGCATAAGGGAGAATTCTACAGTGCTCAGGGTATGCCTACTACTCAAGAAACATGATCAGGCTGCATCATCAACCTTAAACAATACTGAGGACATTCTTTGAAGATTCTCCTGGTTTGAATTTTAATGTCTTAGGAAGCAGTAGAGTGCTGTCCTTGCAGTAGGCATGGAAACCAATTGTTTTATTTACTTTCCAACAACAGTAAAAGTTAATAGACTCTCAGCAGCCTTCAGCCCTCTGTGGAGTGACGGGAAATGTCCCTCTCTATCAGCCATTATTATCCCTTAAATGACCTGTACCCTCAGGAACCTGAATTCAGATGAAAACAGCACAGAGAACGAAAAAAGGAAGTTAAGAAAGGTTTACTTCTATTCAATTCAGTTTAAAAAAGGTTTACTCACTACTGCTCAAATCAAGGATTTTTGAAAAGGCCTCTAGTAACTTGACTTTCTCTGAGACACGCCAACCAGTATTTTTTCAGTTTTACAATGTTATACACATTCTTTAGCTTACATTAAGGTTAAATTTTGCAAGTTAAATTGTAGGGCTTTATTAGTGCTTTCAATATATCTAAAGAGCACTAAAAATCACTTAGGGAATAAATGTAAATTGAAGCTGATTGCGGGTTTTGCAACAATAATGGCAACCATTTTTTAAAACCAAGTTCAAATGAGCGCCAGGTACTTTAATTGAAAAAAAAAAATCTAATGCAGAACTACTTGAATTTCAACTTACTGCCACAATCCTGATTTTATTACATGATTTATTAAAAATAAGCCTGACCATCATCGCTCCTTTTGCTAGCATTTTATGTGACAGTATTGCTTTCAACACACAGTGTTTAAGGGTGTCTCCTGTTCTACTTATTCTGCTACTCTTAATTACTACTTGTACCTCAGGAAAGTAAAAAATATATAAGAATAAGACTGATGACAGCATTACATCAGACAGTGCCAATTAATTCACTGACTTCCAAATTTTCTACTCATTTATTACATGATAAAGGACATGGTTTAATAGATTTTATAAAATATAAATGTTGGAAATATGTAATATATGAGCCGTCTGAGGTAATGATCAGGTTCCTCAAAATGATGATGGTTTCCAATTCTAAGACGTATGCAGGAATGTGACGAGACAGTCCTTCACTCCTATCCTTGGAGAAGGCGGTAGTACTCTCATACTTCTCCCACTGAGGAATCACAAATTCTTGGTTTTAAGACAACTTAACAAGAGCTAGAATCATTGAAAGTAGCACACAACGAGTGTTATCTGCTCAACAGATCCCAATTGTTGACAAGGCTTTTTTGGATTTATCTTAAAAATCATATCTTTATAGCTTGAAAATACCATGCTGGTTCTACCTCCTGCACTTCTTTTTCAATGTGCTGATTTCTCTATATTTTTAGATTAAGTCAAATTCTATTAAAACATGGAGATTAAAATCTCAACTAGAATTTGGGAGATGAAAAGCTTTACTACAATCTTTACACAAATAACCAAGAATGTTAGTAATTTTCCTAAGGATAAAAACTATGTCTATGTAATATATATAGTTATACACTGTGCATTTTGAAGAAAAACTAAAGTTAACTTTTTATTCAAGGAACGGTTCTAGTATGGAGTGGTGAAAATTGTTTGAAGTTTCTTCTATGTCAACACTTATTGTAGACTTGTGTTTGATTTTACTATTTCTCTGTGATTTGTTCTGAGGAAACTGAAGAAATAAGACATTAGCAGCAGTAATTTCTAAATCCACCATGTCTCACCTAACACTTTCTATCTTTGTTCCTAAAGATTTCTTATAAATAAACAGATTTATATATCTATATCACATATAAATTATACCATATTTTTAAAAATCATTCTATCAAAATAAGAATGAGTTGCATTAACAAGTAACATTCAAGAGACTTTTCAAATAGAATTCAAAAGAAGGGACAACTCAAACTTGCATGTAATCAAAAAACAAAAGGTAAGTACTAATTTCAGAATTAATTATGCTGAAGCATCTTCCGAAGCTTTTATTGCTAAATGAAAGTAGCTATTCTTTTTTAATGGAACAAGACCAAGCAAAAGTACTTCAGTTAAACTGTTTCTCAGAGAGGTTCAGATTTCCTTGTTTCTTTGCCTTTATACAGACGGAGTACATAAATCCATTATTTTAGGTAAATGCTCAGGTTTAACATTTCAAGGCAGTTTCACAGGCAATGCAGTCTATTTTCAATCATTTGGTTTGATCTAAAAAGGAACTAAAAGATAAACAACATCCTGGAAGGTACACAAAAAATTATGAAGCTAATGACTCTGGGATAGATTCTGTATCAATTACTCGGTGTTGGTATTTGAGAAGCCAGGCTCTCAGCATGCCTTCTATCATATTAATAATAAGCAACAGGTGGCTCAAGGGGGAAAATGATAGCACTTCATTTCTCCACCACCTCCAAAGTCATCTTCATAAAAATGAAATTGTCTTACTGAAACGGCAACGCTGAGAACCGAGATAAGCGTTTCAGATAAATCATTTTTATAGTCACATATATTGCAGATATTTCAAAACGTATTTGCTTCAAGTATCTCCTAAGTCCTTTATTTACATTTGCATACCATTTTCCCCAGAGATCACTTAAGAAGATCTGAAAATATGAGTGCTGTAACAACCCACTAGTCTGTCTCTATACAGTTTGGCTGCACAAACTGTAGAGTACTAAGTTCTGCAGTAAACAACTCAACTTTTCTCAATACTTTAAACCAAACAAATTCACAAACTGCCCAAGTGTGGACCGGTCACTCTTAATAATTCAACAAAGTAACTGAAGCAACGTAAGAGAACACTAACACATTAAAATCTTAAAGTATGTTTTCAAGATGAAAGCCCAAAGTTCCCTTTTAAAAAACATTTCAACAGCCAAGAAATAAAAAAAAAACTTGAAATTTGAAATATTGTTCTAATACTGACAAAATTTTCAATGTTCCCCCCACTGAGAGCATGCTGAACACATTCTCTCCAGGTTTATACATATCTCACTCTCTAGCTTTTTTGTAAATATATACATATATCTAATATATATATTAATATACATTCAAAACAAACGCCTAAGGGTTTTTTTTTCTTTATAAGAGCATCCAGTTAGCAATAAAACTACGCTCTGCTTTGTTTCTAAGACAGAGCCCTCATTCAGTATTTCATCATTGTTCCTCCTGGGTGCCCACGCACCAACCAGCTGCACCTACACTTAAAGTCAAAATGACCATTTTCTGCGGATTCCCTCTCCCAGGCTGGGCTCGTCGGCTACTTCCTGGCCCAGTGCAGGGCTGGGGGGCCGGGGGACCCCAAGTCGCGGGGGAGCCGGGGCGGAGGAGAGAAGTTAAGGCGCGCGGGGCTCCGCAGCGGGACCCCGCGGGAGACCCCCGCCAGTGCCCAGTGCCGCGGCGCGGGCCGACTCCGGGTCGGGCCTGCGGGTGTCCCTCGGAGGGGCTGGGACCTCGGAGCCGGGCGCGTCCAGGGGACCCGCGCCGCCCGCCCCGGCCGCCAGGCTCCAAGCTGAGGGGCAGACCGAGGGGCTGCGACGTCGCGGTCTCGGGTTCGCACCGCGGACCTCCCGGAGGGGTCCGCACAACCTCGGACGGACGGAGCGCCCCGGTGCTGGGGCTGGGGGGGGGGAGCCCACCGTTTAACCCTTTCCTGGCCGACCCCCGCCCCACCTGCCAGCTTCCCCTTCGGAATGAGCCCGGGTTCCAGAGCCTGGCGAACGGGTTCTGGATGACACTCGGACCGGATCGGCGATTTTTACGGCGTGAGGGGGCAGTTCAACTTCTGCCGACCGACCGGTGCGGACTGACCACCTTCCCACCCCCGGGGAGCCGGGCGTCCGTCAACCCGTACATCTGTCCCTCTCCCAGCGGATTCCTCACTGGACCACTCTGCGCACGGCGGGGATGGACCCCGGTGACTTTCGGCGCATCCGCTGCATTTGCCGGGCCCCGGAATCGCACTCAAAAGTTGGGAAGGTGCAGCCCGCACTTTGCAAGCCTCGGGGGGCTGCGGGGGCGCTGGGTGCCCACCCACCCTCCCAGCCGGCCCGGCCCGGCCCGGCGCCGCCAAGTTCTCCCCGGCGGGGCGGCGGAGAGCGGCCCCGCTCCGCCCGAGCCCACTCCCCCACCCCAGCCGTGCCCGGGGACTGGGGGTCGTGGCGGTGGGGTGAGGGGGGCGCGCAGCACTCACGTCCCGGAATTTGTTCCACTGTCCGACTTCCGAGAGATGGTGGTGAGCCATTGTTTATCATCCAGAAAATTACCGCCGTCCGAACGCCCCCCGGCCGCAGCCTGACTGCACCAAGCCGCTGCACACACGCACAGTACGGCGGACACCTTGAGCATCTGGGAGAGGAGACACAACCGGGGGCGGGGGCCGGGGTCAGCGGAGGGGTGCGGGCGCCGCGGGGGAGGAGACGAGCGGGGTCTGGGGGTGAGCGGGGGGCATGGGGGGCTCCCTCCCCGCAGACCGCACGCCCACGCGCGAGCACGCAGGGGTCGGGGGGCAGCAGCCCCGCGCCGGCAGGCGGCCGCCTCCCCGCACCTCACCTTGCGGCGAGCCGGGACTGCGCTCGCAGCCTCCCGCTGGAAATGCAGGCGGGCGCTGCTGCCGGAGCCGCCTCACGCGCCGCCGTCTCCTGCCGGCCACTCCGCGCCCTGCGCCCCGCGCGCTCCGCAGCCGCCTCCCCCCGCGCGCCGCGCTCGCGCGCGCCGACTCCCCGCGCTTCCCCCGCGCCCTCCCCCGCCTCCCCGCCCGCCCGCAGCAGCCCCGGCCTCCGGGCGGGCGGCGCCGGGCGCGCGCGGGTGCGGGAGCTCCCGCTCCGGAGTCCTCGGCGGCGCCCCGAGCGCGCCCCGTCGCCCCGTGGTTGCCCCTACCGTGCAGGTGCGAGCGAGGAAAGGCAGGGAGTGGGAAAGCGGAGGCGAACTTGGCATCGCCGAGCCAGGATCCCCGCGACTCGCTCTCCTGTCAGCCTGGGCCGACTCTGCCCCTGAAAGCTAGGCCACATGTAGGCGCTTGGAAGCCCTGCTTCATTTCAGGAAATTCAAAGTTGGCCGTGAACTTCTAGCTGGCTGAGCACGAGCCTAGACGGTTGGAGGGATTTTAGGGTTTGGCTGTTTTTTCTTGTTCCTTGGCGAGTGCATTGGACGTTCTAGAACCTGACTCAAGGCTGGACAAGTCTCCCGTGTCTCCCCTGGGAGAGGTAAGCAGACCATTTGCAGCCCTTGAACGCGCATTTGACACGACACGACCCCCCCCCATCTTTGACAACATATTTAGTTTTCCCTGCCTTCTCTACATCTCCCAGTAAGCCAGAAGGAAACCAGTCATCAGTTCCCTGTAAGGGGAGCGCGACCAAGACTCTCCCGGTACTTAGAGTTTTAGGGCAAAGTGAATAGCCCATGTAAATCCAGAGGTTTCTGGAAGCTGAAACACTGCAATAATGTTATGAATCTCGAGTGGACTTAATAGGTTTTTCAGGCAGAACTACATCTCCCAAAGCCAAGAACCGCACAGGTTTCCTGTAGCTTCCCAACTTCAGGAGCTACTTGGATGGCACCAATACCATCTACTCCCATGTTCTGTGAGGTGACATTTGTCAAAATATGTTAAAATAGCAAACACAATGAGTAATGTTCATTTCAAGTTTCGCATCCAGGATGTTTAAAAATGTAGCATACATGATAGGAAAGAAATGGCTATTCAACTCAGAAAAGAAGTGTTTTCCTCAACTTTCCTATTTCTCTTCTGATGAATTAAAGAAAACACACACACACAGAATCTATAGCAGAAACCCACAGAATCCCTGGTTGACAGAAACACACACAAGATAACTGTCAGGACACTAATGTGTAAATTCTCCAAGGACATTTATATTAGCTTGGTCACAGAGCTGTGCTGTGTATGTTAGCATCTTTGAGATCTTGCTTTGTGCCTCATTAAGATAATAATAGGTTCATCCTCCACCATCACTGCTACTGCTGCCCTGGCCCTACCTGTTTAGCCCACTCTTGCCTCTCCACCCCAATATTTGACAAAGTCCTTTGTTCTCAATTCAATAAGAATAGTTCGTCGTATTTTAAAATCTTATTATTTTATCATTTGAAGCCAACATGGAAAACGTAGACATTGTTCCTTAGGTGAAGCCCTGCTGCATGGCGGAAGTCAGTACTTCTTCAATTAAACTAAGCCTCTACCTTGTATAAGCTACCTTGCAAGGAGAGGTATGCTATTTGCCATGAAGTATTTGATGAGGAACGATGCTTTCACACACACCCTCTTCAGCATCCGTTATGTATTTTAGCATAAATATATGATGCCATCTAAGACTAACATTCACTTTGAGAATTATGGAAGCACATATATTTATGTTTATATTCTCTTCCACCAAATCGTTGATGTGCTTACTTCCAAAATTTATGGAAAATGCAAATTATTTGGAGGCAGAATTTTTTGGAAGGATGCATAGTTTTTTCCATTATGCACTTTCCATAAGCTTTTAGAAGACCCTTATTTCATTGCTTTCTCTACTTGCTTATAGAATCTTTTCACATCTGACTTTCGCTAACAACTTCCAACAAGGCAGCTCCATGAGGACTGCTGATAAGTGTAAAAACTTGTTTTTGAAGAACAAATAATTATTTTCTGAATCTTGTGGGGGTGGGGAAGCATCTCATAGAGCATTAAACTCCAGATCTGGTAGTAGATAAGATGTACAAGCAAATCACAAATATGAAATTCTGAAGCAAAAAGAGGTAGCCTGAGCCTATTTCCTTTGAGGTTTTGTGGCTCTGGGATGGTCCAGGTCATCCTCCACTGATCCTCAGGCCTCTCCTACCAAGGCCATTGCCGCTGTCTAGGCAAAGTGACTGGGAATGTGGGTAGAGAGTGAAAGTCTGAAGTGTAGTGTTGGGATGCTACTGATCATGGGGAAATCTTCTCTGCATGTTTCTCTGTGTGACCTAATGGGTCTTCAAAGACCCCGTCTTGAACATTTAAATGGTGCTCAGATAATGGACACTTGGGATAGTTAACACCTTGGTTATGAGTTAACACTTCTGTGGGAATCGATTGAAAGCTTACTAGCAGCAAAACACAGCAAGGCACAATAGGAGGAGAGGAATAACATGAGAGGTAAAACTTGGCAGGGTTAGAAATGTTATCTCTGTAGGTGCTTCCCAGTTGTACTTGCAGCCTATAGGAAACTGGAGATGTAAAAAATGTAAAAAGAAAAGAAATAGTAAGAAAAAAAGTCCCAGAAAGTAGAATGTGGTATGTCAGGGGAAGGGGGTAGAAAAAAAAATCCTGACACCATAAAAGTAAGTGGCGGGTCTAGACCTTGATCTTGTGTATCTGATCATGCTTAGCAAAATTAGAACTCACCGCAGGACACAAGTCTTCAGGTTTCCAGCCCCGTCTCTGTCACTTCTATCATCTTATGCAGAAATCATGGTTTGTATACATTTTAACTAGCGGATACTGGGGCCACTGTGAGCTTGAACTCTACCTCTGTATTTATTTCTTTATCCTTTTAACTCTTAATCTGGTAAACATTTAGGCAGTCCATAACTCTCTATTATTGAATATGTGCAAGTCACTTTTGGTAGGAACTTTTTAATTAAGTCCATTTCTTCTCTAGATTTTTTGCTCTTCATCTCTTCATTTTCAGATTTGCCATAATTCTTTTTTTTTTATTTGACAGGTAGAATTATAGACAGTGAGAGAGACAGAGAGAAAGGTCTTCCTTCCGTTGGTTCACTCCCCAAATGGCCGCCATGGCTGGCGTTGCACTGATCTGAATTCAGGAGCCAGGAGCCTCTTCCTGGTCTCTCATATGGGTACAGAGGCCCAAGGACTTGGGCCATCCTCCGCTGCCTTCCCGGGCCACAGCAGAGCTGGACTGGAAGAGGAGCAACTGGGACTAGAACCTGCACCCAAATGGGATGCCAGCGCCGCAGGCGGAGGATCAACCAAGTGAGCCTCGGCGCCGGGCCCAGACTTGCCACAATTCTAAAAAGAGAAATACTAAGCATATAATGGCCTGGGGTCCATTTATAACTCCTTGAGATTGGATCTATGAAGATTTTAATAGAATTTCATTTCTTTAAATTCATATGTGCACATGCACACACACATACACACACTCAGCTGTTTTTCCCAGATTACCTTCTCCACCAGTGTAAAAGCATGCTAGTCTTGTGTTTCCCGGCTCCCAGGACGATATGTAGGAAAAACCCATGTGGTCCTGCAGCTCCTGTGGACCAGCACAGAGCTGGGATCTTTGCACACAGGGCATATTTTAGTCTCCACCATGATCCCATGGCTGGTAAGAGTACAGGGGTGGCTTTGAGTCTCTGTAGGGTTCTTGAGAATGACCATACCACACTGCTTCTTGATTTTCCCTCTTTCTCACCCTGTAAGCTGTGGATCAATCCCTGCTTATATTCTTCAGTTCTGCTGTTCTTGTATCTTTCTTTCCTCACCTGTTGCACGTTTATTTGTCTTTATTTGAGTAAAGGCTAGAACCATTCTATGATTAAAACCAGGAAAAGAGCAAGTGGGCAATTCAGGGAGCTTCCTAAGCTATAGCAGAAGTCATTCCACTTCCACACTGAGCAGTTTAGTCCCTGTCTCAACTGATGACCCTGTCCCTTAGGCCCTTCCGGGTCAGCAGAAGCAAGCCAGGAGCCCTGTGAGAAGGGAATTGACTAAAGCTGCCTCATTCTCATGCAAAAATGTTTGCTAGTTAAGCAAATGTCCATCTTCCCATTTCATCCAGCTCCTGGAAGGTAAAGGGAGGTGGACAGTAAGGGGCTTCCAGAGAGTCTGACATCACCACAAGCTGTGGTTTAATGCTAAATAAGGGGTCCTAACATCACTACTTGATAAATAAGCTTTATTAATAACACTACTTGAAACATTTTGTTATAAGGCTAGACTTACATTATCTGATCTGTAAAAGTCAATTATCCAGAGTGTTGTCTTACACAGACTCCATCTATGAGCTTAAATTAAGCATATGAAACAAAGGGAAAAATAAAACAAAAAGCAAGTATTAAAAATCCAGGATCAAATTAAAGATTTGCTAATCCCATCATAAAAACCTATCAAGAAGGAACAATTTGTGTCCTCATTTGGAAATTTAATTTGCTGAAATCATTTAAGTTTTTTTTTTTTTTAAGATTTATTTATTTAAGGGCTGGTACTGTGGTGTAGCGGGTAAAGCTGCCATCTGCAGTGCCAGCATCTCATATGGGCACCCGCTCAAGTCCTGGCTGCTCTACTTTAATCCACCTCTCTGCTATGGCCTGGGAAAGCAGTAGAAAATGACCCAAGTTCTTGGGCTCCTACACCCACAGCTATGCAGCTCTGGCCTTTGCAACCAACTGGGGAGTGAACCAGCAGATGAAAGCCCTCTCTCTCGCTCTCCCTCTTTCTCTCTCTCTCTGCCTCTCCTCTCTCTCTGTGTAACCCTGCCTTTCAAATAAAATATTTATTTATTTACTTATTTGAAAGGCAAGGTTACACAGAGAGAGCATAACGGATGCTGGCACTGCAGGTGGCGGCTTTACCACTATGTAACAATGCTGTCCCCCATTTAAGTTTTACAGGTCATCTGTTCTTAACTTAGTAGAAAGCAGCAGTAATCACTAAGACTTATGTTGGGAGAATTTAAAAACATACAAACGAAAAACCGTACAGGAATCACTGGAATAGGATGTTAACATGCTTTTGTTTGTGGTGTTAATGTATCTTTGATTTTTACAAATGACCCCACTTAAACTCAAAAGATGTTAAATACCTAATTTGATTTAGCCTTCCTGTGATTTAGCTTCATCAAAAGCATCCAGTTGGTAAACAGACTCTAAAAGCTGTAGGAAATATGAGAATTTCATCAATGAGTTCAATTACTGTAATTCTTAACATTTAAACTAGAGGGCTAATTAATTGTTACTAAGATATACTGGACAGTGGCCAATAAGCAAACTAATTTCTTTAAATTGAGATATTTTTAAAGAAAATCTTTTTAATATAATGAGCATCAATTATAACTATGCAGATTTTCTTGAGGAGTGAAAAGTACTGATTAGAAAAAGGCAAAAAAAATTGAAGAATATTTTTAAAAATAATTTCATTCAGAGATATACAAACTTTTATTAAGGTTATTTAATGTAAAAATGTTAAAAGAGACAAAGAAGGGCACTATGTAATTATTAAGGGAACAATTAAACAGGAAAATGTGACTGTAGTAAATATATATGCACCTACTGTGAGGGTGCCTGGCTATTTAAAAGAAATGTTAATGGATTTAAAACAAGATATAGATTCCAATATAGTAATGGGGGACTTCATCAACCACTTTTATCAATGGACAGATCAACCAGAAAGAAAATCAACAAAGAAACAACAGAGCTAGTCAACACTATGGGCCAAATGGACCCAACTGATATCTACAGAACTTTTCACCTCACAGTTGCAGAATACACATTATTTCCATCAGTGCATGGAACTTTCTCTAAGACAGACCATATGCTAGGCCATAAAGCAAATCTCATCAAATTAAAAAAAATCAAAATCACACTACACGTCTTTTATGATATAATCAACAAGTCAAGAATCTCTAGAACACGTGCAAACACATAGAGACTGAATAACAAGCTCCTGAATGAACAGTGGGTCATTGAAGAAACCAAAAGAGAAATGCAAAAATTTCTGGAAGTGAATGAGGATGACAATACAACATATCAAAATTTATGGGACACAGCAAAGGCAGTATTAAGAAGGAAGTTTATGGCAACTGTTGCCTACATTAAGAAATTGGAAAGGTACCAATTAATGAGCTATCAGTTCATCTCAAGGACCTAGAAAAACAACAACAAACCAAACACAAAATTAGTAGGAGGAAAGAAATAATTAAAATTAAAGAAGAAATAAACAAAATTTAAAAAATACAAAAGATGAGTGAAATGAAGAGCTAACTTTTTGAAAAAAAAAATAAAAAAAAAGATACACCATTGGCCCAACTAACCAAAGTAAAGAGGGAGAAGACCCAAATCAATAAAATCAGAGAAGAAAAAGGAAATGTAACAAAATATATCATAGGAAAAAGAATCATCAGGAATGATTACAAACAGTTGTATGCCAACAAATTGGAACATCTAGAGGAAATATATAGATTCTTGGACACGTAAAATCTATCAAAATTGAGTCATGAAGATATAGAAAACCAAAACAGACCAATAACCAAATGGAGACTGAATCAAGAATAAAGACTTTGCCAACAAAGAAAAGCCCAGTACCAGATGGCTTCACTGCTGAATTCTACCAGACATTTAAAGAACTAACTCCAGTTCATTTCGCAGTTAGGGTCAGGGTTAGGGTTAGGGTTAGGGTTAGGGTTACAGTTAGTTCTCAAGCTATTGAAGACAATTAAAAGGGCAGGAATCCTCACAAACTCTTTCTATGAGGCCAGTATTACCTTAATTCCTAAACCAGAAAAAGATACAACAGAGAAAGACAACTATAGATCAATATCCTTGATGAACATAGATGCAAAAACCCTCAATGAAATACTAGCTAATCCAATCAAACAACACATCAGAAAGATAATTTACTTGCAACAAAGTAGAGATTATCCCTGGTATATATGTATGTTTCAACATTCGCCAGTCAGTCCATGTGATACATCACATTAACAAACTAAAGAATAAAAATCATATGATTATCTCAATAGATGCATAGAAAGCATTTGATAAAATGCATCCTTCCATGATGAAAACTTTAAACAAATCGAATATAGAAGGAACATTCCTCAACACAATCAAAGCAATTTATGACAAATCTACAACCAACATTTTATTGAGTGGGGAAAAGTTGGAAGCATTCTCACTAGTATCTGGAACTAGACAAGGATGCCCTTTTTCACCATTGCTATTTAATATAGACCTGGAAGTTTTAGCCAGAGCATTAGGCAAGAAAAAGAAATCAAAGGGGTACAGATTAGAAAGGAAAAAGTCAAAATATTCCTATATGCATGTGACAAGATTCTATAAATTGGGAAACCAAAACACTCCACTAAGAGACTACTGAAACTCATAAAAGAGTTTGATAAAGTGGCAGGATATAAAATTAACACACAAAAATCACTAGCCTTTGTATAGACAGACAATACCATGGTGGAGAAAGAACTTCTAAGATCAATACCATTCACAATAACTACAAAATTGAAATTCCCTGGAATAAATTTAATGAAGGAGGTGAATGATCTCTACAATGAAATTTATAAAACATTAAAGAAAGAGAAGACACAAAAAATGAAAACACCTTCCATGTTCATGGATTGGAAGAGTTGATATCAAAAAACTATTGAGGCCGGCGCCGCGGCTCACTAGGCTAATCCTCCGCCTAGCGGCGCCGGCACACCGGGTTCTAGTCCCGGTCGGGGCGCCGGATTCTGTCCCGGTTGCCCCTCTTCCAGGCCAGCCCTCTGCTGTGGCCAGGGAGTGCAGTGGAGGATGGCCCAGGTGCTTGGGCCCTGCACCCCATGGGAGATCAGGAAAAGCACCTGGCTCCTGGCTCCTGCCATCGGATCAGCGCGGTGCGCCAGCCGCAGCGCGCCAGCCGCGGCGGCCATTGGAGGGTGAACCAACGGCAAAGGAAGACCTTTCTCTCTGTCTCTCTCTCTCTCTCACTGTCCACTCTGCCTGTCAAAAAAAAAAAAAAAAAAAAAAAACTATTGAAAAAATCTGCATATTAAAATGGTTTTTTAAATACCAGAGGGGTTTTCCATAATCTCATAAAGTTTACTCCTCACTCCTCCTTCTGTTAAGAATGTGTGTGGAATGAGTTTATTCTTCTACTCAGAATGCTGGTTGGCATGGTTATGTTCTAAAATGGCAATAGAGTTTCCAAATCAAGATCTACAGAGAAATTTTTGTTTATCTCTGAAAATTGTTATTTGCTTATTTTTGTCTGAGTCCCCGGACTTCATATGAGGTTCTCTATGAAATTATGAAATGTTGTTTTTCAGTGGGCAAAAGCTATCCCAAGTGACACTGAAATTTTTTCTCTGACTTCTATACTCCTGGGTAATGTGGAGCTTCTTACACATGAGGCGGTTGCAGTCAGAAAGAAGCATTCTTGCATTTCTTATTATTTTAAACATTTAAACTATTTTACTTATCTGTCCTTTAATTGATTATATTATGGGGCACTGTGTGACATTTCAATACAAATGTATATAACGTGCACTGATCAAATCAGAGTAACTGACATTTGTTTCTGTCAATTCTATAAATTAATAATTAAAATACAATGAATGAAGGTGAAATCATATGGAGCAAGCTTCTTCATGAACCAATGCAAGAACATTAAAATGTAAGTTGACATATGTAAACTAAAAGTTGACCTCAGACAAAAACTTCAAACAAAGCTGAGGGATGTCTCCATCATGAGCCCATTTAGTCAGTTTTTTATTTCATTAAAATAAATGTATTTTTAATCCATTTTTACCACAATTTTAAAAAAATTTAAGATACAAAGAGAGAACCCTTGTGCCAACCCACTCCCCAAATACCCATGAATCCTGTCCTAAGGCAGGAGCCAGGAACTGAATTCTGGTCTCCCATGTTGGGGTGGCAACCCAACTAGTTGAATCATCAGTATTGCCTTCCAGGGTCTGCTCCAAGGGGAAGCTGGAATTGGGAATAAGAGGTGGGCTTTGAACCCAGGAGCTCTTATATGGGACACAGCTGTCTCCATCTGTGTCCTAACCACTGGGCCAAACACTTGGCCAACTCAAAGAGTTTTACAACATGAAGCTCCACCCCAGGAAGTCCATGAGCTGTTGTGCCTGAAACAATGCCCCAGCACTCACAGATCTCACATCCAGGAACAGACAGGGATTCTTTTCTTATCACACACCCCCAAGAAAAAGGGGATTTCCTCTGCCCTAGAAGCTCCAGCTGTTCTGTTGCTGAAGCGCACTGGTTTTAATGTGGTTGTAGCCCCAGTCTTTCATAAATAAGCAGACAGTGATAACCCAACACTGCAGCTCTGATGGCAGCAGCCCCGATCAAATCTTTGGATTTGATATGGGGGAGGAACTTGCTTCCCGAAGGACAGAAGCTCAGAGCCTTGTTTTACCCTTGGCAAATGAAAGAGATTCCCACCAAACACAGGCAGCAGAATCTGTATGAACAAAGGAACAGGTCATTAAAGAGACATGGCCTGTGGCCCTTGAAGAATTATTAACCAGGGAAGTATAAAGAATGTGGTAGGGGTAGCATGTCTTGTAGAGGGAAGAGCATAGATGTGATGTGAAAGCTGTGAAATAAAGTGTTGTTCAAATATTTTTAAATGGCTTTATTATATTAATTTGTTAAAGGCAGAGCAACAGATAGACCTTTCATCTGTTGTTTTACTCCCCAGATGCTTGCAGTAGCAAGGGTTGGGTCAGACTGAAGCCAGGAGCCCAGCATTCTATCTGGGTCTCCCACACGGTTGGCAGGGATCCAAGTTGTTGAGCTATCACCTGCTGTCTCCCAGAGTATGCATTAGCAGGCAGCAGGAACTGGGAGCTGATCTGGGATGCAGAGATCCCAAAAGATATTTTCACCACTACACCACATTGCCCTTCCTACACATAATGTAGCTATTTTCTGTCATCCAGACTTCACCAATATGGAGACACAAATAAAGTGAACTATGGTATCAGGGGGAAAAATAAGACATATTTCTCTTAAAACATACTCTTCTTTTTAAAAAGATTTATTTTAATTATTTGAAAGGTAGAGTTACAGAGAGAAAGGGGAGAGAGAGACAGAGAGATCTTCCATCCACTGGTTCACTCCCCCAGATGGTCATAATGGCAGGAGTTGGGCCCATCCAAAGGGAGGAGCCAGGAGCTTCTTCAGGGTCTCCCGCATTAGGCCAACTTCTACTGCTTTCCCAGGTGTTTGAGCAAGGAGCTGGATTGGAAGTGGAGCAGTTGGGATTCCAATTGGCACCCATATGTGTTGCCAGCATCATAGGCACGGGCTTAACCTCTTATGCCAAAACACTGGCCCCTTAAAATCTATTTTTAGCATAGTTCAACCTAACATGCCTCACTCTTCTCTGTAAAATGTTTTCCAGGCTCGCTTTCCCCTGTAAATCAAGCAGACTCTTTCTCAACTTTTAGAACGTAAAGACATAAAGGGTAACACAGATTAATAATGAAAACTTTTTTTTTTTTTGGTATAGAGACTGCTTTTGCTCTTTTTAAATGAGCCACAGTAATTTAAAAGATTTACTGTACTAATCAAGTGCTGGTTGCAATCAACATTGAAAGCTCAATTTAACTCAGATTCTACTCTGAATTCAGATTCTTTTTAAACATTTTTTTGAGAGGGTTGAGGTCTGTAAGAACAAATTTAATTTCTTTACTTGATATAGGACTACTCAGGAAGTATATTTCATCTTGGTTGAGTATTGGCAGTTGGTGGTTTTCAAGGGATTGATTCATGTATTCTAAGTTTTTATTCCTGAGTGTGGAGTTAATTGTTATACTCCCTTATTATCCTCTGAGTGGCTGCAGGATCCACAGTAACAGCTCCTGTTTTATTCCTGATGCTGCTGATTTGTATCTTCTCTGCATGTTTGTCAGTCCAAATGTTTGGACATTTTCCTACATTTTTCTGTTACTAATTTTGATCTTATTCCATATGGCCAGGGCATATACTCCTGATGATTTCAGATCCTTTTAGTTTTTTGAGCTTTATTTTATGACCAAAGATATGATCTATTTTTGTTGCTTTAGATATCCAAATAAACACACTTAGTCTATTAATGTTGAAGCTCTCTCTTTGAGCAACATGTGGTTATGTTACTTCCACTTAGGTTCATTATAAAAATAATGTCTTAAATATTTCCTCTGTCTAATGTGGCACCAAGTTAAATGATGTTATAATTTTTGTTTCAATTGTTGAATGTGATTTAAGAAATTCATGAGAATATTTTATTTTTTATATCCTTCTCCTTTCACATTCTGATGTTCTTATTTCATTTCTGAAGTTCCAAGATTTCTTTTTCTATCATTTGCTTCATCTTTAGAAAACCTTCCCTTAGATTTCAAAGGCAAGTTGGCCAGTGATCTTTGCTTTTTTAGCTTCCTTTAGAATGCCTTTATTTCTTTTTCATTCTAAAGGACCATTTAGCAGATGTATAATTTGTTGTTGACAGCCAGTTTAGTAGCTGAAAACTGATGTACTCTTTTTTTGTGTCCTGCATGGCTTCAGATATGAAATCCATTGCCATGGATGTGGCTTCTACCTGGTTAAGTTGAAGATTTTTTGTTGTTGTTGTTCTTTGTACTTTTCCGAAGTTTAGAATGTGTATAGGGTGGATTTCTTTGGATACAGTCTGTCTGATGTCAGTTCAGTCTCTGACTTCTGGGGGAGTGTTTTTTTTTTTTTTCACCTTATTTGGGAAGTTTTCATCCCTTATTCTCTTCAGCTGTCAGCATGTTCTTTTTAGTTCTTCTTTTGATTCCAATAATATGAACATAAACTCTTCAATTTATCTTCTCTCTGTAATTCTTAGTTTCACTGAACCTACCCTCTGCCATCTTCACTTTACTCCTGGACCCATCCAGTGAATTTTAAATAATTATTATTTAAGTTCTTATGTTTTTTTGGATTTATAATATTCACATTTTCATCTAATTCTTTTGACAACCCCTATTTCTTTGCTAAGATGTTATATTTTTCCATTTATTTCAAGAGAATTTGTAACTACTTGTTGAAATATTTTAATGCTTTTAATTATTTCTGTCAGCTCATTAAAACAACCACTTTATCTTGGTATTGATGTGGATTGCATTTCTCATTCTGTATTTGACTGGTTCCTATTTAGTCTTCTTTTTCTTCTTTTTTTAAGTAGGCCCCTCATTGAATTATCTATATTGCCAAGTGTATGAGTTCAACTTCCCAAGTTGGTATTGCCAACCCCTTGCTGGCAAAAGTGGAGCATTTATTTATGCATATACTTATGCTCCTTCGTTTATGATGGTATTACTTCTAGGTATATCATAATAAACTGAGAATATTGTAATTCAAAAATTCACCTAATAATACACTTAACCAACCAAACATTTATTAGTTATTTATCTGTGTGCTTACCTGGCTGACTGGAGCCATAGTTCACTGCTGCTGCCCAGTACTAAAGGAGAGTATTATATGGCAAATCACTAGCCTGAGAAAAGAGTAAAATTTAAAGTATGGCTTTTACTGAATGCCTCTGACTTTTATGTCATCCTAAACCTGTCACAGTAAATCATGCCATCATAATTTGAAAATTATCTGCACTACCCTAATGAAGACTGTAGAGATCTAAGTTCAGCTACTGCTAACAACTATCTTGCAAACACAGCAGCTAAGCTTTTCTGTGGCATCTAGGGAAAGGGAGAAATGGAAGGCTGATTACAGTCCTTTGTTGCTGAATCCTATGGAGAAAGTTTAGATACCCTAAAGATCTCTGAAACAAGGGAGGAGGTGGAGACAGCAGTGGTACCTAGCTTCTCCCCGCAGTATCCCAGTCATCTTTGTTAATGCCCGGTCACGGGACTCCACTGTTACCAGGGATGAAGAGAAACTGGAGTGCTGATTCATCCAGGCTCACACACCTTGTTCAATCTCCTGATGTCTGGTGGAGCGGAGGCTCAGATTTACATTGGAAGAGACAATTGGTTGCACATTATCCACTGCTGGACTGGAGTATGGTGTTTTTGGCCAAAACATGTTCCGTTGTTAAGGCATGTGTTTGTTTGTTTTTTTGTTTGTTTGTTTTTTTCCTAGACCGTTTTTCTAGACCTTCTGGATGGAAAGAACAAGATGCAGTTTAGGGACTTCTACCTGTTCCTGATGACACTGCTGGTTGGACTCTTCTTCTGCAATGCCCTTTCTGAGATATATGAGCAATGCTTGGGAGCCCAGGAAACTCACCTTCATGTTGATTTTCAAGGGTTAAGGGTCCAAGAGGGTTTAGCTCCTTCTCTCTGTGTTTCTGTGTTTCTGAGTCTTCATATGCTTATTTTTAAAATTAAATTTAGAGTTTTTTCAGTCTTAAGAAGGAGAAATAAGAAGGAATGGGCCTACTCCAAGTTTACCAAAACCAAAAGAACCTTGACTGATTTTAAGAATTAACTAATTATGTCTTGGGAAGAGGATGCTGAGTGCCTGACCTAAAATCCTCTTTTGCCATCCCCATCTGAAATAGAACTACCAAGTTTAAGCTGGTATATTTTCACAAGTAATACAAGACGTTATTTCTCAGCCTCCTGTGTAGCTAAGAGAACAACATGGGTCTAACCAGTGAAGTTTAAATAGAAGCATTCACTGAGACTTCCTTGAAATTTGTCTAAAAGCCAAGGGGCATACAATTCCGCCAAGTGTCTTCCTCCCTGCTGCTGGGATAAAGGCCTCCATGGCTCGAGCTCCAGCAGCCCCTGTGATCTGCACAGCGAGACAGCAACCTGAGTCCCTGATGACATTGTACACTTGTTTCCCTTAGAAAGAAATAAACTTATATAAGAGTGATGGTTTTAAAATATACCTGCAAATGCTTTGGATTGAGTGACTCATGTCTTATAAATAGAATATGGCGGGAATAAAGCTACGTGACTTCCGAGGCTGGAGAATAAAAAGCAATGCTCCCACCTGGCGCTCTGGCTCCTGTTGACTTTCCCTTTCCTTCTTGTCAGATGTCTTGCTTGTCATGGTGTTGTAAGAACACTTGGGAAACATACATAGAAAAGAACAGCAGTCCCGCATTTGTCCTTTACAGAGGCTCTTTTCCCAGTACGTTTTTTTTTGTTTGTTTGTTTGTTTGTTGTTGTGTTTTTGTTTTGTTTTGTTTTTTTTTTTGTTTTTTTGTTTTTTTTGGTTTTTTTTTTTTTTTTTTTTTTGACAGGCAGAGTAGACAGTGAGAGAGAGAGACAGAGAGAAAGGTCTTCCTTTGCTGTTGGTTCAGCCTTCAACGGCCGCCGCGGCCGGCGCACCGCGCTGATCCGATGGCAGGAGCCAGGTACTTCTCCTGGTCTCCCATGTGGGTGCAGGGCCCAAGCACTTTGGCCATCCTCCACTGCACTCCCTGGCCACAGCAGAGAGCTGGCCTGGAAGAGGAGCAGGCAGAGGATTAGCCTAGTGAGCCGCGGCGCCGGCCTTTTTTTTTTTTTTTTTTTAAGACTTATTTATTTGAAAGGAAGAGAAATGGGGTAGAGTAGAGGGGGTGCAGAGGGAGAGGGAGAGATTGATTTTCCAAATACTGGTTCACTCCCTAAATGTCCACAACAGCCATGGCTGGGCCTTGCTGGAACCAAAAGCCTGGAACTCCATCTGGGTCTCTGGCAGGGGTCACAGCGGTGCCAGTACTTGAGCTGCCTTCTGTGCCTTCCCAGGGACACAGCAGGAAGGTGAGTGGGAAGCAAAGTAGTTGGGACTCACACCAGTACTCCTGCACAGTGTGCTAGCACCATAAGCAGTGCCTTCACACCAGCTTCAGCTTTTAGCTTTTCTGAAGACATGACTTCTTACTTCGTTCTTGTCCATGAACTGCATCTTCGCATAAGAAGGTGTATTTTTTTCTAAATCTAGGATAAGAATTTGGTAATTTTTACGTAAGAGAAAGAAAAAGATGAGTTAATTATAGGAAGCCTATCTTGAGTCACCTAGACCTTGACTGCACACCCTCTGGCCTCTCTGTAATTCTCTGTGTGACTCTATTTCCTGGTACCTACTAAGCAGTGACCTAAGGATACGTTTTGTTGTTGTTGTTATTGTTGTTGTTGAGTTCCCACTATGTTGCACATCCCAGGGTGAGGGGAGCTTGTCTGTATGCCTTGAACACTTAGTAATCACTTAAATACAGAGTAAGAAAGTGTGTGATGAGATAGGTAAGAGGTAGAATTACAATTTGAAAACCTTGTTTTATTGTTTACACCTCATATATATAATTTTCCTTCGTAAGAATTTCAAACTCTACCCTAGTTCTTTACCTGGTATTAATATACATGAGAACAAAACCTTTCCCCCATTTTCTCAGTAGCAAACAACAGGTTCCGACAAAAGTGAGATTGAAAAGGACAGAACTTTATTTAAACATTTTAGAGAATGAGCAAGTATCCAGAAGAGCCAGAAAATCTACCTTAAACGCTCAGCTTCCCAAAACATAGATCCACCCAGGACTGCCCCTGTGAAGTCTGATCACTCTTGTCACATTTATTTTTCTTATCCGAAAAACACACTTGGAGTCTTTCATGGTGCGTGACCTTGTGGAAGTAGACCTGTCTGACAGGGAACGTCAAGTTCAAGGAGGCTAGACAAGTGTGCCTCTGGCTTCTGTTTTGGATAGACAGGGCTCCCAAGAAAGTCCCTCCAACAGAAGTTTGTTCAAAAGATGCCACAGGGGGCCAGTGCTGTGGCTCGGCAGGTAAAGCTGCCGCCTGCAATGCCAGTATCCCATGTGGGTGCCAGTTCAAGTCCCGGCTGCTCCAGTTCTAATCCAGCTCCCTGCTAATGCACCTGTTTTTCATTTTGTCTCTTCCTGCCTTTTTAAAATTTTGCTTCTCACTTCCATGTCTCTACATTATATGTCTGTCACTACTTTTTATCTCCCAGCAGTGGGTATTTCTTATAGATTCACTTTGCTTTCTGCTCTTTTTTTTTGTGTCCTGCCTCCACTCTCTGTCTTCTCTTACCACACTCCCATTATGCCAGCTTAAGTATCTTAAGTATGCAGCTTAAGTTGCAAACCTCATGGCTTCCTTTTTCTTACCGTGTTTGGTGGAATACACCATCCTGTAGCTTTCCTGATGAGTGTGCAAAGGAAGTAAGCAATCTTCAGTATTTCCTGAGCGACTTCTCGCTCTTCCTTCATTCTTTCTAGAACTACTCATTTGTGTCTGTAACATTCTGAGCCTTTTTAAAGTCTTTGGACAGTTTGTATTGGTCTCTGCATCTTTACGCTATTCCCAGAGGAAGCCATTCCTTTTCTTTCTGAGAAGTCAATGTTCAAGCATTATGTTGACATTTTCCTTTTGGCTATACTCACATAGTTTTCAAGAACTCTCTGTTTCTTCTTACAGTCCCAAACTGTATTATACCCTGTTCTGGACTGATGCTTGCAATACTTTCCCCTATATATCCAAGGATGCTAATTATAGTTTTGGAATTTTTTGTGTATTTGCACAGACTTTGTTAGCCCCTGTTAACTTTCTTCTGTCTATTTTTCTTACTCTCGACCTTTCACATTGGATGCTTTGCCATGTGTCAGGTGACACTTTTTGTTCACATGCTAGCTGAGCATTCTGAGTGTGTATCCTGGGCTTACCTATCCCCTCCTCTGTCCAGAGGGATCACATTTGACTTGGACATTTACTGTGTGATCGTCTTTGGGACTTCCCCTGCAAATGCTCAGACTCTGATGAGGGTGTTTGCCCAGGAAGCACGGAAAGTGAAAGCCTTATTTGCCGCACTGGGAGAGGGACTGTGGTGGCAGGCAAGGTGTTAGCTCCGTAGGCACACATTTCTGTGGGACCGTGGATGTGCAAGGCAACCTTGTCCTCATCTATGATGGGTGACGTCTCCTCCAGAGAGCACCTGTTTTATCCTCTCCAGAAAACAGAACACTGCCTCTTGCAGGAGTGAGAGGTGAGTAACTGTAATAGAGGAAAGACTGTATCCAGTTTGCTGATTCTTAGTAGATTTTCAGCCAGTTCTGTTTAAATTTTCTTCTCTTGACCTACACATGAAGTCATAACTGGCACCAATCATTTTAGAGTCTTCTGGGGACTTTTAAAAATGTGATTATGGTTAATTTCTCTTTCCTATTTACCTTCTTTGGTTTCATATTCTTGAGAGTCATATTCCTTTCCCTAACAGTCTTTCATCATTAGCATTTGTAGCTGAGGTCATCCATCCTGGTCTTCCCATGCCGGTTGATGTATCATTAAAAATCCCTTTATCTTTATCGTGGTTTCAAGATAAGGTGAAAGTTCCTTTGTGTATCCCACGTATAATCTTTTCTGAAATTTTCTCTTAATATAAAATTTTCTCTTTATCTAATAAGATAAATCAGTAGGAGAGTTTTGGGTTTGGACCTTATCTCTATTTTTAGGTTAGTTTCCAAACATGCATTTGCTTATGAGAAGAAGATGTATCAATTCTTTACAAATACTTCTCATATGATTGGTATTTCAAATTGTCAACACTGAAAATGTAATCTCAAGTTTGTGTTTAAAAATTAGGGTCTGGCCTGTGCCACGGCTCAATAGGCTTAATCCTCTGCCTGCGGTGCTGGCACACCTGGTTCTAGTCCCGGTCAGGGCGCTGGATTCTGTCCCGGTTGCTCCTCTTCCAGTCCAGCTCTCTGCTGTGGCCCAAGAGTGCAGTGGAGGATGGCCCAGGTCCTTGGGCCCTGCACCCACATGGGAGACCAGGAGGAAGCACCTGACTCCTGCCTTCGGATCAGCATGGTGCACCAGCCGCAGCGGCCATTGGAGGGTGAACCAACGGTAAAGGAAGACCTTTCTCCCTGTCTCTCTCTCTCTCTCACTGTCCACTCTGCCTGTCAAAAAAAAAAAATTAGGGTCAATGCACTTCCACCACAATGTGAGAGGCAGGCAAGACCACCATAGCCCATCAGGGCCAACTGAGCAAAACAAACTCTTTTTATTACTATTTTAGTGGTAAAACAAGTCTTCCCAAAACATGTAATGGAAAAATCTGTTGCTATTAAGGAGAATCATCTCCCTTGAAATTCATTGTACAACTCCTTATACCTTACTATGACATGTTGAAAAGATGAATGATCAATTAACATTGAATAGCATTATAACCATAAGGTAAGGAAATAGAAAAGTTCTCCTTTGTGAGACCTCGGGGCAGATATTGTTTCCTACTGCTACTGTCTGGTGAGCTCTGTAATATTTTTGTCATTCTCACAAATAACTCTTCTGCTCTTTGTCATTGTGGCATTGTGATTCTTTCCTACAATGGTCTAGAAAGAAATTAAATCCAAGGAGTCCTTTGAGTTCACACATGTTGGTCAAGAAAACAAAAAGTTCATTAAATTAAAACAAGGAGTGGGCATTTGGGGGCAGTGATTAAAACACCTCTTGAATGCCCACATCTCATATCCAAGTGCTAGGGTTTGGGTCCTGTCTCAAACAGGGTACACCAACTTCCTGCTAATAAGCACCCTGGGAGGCAGCAACTTATGGGTCAGTTAGTTGAATCACTGTCACCAACATGGGAGACCTGAATCGACTTCTTGGCTTCTGGCTTCTGGCCTGCCCAGCCCTGGATGTTATGGTCTTTTGAAGAGTGAACCAGAAAATGGAAGATCCATTTTTGTCTGTCTCTGTCTCTCGCACTCTGTGTCTCTCTTCCCTAAACATCAAAACAAAACAAAAGAAAGTCTCAGTATCCACAGGGGTTGGTTCTAGGACCTCCCATGGATACCAGACTTATTCCTGAGTTTGCTTACATAAAAGAGTATAGTATTTTCATATAACTCATGCATATACTCCTGTATTTTTTGACTCATCTCCAGATTGCTTACAAAATCTAATGCAATATGAATTCTATGTGAACAGTTCTATGGTATTGTTCAAGGATGATATGAAGAAAAAAAACCAAACTCTGGCCGGTGCCGCGGCTCAATAGGCTAATCCTCCACCTTGCAGAGCCGGCACACCAGGTTCTAGTCCTGGTCGGGGTGCCAGATTCTGTCCCGGTTGCCCCTCTTCCAGGCCAGCCCTCTGCTGTGGCCCAGGAGTGCAGTGGAGGATGGCCCAAGTGCCCTGCACCCCATGGGAGACCAGGAGAAGCACCTGGCTCCTGGCTTTGGATCAGCATGGTGTGCCAGCCGCAGTGTGCCGGCCGCAGCAGCCATTGGAGGGTGAACCAACGGCAAAGGAAGACCTTTCTCTCTCTCTCTCTCTTTCACTGTCCACTCTGCCTGTCAAAAAAATAAAAAAAAAAATTTAAAAAAACAAACAAACTCTGTACCTGCTCAGTACAGACCAAGCCATCCTCAGTATAACCAGAATACACAAATGAGATGCAAAGCAGACAGTGCTGAAGTGGCAAGTGCTGGAGACAGAATAAGGGCCTGCACAGGGGCACGATTGCACTCCGGTGTGCCTACCCAGCACTTCATTGATGTAGATTCCGTGTACTGCTCAGCGGGAGACACATTCAATTGCTGCTTTTAAGAAATTTCCGTAATTTGGAGAAGAATATTTTTTATGTGCAGTTGGCTGCATCAGCATATGCTGGACCCATGGAAGAAGAGGGCAAATTACATTTGTTGCTTGGAATAAAAGGAGTAGAAGAACAATCAGCAATGACTTTGGCAGCTGTATATACACAATTATATTTCCAAAGCCAGAACAACACATACAAGTTACATAAGAATTTATAATAAGTGAAGAAAAAGTAAAATATTTTACATATTCAAATGGTGAAGTGAGTATTCCTTAACCAATTAGTAGATTCAGATGGAAGGCCTTTATGATGGTAGGAGTTTGAGATTTTG
Organism: Oryctolagus cuniculus; assembly: GCF_964237555.1. NCBI lineage: Eukaryota > Metazoa > Chordata > Mammalia > Lagomorpha > Leporidae > Oryctolagus > Oryctolagus cuniculus. The sequence continues at coordinate 123,513,979 of NC_091439.1, forward strand.
TGCTTCTGATACAGAGAGAACATGTGACTTTCATGGACATTTTATTAGTGATCACAGTTACAGTGAATATGCTGACATAATCTCAATATTTATGAGTGGAGGAAGCTTTGGAGCATATTCAACATCTCTCCAAATATTTTATCATAATTGTATTTCTCTGTGGTGGTTTTTAAAATTTAGACTTGACCCTAATTGTGGGATCAGAGGCAGATGAACCCACATATCACATATGTAAACATTTCAGAATTTTATTTATTTAATTTCTTTCAAAAGCAGCAAGTGAATGCTCAAGTACTTGGCCCCTGCCACCCATGTGGAAGACCTGAATTGAATTCCAGGCTCCCGGATTTGGGTTGGCACAGCTCTGGCTTTTGTGGGCATTTAGGGGAGCAAACCAGTATTTGGGAGACCTCTCTCTCTCTTTCTCTCTCTCCCTTTCCCTTACTCCCTTACTCCGAGTCATTCCCTGCATAACATCAAGACTGAGAGAGTCACGCACAGTTTTAAGCCCCTATCCTTCATTCCTACCTCAGTAGTGACGTCAGTTGCATCAGGGTGTGTCTGGATCCTGACACACGTGTCCTGACTGTGACTGTCTCATCTGAACTGTAGGAGGACAACTGAACCTGCTGACTGCAAAATTCAAAATGGGATTTTATGTATATCATTACTTAGAAACGGAATGAAGAATCCAGTAAGTTTTGAAAATAAAACAATATATTACTGAAATTATATAACATGTCAAGTAAATTGGATACAAAATACTTGTAAATTGAATCAACTCATCTTTGAACATATCTTCAGATTTGAGCAATAAATTAGACCAAATTATCAACTCTTTCAAAAAGAAAGAGATTCAAAAAAGTTGAAATTAAAATGTGAACTAAGACTAGGTAAACCCAAAGAGAAGAAAGCATGAAATACGAATATCAAATAAGATTAAATTCAATGGGGTGTTTGCTTTTAAAATTTGCATAAAGCTAAAAATGTTCACATATCAAGATGATGGCAATATTTAATATTATCAAAATTGTTTCCATAAATATATGCAAGATCTTATCAAATCATATAATATTGAAATATCTTGTAAACTAAATAGTAAAGTCGGTATATAGGAAATTAGTACTATTTTAATAATATTCAAGTATTAGCTCATATTTCTTGGCTGATGGTGAATCAAGGAGGTCAAATAAAGAATCTGAAACAGTTCAAAAACAAAAGTTAAAACAATTGACTAAGCATACATCAATGTTAGCATATATCAATATACATCAGTGTAACAGCATCTTTTTCTAACTGGTTTAATAGTACATAATAGATACCAGATATACTCATGTCTGCTAAGGAGGTCCCTATAAATCAGAAACTTGAATTTCCGTCTGCTCTCTCAGTCATTCCAAGGAAGTGGTTCTTGTGATATCTAAGATGACTGTTGGAGTTGCAGACACCATAGACAAACAATAGAAATGAGGGAAGAACAAAGACAGGCATTCCCTCTCACTCTAAAACAACAAACACAAAACCCCGCCTTCCTAGGAGTTGCACTTCAAATTTCTCATTAGCTGTCACTGGGCAACATTTAGACATGTGCTCACATTCAGCTGTATGGAGAACTCAGGATTGTGTTCCTTTGATTTTAACCACGTCCTTAATAATTTTTGACGAAGGAAGATAGTGAGAATGTATATTGACCAGTATGTATGACTGATGACCCATTATTCCCTGGGTATCCACTTGGCTGCGTGTTTCTCCATGCTTAGAAAATACACAACCCTTCAAAAATGAGCCCACCTTTTGCTTCATCAACTTTAAGTTGCATTTTATGGGTGATGCACTATCATTTCCATCGAGCTTATTTGTAGTTGCTCATAGCCTATCAATTAGCAAACGTTGTGCCCGCCTTCAATACATCCAGTCTACAGTCATGAATGAGGAACAGAATATATACAAATTCCCAGTTGCAAAAGGGAAACACAGTGGTTACTGCTTAACAGCATGCATCCATCAGGAATTCCAGCACTCCAGTTCTTCCCCAGAGGACTGAAGGACTGCATTAGTCAGGATGACTGTACTGTCTTCTCCCTGGGAGAAAATGGCTTGTTTATTATCCTCCAAGTTGCTTTCCTCTGCCAAGCAGTTTATTGTCCATCCCCCTCCTCTGAAACCTAAAAATTCTTATTACTTATTGCTTTTTTTTACATCCTATTACCTATTATTTCAAGTGTTGGTTAGCACCTTGAGACCATCTGCCACAACAGCTTCCAAGAAGAGCTTGATCCTACAATTGACAGAGAGGGCCGGCGCCGTGGCTCACTTGGTTAATCCTCTGCCTGTGGCACGGCATCCCATATGGGTGCTGGGTTCTAGTCCCGGTTGCTCCTCTTCCAGTCCAGCTCTCTGCTGTGGCCCGGGAGTGCAGTGGAGGATGGCCCAAGTCCTTGGGCCCCTGCACCCACATGGGAGACCAGAAAAAAGCTCCTGGCTCCTGGCTTCGGATTGGCTCAGTGCCAGCCGTAGCAGCTATTTGGGGAGTGAACCAACGGAAGGAAGACCTTTCTCTCTGTCTCTCTCTCTCTCACTGTCTGTAACTCTACCTGTCATATAAATAAATAAATCTTTAAAAAAATTGACAGAACTGTTACCAGAGAGTTCATAAACATATAGAGTTATGGTTCATAGTTTTGCTAAGACTGAAGCTGCATTGCAGTTTGTAATTACTTCATTTTGTGGACTAGAGGTTTCCAGCTTTTTAAATCTGTGAGGTTCCCGTATTACTAGAATCTCAGTAAAATTAGATTGTCAAACAAAGTCCACAAAGCTGTTAAACTATCTGCAAAATGTTTAGAGCTAAGTAAAAAGGTATGTCAAAGGAAGAGATTTATCATAGTGCTAAAGCTTTTTAGTTTGAGGTAGTCCCACTTGTCAATTTTCGCTTTTATCACCTGTGCTTTTAATGTCATATCCAAGAAATCATTTCCAAGACCAATGTCAAGAAGTTTTCCCCAATGTTTTCCTTTAAGAGTTTTATAGTTTCAGGCTTTTAAATTCTTAGTTAAGTCCTTGATCCATCTTGAGTTGATTTCTGTGCCTGGTGTGATGCTGGGGCCCCAATTTGCTTTTTTAAAAGCATGTTTAACAGTTTTCCCAAACCATTATTGAAGAAACTGTCCTTTCTCTGTTGCATATTCTTGGAACTCTTGTCAAAGATCAGTTGGTTGTATATGCATAGGCTTATTTCTGGGCTATCTATGTTTTCCCATATTCAAAATTGTACAGCAAATGAAACAATCAACAAAATGAAAAGGTAACTTGGAATGTTCGCAGATCATTTATCTGATAAAGAGTTAATTTCTAAAATATTAAGTTTCTCCCAAAACTCAATAGCCAGACAACTCACCCTTTTAACAATGGACGAAAGATTGGAACACACATTTCTCCAAACAAAACATGTAAATGGCCAACAGTTATATGAAAAATTGCACAACACTATTAATTAGCAGAGAAATCCAAATCAAAAAAAAAGTGGGATAGTACCTCACATCTATTAACATCTATGAATTAATAGTTCACTATCTGTTATGGCTACTATAAAAGAAAAAGAATAGTAAGTATTAACAAGGATGGAGAAATTGGAATCCTTACGATTATACATTGTTGGTGCAGATGTACAATGGGTGGGGGGTGGAGAGGCAGCCAGTCTTGTGGCTTGGTGGATTAAGCTGCAGCTTGCAATGCCGGCATCCCATATCAGTGCACTGATTCATTTCTTGGCTACTCTCTTTCCAATGCAGTTTCCTGCTAAGTTACCTGTGACTAAAGTACTTGAGGCCCGTCCACCGATAGGGAAGGTCCGGATGGTGTCCCTGGGTCTTGCCTTTGGCCAAACCCAGCTGCGGACATTGTTGATCTTTGGGGTAAGAACCAGTGGATGGAAAATTTCTGTCTCTCCCTTTCTCTCTGTAACTCTGCCTTTTAAATACATAAATGCATAGATAGATAGATGATAGATAGATAGATAGATAGATAGATAGATAGATAGAAAAGTAAATCTTAAAAGAGATGCAAAATGATTCATCAGGTATGGAACATACCTCAAAAAAATTCAAAGTTGAAATATATTTTCACTGGACACACATCCAAAAGAATTGAAATCAGGATCTCAAAGAGAGATCTGGACTCCTCTGCTCCTGATAGCATTATTCATGAGAGCCAAGATATGGAAAAAAGCAAATGTCCATTGACAATAAGTGAATTTTGAAAAATGCATATGGTGTGTATACAGTAGAATGGTATTCAGCTTTTAAACAGAAAAGTTATCTGACCATTCATGACATGGTGGATGAACCTGGAAGATATTAGGAAAAACAAAATAAGCCAATAACAGAATAAATTACTTTGACTCCACTATACGTGAGTTATCTATCATGTCACATTCATGGAGGTGGAGACTTTCTTAATGGTTTCTAGAGGGCTGGGGAGGAGAGAATGGGCAGTTGTTCAATACATATTTAAAAAGGAGAAAGAGAGAGAGGCACTTGATCTTAATAGATATCTTTGTGAAACATATGGTTTATAATCATTGAAGATTTATCTTGAAAAAATTATTTAAAAAATAAAATGAAACAAAACCCACTGAAACAATTCAGAAAAATCCAAAAATATTAATTTTCAGAGAAAGGAACTGATAAGTAGCTTTAACATATGCTTAGATAAAATGAAGAACTACAAGGCAAACTAATTAAGAAAAACAAACAAAAAAAGAAGAATGTCCCGAATTTGACCATGATCAGACAAATAACTACATATTTTGAAAGAACCATGTTAATAATACAAATATGTTTATCTCAACTATAGGGAATGAAAATAAATATTTGACCAAAAAGGATAAAATATTTATATGATCTGAATTGAAAAATTACTGTATTATTTCACTTACACATAGAATCTAGAAAAGCTAAATACCTAGAAGTGGAGAGTAGAAAGGAGGCTGATGGTTTCCTGGTGCTGGGAATGGGAGTGAGAAAAGGGAAGATACTGACCAAAGGGTAGCCTAGAGGAGGAAGTTTTAGTGATCTATTGCACTGTCTGGTGACCACAGCTAATAATAACCTGATGCAGGTTCCAAAATTCCTAAAATAGGTTTTTAACCTTCTCACCACAAAATGCAATGAATGGATATGCTAATTAGTCTGAATGACTCTTTTCTTAATTTATACATATATAAAAATCACAATGTGCTCCATAAATATACACATATTTTATTTAGTTATTCTTATTCATTTAAAATATAGGGAGTGGGAGAGAGAAAGTAAAAGAGATAGAGCGAAGAGTGAGAGACATAGAGAGACTGCCCGTATGCTGGTTCACTGCACAGATACCCACAACAGCTGAAGCTAGGCTGGGCCAAAGCCCAGCGAAGAACTCACACAGCTCTCTCATGTAGCAGGGACCCACGTACTGGAGCCCTGTCCCCCTGCTTCCCTGAGTGTGCATTCAGGAAGCTGGAACTGGAGGTGAAGCTGGAACTTAAACCCAGGCCCTCAGATACGGGATGCTGGTGTCCCACAGAGCGTCTTCACCACTGCCCCAATTACCTGTCCCTCAGTCATGTTAAGTTCTGTATTAATTCTCTATTAATTTAATGAGTTATTTGAATATTTGATTTTTAACATGCAAATGGAGAATTTATTTTTTATATTTAGTTTCCCTTTTTAAAAAGCTTTGGTTCATATTACATAGATTATGACTGGGGGTGATTTTTTATGGCCTACTATAAGATCAAATTTTGTGAGTGTTCAATATGTATTTGAATATAATACATATTTCCTTAATATTAATTACTAGATATATGTAAATGTATGTAGTTGTATTCTATATGTCCATGTTTGAATATTTGTTAACCCAAACACTGTGTGCTTTCTTGTATTGATAAAGTCTCCAACTGTGACTGAAAAACCAAGGCTTAGACAAGGGGAAGATTTTTTGAGACTATAGTACAATGTGGTGAATAGAACTAATAACAGTATTATAAATTCAAAATTGCTTCAAGAGTAAATTTCAAATGTTCTCACCGCAGGAAAATCTAAGTATATGAGGGGATGGGTATGTTAACTAGCTCAATTTAATTAATCCACAGTGTATTCAAAAATCACAACCCCATTTTTTCTATCAATTTACACAATTATAACTTATTAATTTGTCATACAACAGAAACTGTGACTTTGTCAATTTCTCACTGATGTTCTTTCGGTTTTAGCTGTATTTCAACTTTACACATTATTCATGTTTTGAATTCTGTCCCCAAATGTGTCATTAACTGTGCAATACAAAATGAGGCAGCAGTTTAGTTCCTCAGTGTTTCTCACTGCTAAACTAATGGGCGAAACTAGTCCATTTCTAAGGGTACTTGTAGATCCAACATTCTGTGACTTTTATTTGCAGTGACTATTATTGTAAAGCACCTTTGACCTTTGAAGACCAATTATTCACAATCATTTCTTTCTGTATAATTGTGCAGACTGAGGAGAGATATGAAACAGTCAAGGATCAAAAAGCAGATCCCATTGGTGGAGAATTCTTCTCCATCAGAGTTGAAATTAAATGTAGGCATAAAAGGAGAGACTACAGGATGCCTGCCTCTATCTGGAAGGCTGTCATAGGGTCTCAGGAAACTGCATGAGGGACATCATATGTCATTAGAATAGAGACGAATATTTCCTCCAAAAGGCTCTGGAACTAGGTATTTCACCCTACCAATCTACTATTAATCTATTTTATATCATTGTAGGCTTTAACTCATCATTTAAAATGACTGCACAGTATTACACTGTGGTCAATTTAACCGAGTATCAATTGTTATAAATTTAAATTAACCTAACTACATTTATTTCTTTCATGATTGTTTATCTCAGATGAAGTTGAAAAAGCTCAGAATTCTCTACCATTACGAGTAATCATCCTATCGCAATCCATTTTTATGCCAACCACAGCTTCTGTTTAATTGCATTGACCAGAGCAATCTGATAAATGCTTCATTGCTAGAGAATATTTGCTAAATCCCAAGGTTTTCTTATGGGACTGCTTTCATTGTTTCAAGTAGAAAATTCACACAGTGTCATAACCTGAATTTACATTTACCTGCTAGAGATGTGATGGAGTTTGTTTAATCTTTAACTAATACCTGCAAAACACAAAGAATTAATACAAATGGGCAAAAACTTCTTGTAATCCTTTGACATAGTACACTATTTATAGTCACAACTAAAAGGAATGAATACTGGAGGACTTATATTTGTTATGATACCTCATATGTTTCAACATTTAAATATTTTTAGATAAGAAAGTGAATAAAATAACCACTTTGATGAACATAAATTACCACTTTTAAAAATAAATAATAAAAATTGTTTGGGAATGTAAGCCCAGTGCCAAAAACTACCTTGTAATAACCAAAATCATATCAGAAAATAAATACTTCAAAATTCTACTTGTTCTAACTGTTTCTAAGAGATTCTGTCTCATTCATTCATTAAATCATCCCTGTAATGATATGATTATTCCTTATTTTTATAAAGCTTATTGAGAGTGACATAAATACACCAGTCAAAACCCGATATGATTCACCATTCAAATTATCTAAATGTTGATAGGAATTATTCTCAAGCTCAATATCTTAGGAAATCAACTCTTAAGAAGAGACATACCTTTGTGGTAACCAATCCATCATCTCAATCCAAAATCTGTAGTCTTCAGAATTCAATTTATGATGTAATAATAACAAAGCATAGATTAGAAGTCAACAGGGGGGCCGGCGCCATGGCACAGTAGGTTAATCCTCCGCCTGCAGCGCCGGCATCCCAAATGGACTCCGGTTCGAGTCCCGGCCGCTCCTCTTCCAGTCCAGCTCTCTGCTGTGTCCTGGGAAAGCAGTAAAAGACTGCCCAAGTCCTAGGGCCCCTGCACCTGCATGGGATACCAGGAAGAAGCACCTGGCTCTGGCTTCGGATGGGCGCAGCTCTGGCCATTGTGGCCATTTGGGGAGTGAACCAAAGAAAGGAAGACCTTTCTCTCTCTCTCTCTCATGGTCTGTAATTCTACCCTGTAAAATACATAAATAAAATCTTTAAGAAAAAAAAGCAGTCAACAGGAATTCTGTGAGAATATGATTAGCTTCCTAGAGCATTCTGCTTTAACATTGTAAGCAGGTCATCTTACTTACCTCTTAAAGGGCATATCCTTTGTCGCTGTTTGCTTTCTGATAAATCCCCACTGCAAGGGGAGTATTATATTGGCCATCTCAACATTCCCCAGAATACCATCAGCTAGATATATGGTATGTCAACAAAAGCAACAAAAACAGCAAAGCTCATCTCAAAATCTGAATCCCCTCTTTTAGATCCTGCAAAGCAAAAGTTGCCTTGCAATTTTCAGAATGAGTCAACAGAACAGTGATTGGCCTTCCTCTGCCTCTTAATCATAATTTCCAATTATGATCCCGCACTTGCAATTTTATTTCTCAAACCACTTTGCTTTATTCAACTAATTAAAAATTGGCTTACATCCTTTCTGCTTTCCTAAAAATAGCCTGTGTTTCACATTGTTTCCCAATAGTCACAAACTAATTTATATTTATGCAGCATTTGAATAGAACAGAATTGAAAGTTGCTTTATAAAGCAACCTGTTCTGTTTCTTCTTGACTTCCACTAAACTTCATCCCCACCCCTTGCTTCTTTGCTGGCTCCTCCACCTGTTCCTAACTGAGGATGCTTCTTAGACTCCTGACAAAGACTGCTATTTTTCTTCTTCTACAGGTACATCCATTTCTTGTGTTTCTTAGACATATCTACCAATCCTATATTTCCTCCAAGCAAAACACATGTACCTACACAACTTATGTCACACTAAGATCATTATGTTATACTTGAAACTTTTTCTCTGAAATTAATGACTTTATTTTTTAGAAGTTTTACATTTACAGAAAAGTTGAGCAGAAAGTTATATATTCCCTCTCAACTCTCCCTGATTCCCCCTCCAACTAACATCTTGCCTTCATGTACTACATTTGTTAAAATTGATGAGACAATATTGATATACTACTGACTGGGGTCTGTGGTTTACATTAGAATTCTTTATGTTGTGCCTTTTATGGACTGGACAAGTATACAGCAGCGCACATACACCATTACAGAATTATGAAAGAATTTCACACCCCCAAAATGTTCTGTGCTCTTCCTATTAATCCCTAGCAATCACTGATCTTTTTGCCGTCTTCATAGTTTTGCCTTTTCAGAATGTCATATAGTTGGAATCATACAGTCTGTAGACTTTTTACGTCGTTTCTTTCATTTGGAGGGAGAGAGAATCTTACTATATATATATATATATACACACACACACACACACACACACACGTATATAAATATCTCATCCATGTCTTTTTTGTAGATGGTTCATTTCTCTTTACTGCACAGTAAGACTCTGTCATTTGCATGTTCCATAGTTTGTTTTTCCATTCACCTATTCAATGCCTTTTTTGGCTGGTTTTAGGTTTTTGTAATTATGTATAACACGTCTACAAACATGTGTGTGCAGGTTTTTGGGTGCCCACTTTGGTAATACCATGGCAGTGATTGCTGGATAGTATACTATATTTATTTTGTAAGAAATCATCATACTGTAACCATTTGACATTCCCACCAACAATGAATGAGAGTCACTATTGCTCCACATCCTTAATAGCACTGGGTGATGTCTTTGTTTTCTAGTTTTGTAATTCTAACAGGTGTGTGATGGTATTTTGTTTTTTAATTTGTAATTCCCTAATGAAATAGCACATTAAACATCTTTTCACATGCTTATGTGCAATATATATATACATATATATATATATCTTGGGAGTTGTCTGTTCATATCTTTATATTTTTAAAATTGCATTTTTTGCTTTTTTATTATTAGGTGTTAAGAACTCTGTGTATTTTGTACAGTAGTTTTTTTTAATCAGATATATATTTTGCAATTATTTTCTTCCAGTAGCTAGTTTGTCTTTTCTTTCTCTCAATTGTGTCTTTATGCAGAGCAAAACTAATGAATTTCAACTTATGGATTCTTTTCTCATGGGTCATGCTTGCGGTATTGTATCTACATAGTCATTGCCAAACCCAAGATTGCATAAATTTTTCCCATATTATCCTGAAGAAATTAATGGGTTTTGCATTTCATGTTTTAATCTATGATCCATTTTTGTGGAAGCTATAAGGTCTGTACCTAGACTCACTTTTTCACATGTAGATTTCCAGTTGTTGCAGCAAATTTATCAAAAATATTATGCTTCCTGCACTCTATTCCTTTGTTCTTTGGCCGAAAATGAGTTGACTGATTTCATGTGTGTATTTCTGAGTTGTCCATTCTTTTCCACTCGTTTATTTCTTATTTGTTCATTCACACCATGCTATAATTACAATTGTATCCTTACAGTAAACCTTAAAGTCAGTCCTCTGACTTTGTTCTTCTCCTTCAATATCATTGGCTGTTTTTGGACTTCTCTCTTTCAATGTGATTTTTTTCAATGACATCAAAATACTGCCATCATTCCCTTTCTTCTTTTACCTCCATCTTTGTCATCACCTTATTATGAACACCATCATCTCTTCTGAAATTTTAATGACATTCACTCTCTTACACATTATCACTGCCGCCATCTTCATTTAAACTCTTACATTTGCCTGTAATAAAGCCTCCTTCTCTTTAGTAGGATTATTACTGACAGTTTCTTCTTTTCTTAGTTCACCTCCAGATTTAAGTTGTAATTTTTGAAAATACGAAGTAATATTTACTTCAAGTAACAGCATTTAATGAAATTCACAGAATCATTAAATACCAATGAATTTTATGATAAATACGTACTCCATGTAGGCACGACTAAGAATGAGAGTTTCTAACTTTTCAAAAAATTCTCCGAACCTCATTTCCAGTCCATCCTCATTCCTCATGCCGATCCATTTCTATGGTTTACATAATTATAGGTTAGCTTTCTTTTCTTGACCTTCACCTGGATGAATTTGTACAGTGGCTACTCTTCCCTACCTGCCTTTATTGGGTCAGCACAATGTTTTTCAGATTCATGCATGTTGTTATATTTAAGAATAGGCTACTAATTTTATTACCAAATAATATTCCACTGTGTGCAAATATCTCAATTTACGTATCCACTCTGCCATTCGTGAACATTCCAATTATATCTAGTTTCTCTTATTATGAGTTATGTTGCTGTGAACACCATGTAATTCTTTTTTAAAAAATATGTATTTACACCTCTCTTGAGTAAATATCTAGGAATATAATTAATGGGTCATAGGTAGGTTTATTTATTTAGCATTTTAAGGAGCTGCTGAGCCCTCTTCTAAAGCAATTGAACATTTCAGGCTCCCACAAGCTGCGTCTGTACCGGTTGCTCTCCTATCCTTGCCACCTTCTCTCGTCATTAGCCCTTTCTGTTTTTGACATCTAGTGGGTGTTTAATGGTATCTCATTGTGGTTGTCAGAATGATAAATTAAAAATGAAATCAGTTCACACCAGCTCCTGTTTCAACACCTCCAGCGACTTGGTAGCACCTGCTGCTTTGCAGAAGATTCCTACTGCTCAGTGTCCCACGGCCTCTCCGAGCTCCAGGGAGACTGTGCCACGTCCACACGCCTAGTGTCCTCCTTCTTGTCCTCACTCCCACTGTGGGTCTGTCCCCATCCATGGGTGAATGTTTTCCCGAATGCTCACTGCCCTCTCCGTTCTCTGGGCTTTGTGCTAATCCTTTCCCGTTAAAGACCCTTCCTTTTTTTCCTTCTGGGAGAACAACAGCTATCTGATCAGCTCAATTACCCCCTTTCTCTGGAACCTTCCTCCACCCCCCCTCCCCCGTGTAATGCTAGACAGCATACCTCTGTGCCCCTGGGATGCATTGTACCCTGTGCCTATGATTCTATTTTAGCCTGTACAGTTTAATTACTTTTATATTAATATCTTTACCAAATGACTGCTATGTCCCCAAGACCAAAGGTTATGAATGATTTATCACTGCAGCTTAAGCCCTAGAATAGCAACTGTCAGCCAAAAACGATTTATTAGGGGCAGGCATCAGGCATAGGAGTTAAGAGGCCTGCATTTCATATCAGGGTCTCTGTGTTTGATTCCAGACTCTGCTCCTGAAGTCAGCTTCCTGCCAATGTGGGAGGTAGAAGTGATGGCACAAGTAGTGGTCTCTGCCACATGTGTGGGAAACTTGGGTTGAGTTCCTGGCTCTCAGGTCCTATCCCAGGCAGGGGCCATTGTAGGCATCTGAGAGTAAACCAGTGGAGGGGAACACACACTCTCGCTCTTTCTCTCTCTCTCTCTCTCTCTCTCTCTGTGTGTGTGTGTGTGTGTCCACCTCTCAAATAAACAAATAAATATTTAAAAACCCTTGTGTTTCATAGTTGAGTAACACACTTATCTTCTTTAATCTTCATTATGGGAAGTGTGTTCTGTGCTTCACCAAGAATAGAAAGCAAACATTTCTCCTTATGTGAATGATTTCTGAGTTTTTGCTCTATTTTCAATGTGAAAAGAAAGTCCATTCTCTAACATTTTCTAAATTTTCACGAGTGTATGTGTTTGCCATAAATTTAGTTCAAAACAGACATTGGCTCGCTTAAAGTGGACATTATAAATGGAAACATGATGAGATACTTTAATTGGGCCACCCTGAGTAAGAGGAAGGAAATAATGTGTTATATTTTGTCTTTAAGATCTTAGGCTGTGGGACTGGCATTGTGGCATAGCTGGTAAAACTTCGCCCAAGAAGCTGGCATCCCATATGGATGCCAGGTTGAGCTGGGGCTGCTCTGCTTTCTATCCAGCTCGCTGCTAACCTGGGAATCTATTCCCTGCTAATGGCTTGGGAAAGCAGGGGAAAATGACCAAACTGCTTAGGCCTCTGCACCCATGTGGGAGATCAGGATAAAGCTTCAGGCTCCTGGTTTGGACATGGCCCAGTGCTGGCCCTTGAGGTCATCTGCAGAGTGAATCACAGATAGAGAATCTCTCTCTCTCTTTCTCTCTCTCTCTTTCTCTCTGTCTCTACCTCTCTCTCTGTAACTCTGACTTTCAAATAAATAAATACATATATTTTTAAAAGATCTTAGGTTTTTTATATATTATATATATTCAATAGGATATTCATACAAACATTGATTTCATGATATTTATAATAGTTAACAATTTTCCCGATGTTTCTTGGTAATATTAACCAAGCTCATTTTCCTAATAAAAAGTGTCAGAAATTCAATTTTTATCCTTGTGTTAATGGATAAAGAACAAAATACAAATAAGTTAATGAAAATACTGACAGTGCCAAGAAACCTGGTAGTTGATCCAGGAGGGGTTCCTTGGATCCCGTCACCCTCTTTGCGCAGTTTCTTTTTTTTTTTTTTTTTTTTAAAGAGTTATTTATGGCTGGCACGGCGGCTCACGTGGCTAATCCTCTGCCTGTGGCTTCGGCACCCCAGGTTCTAGTACCGGTTGGGTTGCCAGATTCTGTCCCGGTTGCTTCTCTTCCAGTCCAGCTCTCTGCTGTGGCCCGGGAAGGCAGAAGGCAGTGGAGGATGGCCCGAGTGCTTGGGCCCTGCACCCGCATGGGAGACCAGGAGGAAGCACCTGGCTCCTGGCTTCGCTCCTGGTAGCACGCCGGCTGTAGCAACCATTTGCAGGGGTGAACCAACAGGAAGGAAGACCTTTCTCTCTAACTCTGCATGCCAAAAAGAAAAAAAAAAGTTATTTATTTGTTTGAAAGACAGGGGTTACAGAGAGGCAGTGGTATAGAGAGAGTGGTCTTCCATCCTCTGGCTCACTCCCCAAATGGCCACACAAGCCAGAGCTGGGCTGATCTGAAACCAGGAGCCAGGAGCTTCTTCTGGGTCTCCCATTCAGGCACAGGGGCCCAAGGACTTGGGCCATCCTCTACTGCTTTCCCAGGCCATAGCAGAGAGTTGGATCTGAAGTGGAGCAGCTGGGACTCAAACTGGAGCCCACATGGGATGCTGACTCTTCAGCTGGTGGCTTCACCCACTATGCCACAGCGCCGGCCTCTGCACAGCTTCCTTACCGGAGTGATCTTCCTCTTGAACAATGGGTGCCATTGTGTGCCACTAACATGCACTAGTCATGCTTGATGATTCTGGGAAACTGAAGAAAAATACCTGGAGAAGGCTTTGCTCTGCGAAAGAAAGCGCTCTGTGTGTGTAAAACTCTCTCTTCAGAGTGGCCCACCTGCCCCAAACCCATGCCACGGCAGGGGTCTGGCAGGGGCTGTCCCCGTTGTGAGCAAGACTACACATTTCCAGTGCACGGTATCCGTCTCAGCCTCAAACCGCGTCAGAACTTTCCTTTACGTGGGGGTGGGACCTCTACCTGAAGGTTTCTCAGACAGCTTTGGGCTGCAGTCCCAAGTTTACCAGGAGCTGGAGCTCTCGGAGTCTGTCCTCCAGGAATTAGGATAGAACGCTGAGATATTCCTGCCAGTCTGGGATGAGCACCCACAGGAGACTATAAATGCAGCGTTTGATGTTCAGGATGGCAATTCTGTAAAAGTGGGTCATCAGAGAGAAAAGAACCAGTGAAGCAGGTGTACAAATCCTTCCTGTTCTCTTTCCGCCATAGCATTGATTTTTCTCTAAAATAATATATTATGAGACATTATGGCTATTGACCATTGCTTGTGCCCTACAATTAGAAGCTTAAATATATACTTTTCAAGATTTTTTTCCTCATTGATACCTTCCAAGTGCTAAGAAGAGTGCCTAACACTAAGCAATTCAGTAAGTAATTTCTACATAAAAATAAATATTAGTTTCAAATCAGTCTATTTCAAAACAAGATACTTACTCCCTGCAATATATATAGTCTATCTGTAGATTTAGTCTTGAATTTTTGTGCACATTCTAAAAAATATTCATAGCTATTTGAATCTAGAGTTTCAACAACAATTCTGATCAGAAATGAAATGGAACAATCTGTTAAGTTTAGAACTGATTTCACGTGCACAGTTGAAGAAGTCAACTAAATTCCAAGCTGGGATATTCAAATTTATTCATATTGCCAAGACAAATAGAAGATGCTAAGTGAATAAAACATCATAATGTCTTTTAAATGATAAATTGTTCTTTGTACCCATGAGTAAGTAGAAAGGAGACTGTACTTAGAAGACATCAAAAATGAAATGGAGATCAACCAATTGTGGCTCTGTAACTTAGAGCATTATGTGAATTAAAAGTAAAGTTTGTTAGAGGCCGCATTGACACCACATTCCTGGGAACATTCAGAAGCCTTCATTTTCCCTCAAATCTGTCTGCAATTTGAGCCTTAGTTACTCTGGAACTAATCAAGGTAACTGCTACACCAAAAGTTAAATAAATAAATAACCTGCACTATTTCTTGACTTTATTGAGCATAAAGCATCAGCGCTTAATCTTTTCCTTTTTTTTTTTTTTTTTTTTTTGGACAGGCAGAGTGGACAGTGAGAGAGAGAGACAGAGAGAAGGTCTTCCTTTGCCGTTGGTTCACCCTCCAATGGCTGCCGTGGCCGGCGCGCTACGGCCGGTGCACCGCGCTGATCCGATGGCAGGAGCCAGGAGCAATCTTTTCCTTTTAAATTCTTCTGGCTAATATTTGATCCCTGAATATTGAAAGAAGGGCATGTATTTGTCAGATCTGCTACCAAATAGCTGTGGAGATTTGGATAAGTCACTAAATAATAAAACCGATCCCATTCAGTCATATTTCCCTGAAATGTTTGTGGTTTTGGTAAACTTCGCAGTACACACTGTTACACGTTGGCTCTTTTTTTCTTTCTTTTCTTTCTTTTTTTTTTTTTTTTGATAGGCAGAGTGGACAGTGAGAGAGAGAGACACAGAGAAATGTCCTTCTCTGCCGTTGGTTCACCCCCCAATGGCCGCTGCGGCTGCGGCACCACGATGATCCAAAGCCAGGAGTCAGGTGCTTCTCCTGGTCTCCCATGTGGGTGCAGGGCCCAAGCACTTGGGCCATCCTCCACTGCACTCCCTGGCCACAGCAGAGAGCTGGCCTGGAAGAGGAGCAACTGGGACAGAATCCGGCGCCCCGACCTGGACTAGAACCCGGTGTGCCGGCGCCGCAGGTGGAGGATTAGCCTAGTGAGCCACGGCGCCGGCCAACACGTTGGCTCTGTCTTAGCCTCTTCACAGTCAGAATGCATCCTGAAGAAGCAGATGTTCTTGCCAGAGACAGTTCACCAGAACAGACCACGAGAGGATGATTCAAATGCCTCACAGCCTATTCAGATTGCCACAGAGATGACACGATTGAGTCTCAGCCATAAACTGGGGGGAGGAAGGTGGTTGTTTTTATCAATCCATTTTATAGCTTAGGAAACTGAGGCTTATGAAGCTTAGTTTACACAAATTCACAACATTTAATTACAGAGGTCTTTAAAATTTCATAGAAAATGCATATTATGGAAAAACTATGCATGGCTTTAAACATTTTTGTACCAAAATAAACATTTTAATTTCATTTTCCACGAATTTTTGGAGTTCCTTCATGTACTAAAGAAAATAAAAGTAAAAAAAGAAAAGCAAATTTTTTTCCACATGCAGCGACATTAGAAAGTAGCAGGTTTAACACCCACTGGTTCCCTTTATTACCACGTTCTCCTCCCTCCTTAAACAGCTCCGAGTGGGCACAGCGATTCTCTTAAGGACGGGTTAGGCTGCTTCCTTACTTAACACTCTTAACGTTGCAACGAGAATGCCAATTGGATATTGGATTCCTCATTGCTTCCTTCGTGGCCCTCTGTGGTGTGCCTGGCAAATTCCCTCCCCTCTGTGGTCTCCTATCTCTGCTTCATTTACTACATATTAGCCTGATTTCTGGCTCTTCAACGTGTGAGCTCCTAACAGTCTCTAGGCCTTTGTAGCTACTTGTCTTTCTTAGGACCCTCTTGCATCAGATTTTTTCATGGCTGCCTTCCTTCCAACATTTAATTCTCAAGTGAAATATCACTTCAGCCCCTCTGCCCAGTAGTTGGGTGTCATTAGAACATGGCTTAGCTTCTTTATTGAATTTATTCATTTCAATGAATATTTCATTTCATTTATGTTGTAAATGGCAATATTGCACATACTCCCCCCTCCTGTATAAAGCCAGTGACTTCAAGGCATGGATTCTCTCCTGTTCTCTGCTCTATTTCCACAATTTGGAGTATAATTGGGTGGCAAATAATGTGAATTATCAATGGCAAAAACTCCGTCCTTTAACATTTGCCCACCTGCTAGATCTATAGATGAATGTGTGGCCTCCATTTCACGCCGTTGTCTCGTCTCTGCCACTCTTCATGCAATGCTCCATGCAGTGAAACATGGCTTTTATGTTGGCGCTGTCAGTTGGAGGTCAAAAAGAACGTTAGGTCTTCATCCCTGACATCTCACAGTTCAGTGACCTTCATTTCCACCTCCAGTCTCCCTTGGGCTTTCACAGTATAAATGAAAGTTTTGCATACTGCAGTGGAAGTATTCCCTCTCCCTTGACATTGCCATAACATTTCTTTACTTCCAAATCTCCACTCGACTGGGAAGTCCCCAGGTTCCTCCCGGCATTCTTATTATGCCTTCTTTGTGCTCCAGTTGCTCATTATGTAGGAAATGATCCTGATGCGTACTAATCGCGTGTCTGTGTCTTCGCTTCCTGGAATCTAAACTGCTTGGGGGGTAGGGAGATTCTTCACTCACTGTGTGTAATTGGTGCCTACTGTTGTTTGGCTCTTATTGGCAGAACTGAATATACATATTTTCAATAAGTTTTTAAAACCATGATGATGCATGATGAAAGAGATGGAAACCATCAATTAGTCTTTTTTTTTTTAAAGATTTATTTATTTGAAGAATAAAGTTACACAGAGAAGGAGAGGCAGAGAGAGAGAGAGAGAGAGAGAGAGGTGTCTTCCATCTGCTGGTTCACTCTCCAATTGGCCACAACAGCCAGAGCTGCACCGATCTGAAGCCAGGAGCCAGGATCTTCTTCCGGGTCTCCCACATGAGTGCAGGGCCACCTTCTACTGCTTTCCCAGGCCATAGCAGAGAGTAGGATGGGAAGTGGAGCAGCCAGGTCTCAAACCGGCACCCATATGGGATGCCGGCACTGCAGGCGGCAGCTTAATTTGCTACACCACAGTGCCGGCCCCTATCAATTAGCCTTTTAATGGCATTTTATACATGTCTCATTTGAGACAGCAGTGTTTTGGAACTCCAGTTAGTGTGCAATACAGTCAACCTGAATAGGACACTATGGAAGCCCA
This sequence comes from Oryctolagus cuniculus, assembly GCF_964237555.1. NCBI lineage: Eukaryota > Metazoa > Chordata > Mammalia > Lagomorpha > Leporidae > Oryctolagus > Oryctolagus cuniculus. The sequence goes on from NC_091439.1 coordinate 123,532,336, forward strand.
AAGTGTCTGGAGGATGGTACGTAGGATATTTGGAGAATCTTAATGTAGAGAGCTCACCAACTGAGCCCATTCTAACTTGTATATGTAGATGCAACATTAAGGAGAAAATGGTGATTGTAGTCATCCTATGATGACATTACATACGTGACATATTAATGTGATCAAAAGAAAATCTTCCAAAGTACATATAATTTATGAGGATGGTCAGAAAGTAGCTGTACAAGTATGGGTAGGAGCCTGTGTAGTGGCCTAGTGGGTAAAGCTGCCTCCTGTGGTGCCAGCATCCCCTGTGGAGCCCAGCTGCTCCACTTCTGATCCAGCTCCCTGCTAACGCACCTGGGAGAACAGTGGAAGATGGCCCAGGATGGCCCAAGTGGTTGGCCCCTGCAACCCCATAGGAGACCTAGAAAAAGCTCCTGGCTCCTGGCTTCAGTGTGGCCCAGCCAGTCATCACAGCCATTTGGGGAGTGAACCAGCAGATGGAGAATTAATATCACCCCCCACCCCTGGTAACTCTGCCTTTCAAAAAAAATCTATTAAAAAAGTATATATAAAATTAGACTCCTTTGTTCATCAGCAAGAGCTTCTTGGTTAACTAGAATAGGGATTTTTTTCTATAGTCAAATTTAATTTTAAAAAGGATGGCTCCCTTGGTGCCATTTGCCGTTGTGTGGGAAACACTGCCAAATGAAGCCTTGAGAACATTTTGGAATTTATGTTCTGATATGGATTGAATAGGATTTGTTTTCCCAAAACCCATGAAGCTGTTTAAACTCTGAATCTCAATGCTGTGGTTGATGGATTAAGGGTGAAGACTTGTTCCAATGATGGATTCTGAGAGGTGGGGCCAATGGGAGGTTTTGGGTCTTTGGGCATGTGACCTGAGAGGGTGGTTTGATTGTGTGTTCAAGTTTGGCCTAGGTTCTCTCTCTCCTCCATCCTCACCATGTGATTTGTCCACTGTGACCAGCCTCCTCAGAAAATAGACTATGGAGCTGCCCAGTCCTGAACTGTGATTTCCAAACTGTAAACAGAAAGAAACTTATTTTCCAGAGGAGCTCCTCTCAGGTATTTTAGTTAAAGTAATGAAAAGCAGACTGATACATGTTCCTTGTGATAAATTAGCATAGGATTGGGCTTGACAGCTTTACAGAGGAGCAGGTAAAGTGGGTTATTTCACTTATAACCAGCAGGAAAAGGAAGCAGCACAACCATGGGAAAAGTACTGGCATTTACTACCAGGAAACTTAAATTTTTACTCCTGTTTGTGATAGTAATTTCATTTGTAGGAATCTATCATAAAAGAAAATGAAAAAGAGCAATTATAAAATGCTTAATTAAAAGATTATGGCATCACCTAGAACTGAAACTAGGTGGAATAAATGTAAACAATTGACAATGTGAGTGGTAACCTGTGCTTCAGATGAAATGGCGAGATATTTTGTTACTGCACAATGATAACCAACAAAGCAGAATTATTACAATACCAGATAACTAGTCAATGGAATAGATTGAACAGATAATGGGACTTTATATGTAGAAAGATAAAAAGAAATCACATGTAAACAATAGCAACAGCAAGATCATATATATATCATGTGATTTCAAATTTATCAAAATTAGCATAAGAACCACCAAAACCATAAAGATAATATTAAATACAAGGATGATGGCACAGTGATAGCTTTTCTCATTCAGAGTTTGTGCAATTGCTATTTTTTATGAGTATATCGCTCAATGAAAGAGAAGAAGCAATAACAAAGCTCTTTGATTTTAAGAAAGGCGATGAGTTACCTAGTTGCACAAGTGTCAGAAAAGCAAGCGTTCAGCTGGCTGATGAAGTCACTGGCATGAAAATCTACTGTAACTCCTTCCATCACTAATTTATTAGTGAAACATTAGGAAAAAACAAGCCAAAGAAATAGAAACATAGGAATTTTCCCACCAGAATGTCTAAAATATACTCTCCTAGATAATGGTATTGTGAAATGATTATGAGACAATCATCCTCTAACAAAAACAAGAGAGAAGGAAGAGCAAGGATGGCTTGGAAGAGAAGAGACCTATATGAAGGAGGAATCAAAGGAGGCAGGAAGAATGGAAAAGGGGAGAAAGGAAGGGGGAAGCAAAGGAAGAAGGGGCGTTGGGCTCAGATTTTGATAGTCACATCCAGTGTCCCTTCTCAACGTCCTTTGTCATTTCTGGCAGATATTGACTACTCAGAATGGCAGATACAACTCAATAGATTATATTGAAAACCAATACTTTATCTCTTCCTAATGCCTTTAGCATGTAGATAGTTCTCCAGTCACATCTATTTCATTTTTCCATTGTTTAGTGTTATTATCATTCTTTTTTCAAAACCCCCCAATTTTATTGAATTTTAATAGCAAAATGCTTCTTTTAAATATACTTTTGGGGCCAGTGCTGTGGCGTAGCAAGTAAAGTTGCTGCCTGCAGTGCAGGCTTCCCATATGGGTGCCAGTTTGAGTCCCGGCTGCTCCACTTCCAATCAGCTCTCTGCTGTGGCCTGGGAAAGCAGTAGAAGATGGCCCAAGCCCTTGGGCCCCTGCACCCACGTGGGAGACCCGGAAGAAGCTCCTGGCTCCTGCTTCAGATCGGTGTAGCTCCGGCCGTTATGGCCAATTGGGGAGTGAACCAGCAGACGGAAGACCTTTCTTATTCTCTCTCTCTCTTTCTCTCTCTCTGCCTCTGCCTCTCCTCTTTCTGTGTAACTCTGACTTTCAAATAAATAAATAAATCTTTAAAAAATAAAATAAATATACTTTTTATGAGGTGCAGTGCGATAATTCAACCAATGTGTACTGCTGGAATCAGGATATTTGGGATATTTCCGTTTCCTTACACAAGTGATCGTTTCTCTGAGATGGGAATTTTGAACCCTTCTCTTCTATTTTTTTTTTAAACTCATGAGTAAATTGTTGTGAACTGTAGCCCCCATTCTATGAGCTCTAGGACTTACTCTTCCTATCCAGTTATATTTCAACTATGACAAAGATGTATCCCATAGATTTTTTGAGTCAAATGTGTTTACAGACAACTTGCAATTTCTTTTCTGCAGAAACAGTTTTCTTTAAAAAAAATCTATGCAATTGAAGTCAATCTTTATTTTACTAGAAATAAATAATGACAAATATAGCTTTTTGAAGTACTTCCTATTTTAAATTTTAAGATCATGTTAAAGCTTGAGAGCCATGATTACCTACATATACATATATGATTACCTACATAGAAAATACATGTTCTCGTGGCTATGACATATTGGGAGAAAAAAAAATAATTGGGAATTGAGTGAGAGAGCCTAAGTTCCAAATCAAAGCATGTGAATAAAACTGATCGTGGGCCTCTGTGAATCAGAACTCACCAAATATTGTTGAAATTTGATGATTAAGCCTAATGTCAAAATAAGTATTTGATATAATAGTTAACAGTAACATCTTTAAAACTGTATAGATCATTTAAAAATCTATATAATGTAAAATTTATACCTAGAACTACATCCAATATATGTTATAGGTAGCATCAATTCTAAAAGGTAAAAATTTACAATAATGAGAAGAAACCATGAAAAAGCTGTGTGAGGACTCATATTGGGGGCTGTTGTGTCTGGTGCTGGTTTAACGTGTTTGTTTACAAAACTTAGGGAACTCTATAGTGATCTTTGTCTAGATTCAGCAAATTTTCTAAATATGTCTTAATATAAACCACGCTTATATTTTATTTTTAAATTTAAACATCAAGTCATTGCAACGTTAGAATCATATGTCACCTACTAACTTGACATTTTATAACTGCATACATTGGTATTTTATGTTCTATCAACTATTTCAATGGTTAGATACTTGAATGACATGCAACTGAAAGCCACCCCTCATTGGTATGACTTGAATTTTGTACTCGTGTGAGTCATTTATCCTATCTTCACTCCTTAGACCTGTTTATACTTCTAGCTTGATCATAAAAGTGAATAATGTACCTGGTTCATCCTCAAAAATCATCAGCATCCCTGAAACACTCAAAAGAGGATTAGCATACAACAGGGCAAAGAGTAAATTTTAATTCTAATGTGATATATTTTGGATTTCCACTCAACTGCCTAAATTATATAAAATCCATGGAAAGAGAAAATGCTTGCTGACAAAAGAAGTGTTTACAAATGGTAGCCTCACCCTTGTATTTCTTAGTGTAAGCAGAAAAAGTTATTTCAAAACATATCTATGTCTAAAAGCCCAGTGTAATGAAACATTCTACAATTTTTGCTCTCAAAATATTTACTTATTCTCAAAAAAAATCATTTTTGTACTGTAAATTTAAAATGCATTCAATCCCCAAACTTTTCTGCTATAATTAAGTTAGTGAATTTTTATGGATAGGATGTGCTTAGCATAGTCTAAATTTAGTATTAAAAACAATATCGTATGTATATCAGTAGGACTACTATAGCATGAACAAACTAATTAAAAATTGTGTGCTGAAATCATTGCCCTTTTTCCTGGTCTATTTAGTAAAAGAGTGCCCCCTTGTGATTTCTGACATCCTGTACAACAAACAGCAAGGTCTGACGTATCCCAGGGAAATTTTTGTAATAAAAAAAAAATCTCCTCTCATCCTTAAAATACAATCAAACACTTTATTTTTGCACATGAAACTACTTTAATTTGAAATTTAAATGTATTTTACTGGAAGTAGAACAAAGTGCTTCATGGGGATTTATGAGAAAGTAGTTTTAAGAAAACCACTGAACATTCCAGGGCTCCAGCTAATGGAATGCACACACTGCTGCTGTTTTCCATTTTTATGCCCATGTAGGTGGCTCTCTACTGACAGAATCCTTCCTAGAGAACAAAGCTGCCAAGCCCACACTCATTAGAATTTCCCTGACAGTGTGGCGCACGCATGGTGGCTTGTTTTGTGCTTTCTCTTAGGACCCTAAAGATGCAGTGGAGGAGGCCGGATGTTCCTCGTTGCTCCCAGTGGAAGGTCCAGTGATACAGACACTGAATACTTTGCTTAGATCCAAAGCCCAGCCAAGTTCATACTGAGACTGAGAATGGCACAGCCTGGGGAACTTCTGCCCATGCAGTTCTGAAACAAAAGAGGAAATCCTGTTGTGATACTAGACTGAATGCCATGCCACTGAGAAACTCTGAAATTAGGTTACTGGAAGACTGGGTTTTTATGCAAAACTACCAGACTAACTAATCTCATGACTGTTGATTCTCAGTCAATAATTTACAAGCATGTAGGTCGTTGGAGCTGTGGAGCATCATTCTCCTATTTAAGAACAGAAAAATAGTCATATGCAATCATATTGCTCAGGAATTAGTCTTCAGTTTCTGCATACTGAGATCCGCTGCTAACAACGAAAAAATTACCATCTCCAACTTGACTCGGTCAAAAGATAATTATATGAGGAAAATAAAAGGGTGATTAATAAACCAGGGAGATGACAAAGAACATTGACTTTACTGTAAAAGTTGATTGGTCATTGGTTGGGCTGATGGTGACAAAAATTGGAAATAGGAACTAGTCTCTCAGTGATATTTTTAAGCTATTCAGGTTTCACTGTCATTAAAGAATAGAATATTAATAGGTGAACATACTGTTCCCTGTCAATGTTTCTCTGGTTCCCAGTTTCTCAACAAAGAGGGGCACAGTTGTGCTCTGTGTTGTCTTCAGACATTTTTGGCCAGCCGTGGTGGCCATTTTGGGGGTGAACCAATGGCCGGAAGACCTTTCTCTCTGTCTCTCTCTCTCTCTCTCTCTCACTGTCTAACTCTGCCTGTCAAAAAAAAAAAAGCCATTTCTGGGTGACACGAGTAGGATGGAGGGGACACTGGGATCCACTGGGCCATGCATGCTGCTGAGCATGCTCTATAGCACAGAGGGTCCCCACGACAAAGAAACTCCCAGTCCAGTGGGACCCCATTCTCCTCATCTGTGAAATGTTCTGGGATAATAACATTTTTTTTTTTTTTGGACAGACAGAGTGGACAGTGAGAGAGAGACAGACAGAGAGAAAGGTCTTCCTTTGCCGTTGGTTCACCCTCCAATGGCCGCCACGGCCGACGCACTTAGCTGATCCGAAGGCAGGAGCCAGATGCTTCTCCTGGTCTCCCAAGCGGGTGCAGGGCCCAAGCACTTGGGCCATCCTCCACTGCACTCCCTGGCCACAGCAGAGAGCTGGCCTGGAAGAGGGGCAACCAGGACAGAATCCAGCGCCCCGACCAGGACTAGAACCTGGTGTGCCGGCGCCGCAAGGCGGAGGATTAGCCTAGTGAGCCGCGGTGCCGGCCTGGTAATAACTTTTAAAAGAGCATGTGTAGAGAGGGCATTTAGCATAATGATTTAGAAACCCATGTCCCAGATCAGAGAACCTGGATTTGATTTCTGGCTTCTTCAGCTTCCTGTAAAGGCAGGCTCTGGGAGTTCCTGGTGACGAATCAAGTGACTGGGCGCCTGTCAACCACATAGGAGATCTGGATTGAGACCTGGCCCTAGCTTTGGTCCCAGCTGAATTCTGGCTATTGTGGGTATTTAGGGGAGTGAGCCAATGGATGGGAGCTCTGTTTGACAATGTCTCCCTACCTCTCTTAAATAAGATAATTTTAAAAATGTGTTGAAAAATGTGTAATGAAAATTATTAATTAATATGTAGGATTTAGGCTATATCACTCTTTTTTGTACTCCATTGTGATCTCCCACATTCAGGCTCAGATATTTGGGATCAGGTCCAGAAATCTACGTGTAAGTCAACCAGGTATATATCACATGGGGGTTTGGAGACTACATTTTTAAAAATTAATTACTTAATTTTTTTAAGGAATACAAATTTCGTAAGTACAACTTTAGGAATATAATTATTCTTCCCCCATAGCCACCCTCCTACACATACTCCCACCCCTCCAGCAATCTATCCATTTCTTCCAGGTTTCCCAGTTTGTGGGCAGACAGCTCTTTGTAGTAATTTCTGATGACTCTTTGTATCTCTGTGGTATCTGTTCTTCATCTCTATTTTTATTGACTTTCTTTCTCCTTTTTTTTTTTGGTTACTTGGGCCAATGGTGTGCCAATTTTGTTTATTTTTTAAAAAACCCAGGTCTTCGTTCTGCTAGTTTTTGTATTTTTTTGGATTAAATTTTCTTGATTTTTCTCTAATTTTAATTATTTCTTTTCTCCTACTAGTTTTGGCTTTGATTTGCTGCTGTTTTTCCAGATCCTCAAGATGCATTGATAGCTCATTTATTTGGTGCCTTTCCAATTTCTTGATTATAGGCACCAGTTGCTATGAACTTTCCTCTTAACATTGTTTTGCTGTATTCCATAAATTTTGATATGTTGTGTTGTCATCTTCATTTCTTTCCAGAAATTTTTTATTTCTCTTTTGATTTCTTCTATGACCCACTGTTCATTCAGGAGTAGATTGTTCAGTCTCCATGTATTTCCATATGTTCTAGAGATTCCTGAATTGCTAAGTTCCAGCTTCATTCCATTGTGGTCTGAAAAGATGCATGATATGATTTTGATTTTTTAGAATTTGCTGAGACTTTCTTTATGGCCTAGTATGTGTTCAATACTAGAGAAAATTCCATGCACTGCTAAAAAGAATGTGTATTCTTTAAGTGTAGGATGAAAAGTTTTGTAGATATCTGTTAGGTCAACTTGGTCTATATGTTGATTAACTCTGTTGTTTCTTTGTTGATTTTCCATCTGTGTGATCTGTCCATTGTTGAAAGTAGAACACTGAAGTCTCCCATTACCATTGTATCGGAGTCTACGTCTTTTTTTTAGATCCATTAATGTTTCTTTTAAATAGCCAGGTGACCTTTATTTAGGTGTGTGTACATTTACAATACTCATGTCTTCGTGCTGAATTGATCCCTTAATCATTACATAGTGCCCTTCTTTGTCTCTTTTAACAGTTTTTGCATTAAAGTGTATTTTTTCTGGTATTAGTGTGGCTACACCAGGTTTCTTTTGGTTTCTGTTAGCATAGAATATCATTTTCCATCCTTTCACTTTCAGTCTGCATGCGTCCTTGTTGGTGAGATGTGTTTTGTAGGCAGCAAATAGATGGGTTTTGTTTTTTATGCATTCAGCCAGACTGTGTCTTTTAACTGTTAAGTAGAGGCCATTTACATTCAAGGTGATTATTAATAAGTAACAACTTTGCCATTCCATTTTTCCAAATATTCCTAATTTTTTCTTTGGATTTCCTTTATACATTCAATGGGATATTTCCTTTCTTTACCTTCTTTCACAATGATGACCATGTTTCTGTGTTTCTATTTGCAGCCCATCATTAAGATCTTTTGTAGGGCTGGATGGATGTTGACAAATTCTTCCAATTTCTTTTTGTTATGGAAAAACAATTTTATTTCACCTTCATTCATAACTTATTTCACCTTCATTTATTCATTATTCAACAATTTAGTTCACCTTCATTCATAAATGAGTGTTTTGCAGGGTATAGTATTCTGGATTGACAGGTTTTTTTATCTTTAGAGTTGGAATATATCTCACCATTCTCTCTTAGCTTGTAGGGTTTCTGATGAGAAATAAGCTGTGAGTCCAATTGGAGATCCTCTGAAAATAATCTGGCATTTCTCCCATGCACGTTTTAGAATCTTCTCTTTATGTTTTACTGTGTTAAATGGTTACAATCTGTCGTGGTGAAGATCTTTTCTGGTCATGTCTATTAGGAGTTCTATGTGCTTCCTGTACTTGGATGTCCCTTTCTTTCTCCAAGTTAGGGGAGTTTTCTGTTGTTTCACTAAAAGGCCTTAAAATATTTTTTCCCACACCTTTAGGAAGTCCTATAACCTGTATGTTGGGTTGTTTGTCAGTATTCTGTAGATTCCCAACAGTGTTTTTCGTTTTCTAATTTCCTCTTCTTGTTTTTGGTTTGACTGTACAATTTTCTGTGCTTTGTATTCTATGTCAGATATTATTTCTTCTGTTTCACTGATTCTGTTTTTAAGGCTTTCCACTGCATTTTTTGTTCGTTCTATTGAATTCTTCATTTCATTTGGATTTCTCATTAAGTTCTCAATTTCATGGGAGAAATTTTCTTCTGTATCGTGTATGGATTTCAATAGTTCATGCATTTGCTTCTGATTACTTCTGTGTATCTTATGATCAACTTTTTTGAATTCCATTTCTGGCATTTCTTCAATCTTCACAATATAGTATTGAAGTGTTATGTTCTTTTGGGGGCATTATGTTGTCTTCCTTATTCTTGTTTTTTGAATTGGTGCAGTTGTTATTCGCATGCGGAGATACTCCTTGATTTCTTTATTTTTTCTCTCTGGTGGCGTTTATCTTTGCACTATGCTTCTGTGGATAAGTGGAGTGTCTGCCTTCAGGGAATAACTAGAGGCATGTGGTGGGTGTGGCCAGGGAGCTCTGTTCAGTTCTCCAAGGTGAAGGGCGTGTCTAAGGTGACACACCCAGGTTTAGTGTGGTAAATCTCCTCTTTTTTTTTTTTTTTTTCCATAGGGAGTATTTTTTTTCTGCTCAGCTGAGCACATTGCCTCAAAAAAGACCAGTGCCTGGGCTCTAGCCCCAGTGGGTATGTTATTTGTCCGCTCTGCCACAAGGACCATACAAAGGATCTGTGTAGTCCTCAGTGTAAGCTCAGATTCCCCAGCAATGTCCGTCACCTGTGGTCCCTGTGCATGTTGAGCCTCCCACAGTGACTGCCCAAAGTCCCAGCCATGCCATGAGTCCTCCCACACAGCCTCAGTTTTTTTCACAGTCCTGGCACACAAACCTCTCACAATCTCAGGCACCCAGACCCCTGTTAGTTCTCTGCACCAGAGTCAGGAGTCTCCACTCAGCTGGTTGCTGGATGGGGGCAGGAGCTGGCACAGCTGTTACATATGTCCAAATGGCACCCACTCTATTGGCTTGTTACAGGATACCATTGTAAGGTGACTGGGGAAAGAGAAACGTGTCCCTCCTTTTTTTTTTTTTTCCTCCTCTAGTTTGGTAGGTACACTATCCCCGACAGGGCTCCAAGCCGGGTTCCCTGTAGGCTCTTCCTGCAGCTTTATCACTAGTGGCTTGGGCTGCTGTGGTCTGGTCTCAACTCACTCTCCAATGCTGGTACATAAACTCTCGACTGCTGGGGTCCTGAGTTGTGGGCATCCACGCCCTCCACGAAGGTCTACTGTGTCCCTCTAATTTTCCCAGAGTTTCCTCTGCCCTTTTCTCCCTAGCTCTTCCCTGAGACTGCACTCTGCACTTTTTTTAAACTATTGTCTCCTAGACCAGAGCAGTAAGCTCCCTCCCTACTCTGCCATCTTAGAAGCTTGCCAAGACCCTTTATGGTGTCTACGTTTTGAAAACTTCTATTCTGGCTTTCTCTAAAGAAGTCTATCAGTTAGGCACATACTATTTCTTTATCTTTATGCCATTTTATGATTTTATTTTACAAATTCAAGTGCTAACTATGGGGTCTGCATAAATTTATTTTCCATTTTATTTCCCTGGCAGAAATAAGTCTAAGAATCAGCCTCACCTCAAGTAAAGGAACAAATGCAGAAGGGGAGGGAGACATACATAGAATTTTAGAAATAAAAGTAGTATTTCCTTGCTTGTTATCAAATGGAATAATTCAATTTTGTTGTGTATTTTTCATGGCCATGTTTATAAGAATTTGTGGCTAACTACAACAAATCTTTGGAGGTTATGAACCAAGGAGTAAATTTGATTGCCTTTTAAGTGTCTTAGGGAATTCTGAGATATTTTAACTGGTCATTAATTTTTCACATTCTAAGTTTACTAGCATAAACAAAATAAGACAAACACATTTAATCCCTGGACTGAACTAGTAACTAATGAAATTATAAAGTTTGCTTTCAAAGCTCTGAGGAATCAGTCATCTTTGTGTCAGTCAAGTCTGCATATTAGAAAGGCCGTTAATATACTCCTATGATAAATCAATTTTCTTCATTCAAGCTAGAAGCACACGATTTAGAATTCTTCAAAAGATATTTTCTAAAACAAACGAAAATCACTAATGGAGACATGTTCCACATTTGAGGGGAAGGTCACTACCTCGCTGATGAGAACGAGTGACCTAGAGGGTTTCTTCAGTTGAATAAAGATTTACAGATAAACAATAAGGAACCATTTAGAGATTTGGATTAATCAGTGTAATAAATCTTGAAACAATGCCATTACAAGGGAATTTAGCCTTCACAGCTTACTATATAATTTAAGATCCATTCTAACAAATGTGTTAAAGTGAACCGATGACAAATCTCTGGAATTCTAATCAAGTTGCAGGGAAACTACTATTAATCCTACCCATTTTTCTAGCAAAGTAGTGAAAAAGGCCTTCTATATTAGGTATGCGTAGAGAGTCTAGTCATCAGCAAACAAATGCTGCATTCTTTGCAGGCAGGAATATGGACAATCTGACTTTCACATTTTCTGGCATGTACTCACCAAATCATTGTTCAATTATCCTACATTGGGATAAATATAAATTTTTCTAGCTATAAATGGAAATTTTTCAGATCCAAATTCAATTGTTGACATGATCTTAAACACTATGGCTGTTAAACCTGCCTCCCCAGATCTTCCTTCACTCACTTCATAGCTCTCTGCGAGACGACTAAATCCTACCATTTATTTCTCTTGAAGAAAGAAGAAGGAAAAGGGTGATAGGGACCTGGGATGTGAGAATAAAGTGGGAACTTTTATGTATTTTTTTTTCACCTTCTGGCTTGTGGCTTGCATTCATGAATATGTACTTGTTGATGAACTGTATTCTGCTTACTATTTGAAGAATTTTATGTGAATATACTTCTAAAAAGCAGGGTAATGATTAATTTTATGTGCTAATTTGAATGGGCCACAAAGCCAAGATACATGGCCAAAGAGTATTCTGGATACATCCATGAGGGGGTTTTGGATGAGATTGACATTTAAGTTGACAGACACTGGGTAAAGCGGACTGACCTCTGTAACTCTAAGGAGACTTATCCAGTCAGCTGGAGGCCTAAATAGGACACAAGACTAACCTTCCCCCAGAACCCCACCCCTGGCAAGAGAGAATGCTGCCAGCATATGGCTTTGGGACTGGAGCTGTAGCATCAGTCTTTCCCTGGATGCCCAGTCTGCAGGCCCACCTGCAGATGTGGGATTCGCCAGCCTTCAAAGTAATGTCGGCCAATTCCTTTAAACTATGTTTTTCTTTTTATGGCCTGCTGATTCTGCTTCTTTTGAAAACCCTGGCTAATACAAAGAGATTCTAAAACCTTAAAAATTATATCATCATAGATTTCTCGTTTCTAGCGTATGGAGACTCCTTCCTATTCTCACCCAACAACTACTGCCTCTTTCATAAAATGTTTCTGATTTTTCGCACTAGAATTAACACTAGAGTTTAGTTTCACTAAAAACTACCTATATTTGTATACATATGAAAGATACATACAAGTATATGTGTTTGCCTGTCTGGTTTCATACATTGAACCACCTGTTTGTGAAAGTCACTCAGGGTGTTGAAGTTAGGCAATATTGTTCATTTTTATTACTCTAAGTAAGAAATATATATATTGCATATAGGCTACAAAGTTCCTTCAACACAGGCTTTAACTCCATTCAGGAACTATGTGTGTGTGTTTGTGTGTGCGTGCATGGTTGTTTTTATATACACAGACATACAAAATACAATTACATACACACTCACATGTATATAATAATTTAGTTCAAATATTTTCTAATTTCCCCTGTGAATTTTTTTTAAAGATTCATTTATTTACTTGAATGAGTTACACAGAGAAAGGAGAGGCAGAGAGAGAGAGAGAGAGAGAGGTCTTCTGTCCGTTGGTTCACTCCCCAGATGGCCGCAACAGCCGGAGCTGTGCTGATTCGAAGCCAAGAGCCAGGAGCTTCTTCCAGGTCTCCTATGTGGCTGCAGGTGCTCAAGGACTTGGGCCATCTTCTACTGCTTTCCCAGGCCATACCAGAGAGCTGTATTGGAAGAGGAGCAGCCGAGACTCGAACCGGCGCCCATATGTGATTCCAGCGCTTCAGGCCAGGGCGATAACCCACTACACCACAACACCGGCCCTCCCTGTGAAATTTTTAAAAGGAATTTATTAATACATTAGATTCTGAAGGTTCAGCCAATGCATGGTAATTATAACACTAGTCTCAATAGTTCCCATGGTAATGTGATACTAATACAAAGAGAATAGATGCTATATAGTTCATAGATAGAATTCTAAGACTATAAAGCTGACTTTTAAAAGACCTGGTTTTTTTTTTTTTTTTTTTTAACTTATTTGACAGGTAGAATTAGCCAGTGAGAGAGACAGAGAGAAAGGTCTTCCTTCCATTGGTTCACCACACAAAGGCCGCTACGGCCGGCGCACTGAGCTGATCCGAAGCTAGGAGCCAGGTGCTTCCTCCTGCTCTCCCACGTGGGTACAGTTGCCCAAGGACCTGGGCCATCCTCCACTGCCTTCCTGGGCCACAGCAGAGAGCTGTGGAGAGCAGCTGGGACTAGAACCCGGTGCCGATATGGGATGCCAGGGCCGCAGGCGGAGGATTAGCCAAGTGAGCCACGGTGCCAGCATGACCTGTTCTTTCTTTCTTTCTTTTTTTTTTTTTTTTTTTGACAGGCAGAGTGGACAGAGAGAGAGACAGAGAGAGAAAGGTCTTCCTTTGCCGTTGGTTCACCCTCCAATGGCCGCCGCTGCAGCCGGCGCACCGCGCTGATCCGATGGCAGACCTGTTCTTTCTTAATAACTGATTTCTACATTTTTAAACATTCAGAATTTAAAATTATTTTTGATTTTGTATTTCTAGCATAAACTCCTTAGTGTCAGAAATACACACACACACACACACACATAGTCCATTTAAAATATGGTCCATCTAAAAATATGCATGTGTTACATAGAAATAACTTATGCAAAGTGATCAGAAATCATGTACTTAATTCCTTTATATCACAACTATTATATCAAGATATATAGAGAAATGCTTAGAAAGAAAAAAATAGATGATACATAGATAGTCAGATAGGTAACCTATAAATTAACCCATATGATGTCTAGGCAAGCAAGTACATCATCCTTATGGACCAAAACGGTTGAGTGTATAAACACTTGTCGTGAGAGAAACGTCTACCTAGAATGGTATCAAATTCTATTTCCAGGTATATTAGTACTACATTTATGTTTAACATTTGTTAGATCTAAATATGTGCTTGTCTTTCATTACGAGAAAGTAGAGAAGCTCTGACATTCAATTCAGCAGCTCTGACATTTCATTCAAACATAGTCTGTAAGCAAATTGTTTCTAACAGGCAGATCCGCATGTTATTATTTGGATTAAAGAATTTCAGCTAGGCTATTATGCCAAAGTGAATTTAGTATTTTTGTGTGTGAACAAACCTGGAATTTCCAGGGCTTCCCGAATGACCATCTTGTTAAAACTGTGCAATGACTTGTGCAGTGCCCTCAGTGTTATAAATAGTGTTGAAATGGCACCTCTAGTATATAAGACTTCTGTGGTTGATCTTGTAGCACCGTCACTCACATCTCAGATTTTCTGATGTTTAGCTTATAGAAGAGAAAAGATTCGTGTTTCTTTTAAACTTAGACCTAGCCTCCTTCTGTGGCCCATGCAATATTTTATTTTTAAACTCAATTTTGAGTAAAAGACATATACCAGCATGTAGCATTTCATGTTTTCAAGGGCATGACATTTTGTAAGTCTTGTTTATAGTGCACTCCAGGAGTTTTGTGAAGTGCAGTCTTTCATTTCTGGGTCACTGGTTAAAATTGGGATCATTAGTGAAGTTATTGTTAAGGCCTACCTGATAAAAATCCCCCAATCAAGCACGTTTTTATTGAGTGGAAGAAAACGGGATATTGACACAGGTCAGTGTCACCCCAGTGAAGGCCTGTTGGTGAAACTGTCACTGGGCTCATTTCTCTTACTATAGCCAGCAAAACTTTTGCCAATCTCACTGTGACATACATATTACCATCCAGCCTTGTTATAAAGTAGAGATCTTTTTAACATTATTTTTAAATGATTTTCCTTTCAGTTTTACAAGCACTTTTTGTTGAAGAAGACGATCTTTGCTCCAGGGATTGGTTTTAGCTCCTTGGTCAGATGTAAGTTGCTTGTAGATGCTTGGATTGATTTCTGGTGTTTCTATTCTGTTCCATTGGTCTCTCTCTCTGTTTTTGTACCATTACCAGGCTGTTTGGGTTATAACTGCCCTGTAGTACATCTTGAAATCTGGTATATTGATGCCTCTCTCTTTCTTTTTGTTATATAAGATTGCTTTAGCTACTCAAGGACTCCTGTGTTTCCATATGAAATTCAGCATAATTTTTTTCTAGATCCGAGAATAATGTCTTTGGTATTTTGATAGGTATCACAATGAATCTGTAATTTGTTTTTGGAAGAATGGACATTTTGATGACAGTGATTCTTCCAATCTATGAGCGTTGAAGATTTTCCATTTTTTAGTATCTTCTTCTATTTCTTCTTTTTTTTTTAATGTTTTGCGATTCTCATTGTAGATATCTTTGACATCCTTCGTTAAATTTATTACAAAGTATTTTATTTTTTTTTGTAGCTATTGTGAATGAGATTGATTTTAGAATTTCATTCTAAGCCTTGGTATTGTCCCTGTATACAAAGGCTGTAGATTTTTGTGTATTGATTTTATATCCTGCTACTTTACCAAACTCTTCTATGAATTCCAATAGTCTCTTGGTGGAGTCTTTTGGTTTCCCTAAATATAGAATCATGTCATGTGCAAGCATAGATTGTTTGACTTCATCCTTTCAATTTGTATCACTTTGATTTCTTTTTTTGCCTAATGGCTCTGGCTAAAACTTCCAGGACTATATTGAGTAGTGGTGGTAAGAGTGGGCATCCTTGTCTGGTACTGGATCTCAGTGGGAATGCTCCCAACTTTTCCCCATTCCATAGGATGCTGGCCATGGGTTTTTCATAAATTGCCTTGATTGAGTTGAAGAATGTTCCTTCTATACCCAAATTGCTAGAGTTTACATCATGTAAGTGTGTTGTATTTTATCAAATGCTTTCTCTGCACCTATTGAGATAATCATATGGTTTTGTTCTTCAGTTTGTTAATGTGGTGTATCACATTGATTGCTTTGTGAATGTTGAGCCATCCCTGCATACCAGGGCTAAGTCCCACTTGGTCTGGGTGGATGCTCTTTCTGACGTGGTGTTGCATTCTGTTGGCTAGAATTTTGTTGAGGATTTTTGTGTATATGTTCATCAGGCAAGTTGGTCTGTAGCTTTCTCTCTTGCATCTTTTTCAGGTTTAGGAATTAAGGTGATGCTGGCTTCATAGAAAGAATTTGGGAGGATTCCCTACCTTTCAATTGTTTTGAGTAACTTGAGAACTATTGTAGTTAGTTCTTCTTTAAATGTCTGATAGAATTCAGCTGTGAAGCCATCCAGTCCTGGGCTTTTCTTTGTTGTGTTGGGGGGGGGGGGTCTTTATTACTGATTCAATTTCTGTCTTAGTTATGGGTCTGTTTCGGTTTTCTTTGTCTTCATGGCTCAATTTAGGTAGGTTGTATGTGTCCAGGAATCTATACATTTCTTCTAGGTCTCCCAGTTTGTTGGCATACAGCTCTTTGTAGTAATTTCTGATGACTATTTTTATTTCTGTGGTGCCTGTTGTTACATTTCCTTTTTCATCTAATTTTATTGATTTGACTCTTCTCTTTCTTTTTGTGGTTAGTTTGGCCAACGGTGTGTCAATTTTGTTTATTTTTTCAAGAAACCAGCTCTTCATTTTCCTGATCATTTGTATTTGTTGATTCAATTTTGTTGATTTATTCTCTAATGTTAATTATTTCTTTTCTCTTACTAGTTTTGGCTTTGGTTTGCTATTGTTTCTCTAGTTCCTTGAGATATATGATAGCTGTTTCTCTAGTTCCTTGAGATATATGATAGCTCATTTATTTGGTGCCTTTCTGATTTCTTGATGTAGGCACCAATTGTTATAAACTTTCCTCTTAACACTGTTTTGCTCTATCCCATAAGTTTTGATATGTTGTTGTATTAATGTTTTCATTTGTTTCCAGACTTTTTTCTTATTTCTCCTATGACCTACTATTCATTCAGGAGCATGTTTTTCAGTCTCAGTGAGTTTGCATATGTTCTAGAGATTCCTCAGGTGCTGATTTCCAGCTTCATTCCATAGAATCAAAAGGATATTTCTGGGGTAAAAATGCTTTGAAGTCCAAGTGTAATTATTTCACAATATGTGTTTTCCATGGACATTTTGAAGACCTGGCTTATTCTTCAAGAGAATATGAAGAAATCACTATGAATAAGTTATCCTTGGACAATTATTTTATTTATAGGAGACCATCAATATTGAAAATAAAAACAAACAAAAGTTATGCTGGCCTGCCTGCCTGAGAGTAATTGAATGTGTTTGCCTGACTCATCAATATGTTCATTAAGACTTATGTCCACAAGGGACTGAAGTGAGGGAGAGTCTGTGTTTGAGATTCTTTCATTGATTTTTCCCTCTTGCACTGTCCTATGTTATCTTCCTCTGAATTTATACTTCTGTTATTAGGATGGATGATTCAGGAGGAGATGGGTCCCTCACGTATAGCACTCACTGCTCTGCAACACTTTGCATTCCTCATAGTATTCATCAGTATTTATTTATATGTTATTTATTACTTTCTGGCATCAGTACTTAAAAGAGATTTGTTAGCACATGCTAGTCACTATAATCTAAGTAAACAGCTGCCATGGCCTGATTGGAAGAAAAAATACAATTCTGTTACGACATTGCCACAGCATATACAGGTGGTTTTCCTTCACCACTGTCACTCCTGCAGGGGACTGTGGTGACAGACAATGCTTACCTAATGGATTTTTTTTTAAAGTACATGTTTTAGAGAACTCTGCTTCCTAACTGCATAATGAGAATACGACAGTTCATCACCTTTTGTCATCCCAAAAAGAATATCAAGGCATCAAAGATAGCCACAAAGAAAAAGACCATATAAAAATAAGAATTGGAAAGGAAGCAAATTTTTTTTATTTATTTTTATTTTTTATTTTTTATTTTTTGACAGGCAGAGTGGACAGTGAGAGAGAGAGACAGAGAGAAAGGTCTTACTTTGCTGTTGGTTCACCCTCCAATGGCCGCCGTGACCGGCGCGCTGCGGCCGGCGCACCACGCTGATCCGATGGCAGGAGCCAGGAGCCAGGTGCTTCTCCTGGTCTCCCATGGGGTGCAGGGCCCAAGCACCTGGGCCATCCTCCACTGCACTCCCTGGCCACAGCAGAGAGCTGGCCTGGAAGAGGGGCAACCAGGACAGAATCCAGCGCCCCAACCGGGACTAGAACCCGGTGTGCTGGCGCCGCAAGGCGGAGGATTAGCCTAGTGAGCCACGGCGCCGGCCCAAGGAAGCAAATTTACAGCAACAGTTCACAGAGCATCATTTTTAGTGAATTCAATCTACAAAAATCTAAAGTTATAAAATAATTGAATTATAATTCTTTTTTCAGATTATCAAAAAAAAGGGCAGAGGAATGTCCAGGAAAAAATGTTACAACATGTATATCAGATATCTCTACAGATAAAATATACTTTATTTGAAGAAATTAAAAAATATCATTTCTCAGGCAGGTAATGTGGCTCAATGAGGTAAGCCCCTGTTTGGGCTGCCTATAGCCTGTGTCCCTGTGCCAATTCAAGTTCCAGCTCCTCTGTTCCTGGTCCAGCTACCTGGGAATGCATCCTGAGAGGCAGAAGAGGATGGCTCCAGCCCTTGGGCTACTGCCACCCACATGGGGCTCCTGTGTAGAGTTACAGGCTCCTGGCTTCTGCGTGGCCCAGCCCTGGTATTGCAGGCATTTGGGGAGCACACCGTTTTTTTGAAAATCAAACCCTCTCTCTCTCTCTCTCCCTCTCTCTCCTGTCACTTTGTTTTTCAAGTAGATGAAGATAAATAAAATACTTAAAAGTTTATTAAAGAAGAAGAATATTATTTATTGGATGATATGTTTATAGATAGAAAGACTCAGTGATATAAAATTATAAATTCTGAGAATTCAAAGTAATTTCATCTAAAATCCCAACTGGGGTAGGTATGTGTGTGAACTGATCAGCTGATTCCAACATTTGTATTAAAATACAGATGTTCAAAAATATCCAAGAAACATAAAGATCTCATGGAAATTAAAGGTGAAGTATTATATTATCATTTATCAACAACTATATAAACTGATAATAATTAAAATGACACAATGATAAAAAATAGATGAATGGAACAAAATAAGTTTGAAAAATAGTTCCTGCACACTGTCAGGATTTCACTCCAATTTTTCTTTATCCTATCATCAGTTCATGCACATCTAGATTGATTTCATATATTTGTTCTGATTTAGCTGCTGTAAACATGGGAGTGCAGGTACAAATCATACAAAAAAAGAAAAACCTGTGGAAAAATACAATTTACACAGATAATTTATAAAATGGAATATATAACTGACAATACATGAAAATAATTAAGTTCACTTGTTATAAGAGATACACAAAACCACCATGTTCACCATACTATCTCAGACAGCAATCTGTGAGAATTTCAAGTGTTGATGAGAACTTAGAGTGACCAGAACTCTCCAACTCTCTACTGGAATTATAATTGGAACAACCACTTTGAAAAACTGGTAATCAGTTAAAGCTTAAAATATGCATAATTTTGACTTAGTAATTCCTCTCCAAGATATATGATAAACACCCAAAAGGAATGCACAAAATATTCGTTCTCCAAATACCAGCTATAGTATTTTATAGCCACATAGTTAGCAATATCCAAAATCTATAAAATTCATATTTGCCTCTCAAATTTCCATTAAGAGTAGACTAGATAAACGAAGTATGGTATAGTCGCATAGTAAATTACACAATGATAATAATGAAAGAACTTCTACCATACATGACACTATGGAAGAATCTTACGAACATGATTTTGAGCAAAAGGTGGATGAAGTGTAGATATGGTGTTGGTTCATTTATATTAACATAAAATCGGGTTTTAGAAATCTTGAGGAGAGCGGCTTCTTACAGTGATTCAACAGAGACTTCTGTGGTGACGGCAAGGTTTCATTTCCTGGCTTCCTGCGGTTACACAGGTGAGTGCATTTATCATAAACTCATCATGACATTGAGCATGATTTTATACTGCTTTCATATATTCATGCTACACGTCAATTGAACATGATCAGGAGAATTTACCTAAAGTGCATTTAGAATATGTCAACATGCAAATTTAAACAAATGTGGACATATTGATTTAGGATAATATAAATTGTAGCAAATGAACTGTAGTTACATGAGATAAGTTAAACAGAGAAACAAATCTGAACGGAAGTATCCCTCTGGGCAGCCAGATGCTTCCCTGATGTGTGAAAGTAGTCTCAGACTTGGCTTTGTGGAACTGTCGTTTTCTATTACTTTTACCTACGTGGTCTTCTCTGCACCCCGTCCATTAAGGACACCATTTTCCCGTCAGGCAGCATCATCTACTCTCTCTTTTCCCTTTTTGACATATGATGGTACATTACTGGATTCTCTTTCTTTTTAGTTAGTCGCCAAGTTCTCTCAACTTTGCCCTGCAGTGCTGACTCTTCTTAATTCCTACCACTACTGGTTGTGTCACACACTTGTTGTAATAGTGTTATCTCCTTGTCTCAATCAACACTGTTTTCTGAAGCATAGGTTATATTTCCCCTCTAACAAGGAATAAAACTTTTTAAATTATTTCCCTTTATAGGAAAAATTCCAATCCATTTGACCATTGACTGTTTTCTAAGCAAACTTCTTACTTTCCTATCTCAATCCTATCTATGCTTAATTTTTTGGTCACAATAGTCTTCATAACTATTTAGTCATAACTACTTGATGGACTTTATGTTACTTAATGCTTTGTATATTTCATCCACATCACTATTACAACTCCTTGATTTTCACATTAATTTTACACCAATTTTATTTCTCAGAACTCATCCTACATATGTCTGCCACTTATGCAATATCTGCACTACTCCGTTAGACTGGGATTAATTAGAAGATATGGAAGGACTCTTAATGTGCAATTGGAGTAACTCTGAGAGTAATTTGATATTTCTCTCATTCACATTTTAGAATCTTTTAGTTATGTTTTACTGAAGAGAGTTTTATTGGAATGTGTCACGGTGAAGATCTTTTCTGGTCATGTCTATTGGGAGTTCCATGTGCTTCTTGGATGTGCTTTTCTTTTTCCAAATTATGGAAGTTTTCTGTTATTATTTCACTGAAAAGGCCTTATAATCCTTTCTCTCTTTCCTTGCCTTCAGGGACTCCTAAGAGCCATATGTTGGGTCATTTGATGCTATCCTGTAAATCTCCAACACTGTTTTTTTAGTTTTCTGATTTCTTCTTGTTTTGGTCTGACTATAAAATTCTCAGAGATTTGTCTCCTAGCTCAGATATTCTCTCTTCTGCCTCACCAACTCTGTTAAAACTTTCCACTGCGTTTTTTATTTGATCTATTGAATTCATCATTTCAAGTATTTCATTTTGATTTATCTTTAAGATCTCAATTTCATGGGAAAAATTTTCATTCGTGAATTTGCTTCTGACTGCTTCTGAGTAACCCGATGATTAGTTTTCTGAATTCCATTTCTGGCATTTCCCCAATCTCTTCATCTTCAGCTTCTAGTATTGAAATGTTGTAGTGTTCCTTTGGGGGGCTCATAGTGACTTCCTTATTCTTATTTCTTGAATATTTTCCTTTATTCTTTGGCATTTTTTTGATGGCTTCTGTCTTTGGTCTGCATCTCTGTGACTTAGTGGGGCAGCTACACTTTCAGTGAATACTGAGAGGTGTGTGCTGGGTGTGGCCAGGGTGCTCCGTTCAGTATTCCAGGGTGGGGCAAGTATCCAGGAAAGACCCCCACTGGGCATGGTAGCTCTCCTCTGAGCTGATGGACTCCCCGGTGTTAGTCCCCAGTGTGCTCACACTCACCACTCTGCTTCAGGAACTGCACGTTTGATCTATGGAGTCTTTCCTGTGAGCAAGGCTCCCTCTGGTATGAGCTGTTATAGGAACCGAGGAGCTGTGGGAGTATGGAGAGGTGCTGTATTGTTGTGGCCCTGGTTGATTGGCTGGGATGTGACCTCTGTTATTTATTGTTGGGCGTGCACAGGTGGTGGCCCAATGCCTGAGTCCAAAGAGAAAAAAAATAGTTGCAGGTTTCTGCTGTGGCAGGGAGGGGATGGTGCAGAGCGACGTGGGAGAGGGATGCACAGTCTCTTATTTTTTTCTTTCTTCCCACTTCTGCTGTCTTAGGGGGTTTGCATGGAACTTTAAAAGCAGTTTACCAAGCTCTCCCTGCAGCTGTATCAGCAGTGCCACGGGCCTATGTTGTCCCCTCTCACCTGGTTTGCCAGGGCTGGTGTCTTCCTCCAAACTTCTGTTGTTTTCTGCTGTTTGCTCCCTCGGTGCGGGTCTGGAGTGTTTCTTTTTTTCTTTTTTTTAAACTTTTATTTAATGAATATAAATTTCCAAAGTACGACTTATGGATTACAATGGCTTCCCCCCCATACCGTCCCTCCCACCCACAACCCTCCCCTTTCCCACTCCCTCTCCCCTTCCATTCACATCAAGATTCATTTTCGATTATCTTAATATACAGAAGATCAGCTTAGTATACATTAAGTAAGGATTTCAACAGTTTGCTCCCACACAGAAACATAAAGTGAAAAATAATAGATGATTTTTTTAAATGATGATGAAATCAGATCAGACCTATTGTCATGTTTAATCCCAGTGAGAGTCAAGTTGGGAATTGATAATTTCTTTTTTTTTTTTTTTACAGAAGATCAGTTTCGTATGCATTAAGTAAAGATTCCAACAGTTTGCACCCACATAGAAACACAAAGTGAAATATATTGTTTGAGTACTCGTTATAGCATTAAATCTCAATGCACAGCACATTAAGGACAGAGATCCTACATGAGGAGTAAGTGCACAGTGACTCCTGTTGTTGACTTTACCAACTGACACTCCTGTCTATGGCATCAGTAATCTCCCTATGCTCCAGTCATGAGTTTCCAAGGCTATGGAAGCCCTCTGAGTTCTCCGACTCTTATCTTGTTTAGACAAGGTCATAGTCAAAGTGGAGGTTCTCTCCTCCCTTCAGAGAAAGGTACCTCCTTCATTGAAGACCTGTTCTTTCTACTGAGATCTCACTCACAGAGATCTTTTGCCAGAGTGTCTTGGCTTTCCATGCCTGAAATACTCTCATGGGCTTTTCAGCCAGATCTGAATGCCTTTAGGGCTGATTCTGAGGCCAGAGTGCTATTTAGGACATCTGCCATTCTATGAGTCTGCTGAGTATCTCATTTCCCATGTTGGATCACTCTCCCCTTTATTTATTCTATCGGTTAGTGTTAGCAGGTACTAGACTTGTTTATGTGCTCCCTTTGACTCTTAGTCCTTTCATTATGATCAATTGTGAACTGAAATTTGCTCCCTTGGTGGGGGTCTGGAGTGTTTCTATTGCTCGTGCTGGGTCTCTTTCTAGGGTTACCCCAGAGCTCTTTCCCCCAAGTGTATTTTCTCCTGTTTTTTTTTTTTTTTTTTAAGATTTTATTTATTTATGTGAGAGGTAGAGTTATAGACAGTGGGAGGGAGAGACAGAGAGAGAAACTTTCCATTGGTTCACTCCCCAGATGGCCGCAATGGCCGGAGCTTCACCAATCCGAAGCCAGGAGGCAGGCGCTTCCTCCCGGACTCCCATGTGGGTGCAGGGGCCCAAGCACTTGGGCCATCTTCTACTGCTTTCCCAGGCCATAGCAGAGAGCTGGATTGAAGAGGGGCAGCTGGGACTAGAACCAGTGCCCAGATGGGATGTCAGTGACGCAGGTGGAGGATTAACCTACTGCGAGATGGTGCCAGCCTTTCTCCTGTTTTTAAGCATTAATTTTGCCAGCCTAAGTCAGACCATCCTGTTGCTGTTCTGCATCTTGGAACCCCCCAGAAGCTATTATATTAAATTTAACATTGTGATAGATTTACATTTTATATATTGATCTAAATAATGGATTAAAATATAATGATGTAAGATAAAGTCAAAGACAAAATTTTTCACTTCTGCCCAATTTTATTGTCATTTGATCTGTAATAAATTATAAAGCATTCCACACTCATAATAACTGTTTGTTTATGCAAAAAGCTGCCAGCAAGTTTAGCATAATATAACCTACCCTTGAAAAGGAAAAGTAACAATTGTCACTACTGTATTAATAAATATTACTTAGAATCTCATTGTGTTTCCTAAGTTACCCCACAATCCATCTAGGTAATTTAGTATAAGTTAAAAGAAAACATGAGTATGTGACAAATATATACCTTAGAAATTTGATATCTGATCACTACAAATCTTCCCTTTGGAAAATTATGATGTTAACCTCTGTTAAATCTGCCAACTTCCTCATTCCCATGAACCTTCATAAACAATTAGTGTCGGCACGTGAGCTCTCTTTTGAAAAACCTTTGGCCCCGTGGCCGAATATCTCAGCTAGGAGACCTAAATTCCTTTAAAAAGATGCGGTGAACTACCACCAGTTCCTCTTTAACCATAAATTTTATTTTATTTATAATTTTTAATATTTATTTATTTGAAAGGCAGTTACAGAGAGAGAAATTGAGAGAGAGAGAGAGAGAAATTGAGAGAGAGACATAGAAAGAGAAAGGGATCTTCCATTCACTGGTTCACTCCTCAAATGGCCTTAAGAGATGGGACTGGGCCAGGCTGAAGCCAGAAGCCTGGAACTCCATCCAGGTCTCCCATGTTGGGGGAAGGGGCCCAAATACTTGGGCCATCTTTCACTGATTTCCCAGGAACAAAGGTAGAGAACTAGACAGGAAGTGGGTCAGCCAGGACTGGAACAGGTGCTCTTATGGGGTGCTGGCATCACGGGTGGCTGCTTAGCACATTGTGTCACAACACCACCCCACTCCACCCCCTCAAGAAACAATGAAAAAACCAACAAAATAAACTACTTCTACATTATTCAGTTCTCCCATGTTGAAGATCACCTTCTCAACTGGAAAATACATCTTCTAGGGGCTGGTGTTTTGGTGCCGTGTGTTAAGCCTCTGCCTGTGATGCCGGCATTGATATGCATGCTGGTCCAGTTCAGTCTGCGCTGCTTCAGACCCAGCTCCCTGCTAAAGCACCTGGGAAGCAGCAGCAGATGGCCCACGTGCTTGGGCCATGCTTCAGTGCCTGGCTCCTGGCTTCAGCCTGGCCCAGTCCTAGCCATTCTGTAACCCTGCCTTCCAAACAAATAAGTCAATCTTTAAAAGAAAAAAAAATATATGATAAATATCGTGCAATTTTTTTACCTTCTCTGACATCTGTTAAAATATTGACTATGATCTGGGAGATATCCATTTCTTATTTTCCTTTTATATTTCCATCACAACTCTGAAAAGTGATGTGCTTAGTTCTTTTTTTTTTTTTTTTTTGACTGACAGAATTAGACTGTGAGGAGACAGGCAGAGAGAAAGGTCTTCCTTTGCCGTTGGTTCACCCTCCAATGGCCTCCGCAGCTGGCGCGCTGAGGCCGGCACACCGTGTTTATCTGATGGCAGGAGCCAGGTGCTTCTCCTGGTCTCCCATGGGGTGCAGGGCCCAAGCACTTGGGCCATCCTCCACCGCACTCCCGGGCCACAGCAGAGAACTGGCCTGGAAGAGGGGCAACCGGGACAGAATCCGGCGTCCTGACCGGGACTAGAACCCAGTGTGCTGGCACCGCAAGGTGGAGGATTAGCCTAGTGAGCCACGGTGCCGGCCTCGTGCTTAGTTCTTAATATGATCTTTTATATTCTGCACTTAACAATTATCACAGAATTACTACAGGTTTGTCTTACTATTTTGTATTTTCTCTTATGTCCAGCTGCCCTATCACACTCTGTTCATTCAAAGTCTTTGCCACTGTAAAGCAAACAGACAGCTTTATAAAAATGACTCCATTCAAATACACACATACTTTATTAAGAATTGGGTTATTCAAAATTTAGACTGTATAAGTTTTTAACTGGCCAAATTACTTTTAATAGATAAATATTCCTTATGTTGTAGCATTTTGTTTCATGAAATTTAGTTCAGTGATCAAAGTCATTGCTATGGAATAAAGAGACAAGGCCAGAATAGGTTTTGTGAACTTTTGGGACACCGGGAATTGGAAAAGAGAAGTATGGCCTGAAAACTGAATGTCTTCTGAGGATGTTAAGTGAATTCCCTCCAGGCACTTTTCCTAGGGATTAGAATATACACAAGCTTAGTTTATCGTGGTGCGAAACATTTTCAAACCCAAGCTTTTATGCACATCTTCAAAAAGGGTATGAAAAGTGGGTATTATGGAAAATACTATGTGTAGATTTCCAAATGTTTTTTTAAATACAATAAACTTGATTTATACCCCATTTTCTATGAGGTTTTTGAATTTCCCTTGAATTACATAGAGTATATAAAATATAATGTATGTGTTCTGGATAAATATAAAGATTGAGTAGATATGGAAATAATATAATCAAAATAAATTAAATTTTTGGAACCATTACTTCATATTTAGGCCCAGAGGCATAGAGTCACCACAACGCTAGAATCACACATCAGAAAGAAAAATTTGCCCAGAATCGTTTCCAATGAGTTTGGTTCTCTGAGATTCCCCAAAAGATAATTTAAATATTATATATGAATTCAAAAGGATAGGCAAGACAAACATAATGAAGAGGGAAATTTTTCACCGCTAATAGTTTCTGATCAACTGTGAGAACATTAGAACAGAACATGAATAAATATTTGTATAACTCAATGCCTTGAAGCATAAATCATTTATCATCCCTGTTGATTTATCTGACATAAGTGATAGATATTGATATGGTAGTCACTAATAGTTTTTAATCCACTTGCCCTTCTTGGGAAATCGGGTGCTGTGGAAACTGAGATATAGTAATTAAGTATGAATGGGCAGAATGAGCTATTCTCAAGTGATTGAGTACAGGCTTTGCTTTCTCAGGCACTTCTGAAACACATAAAGCTCTCAAAATCAGGAAATTATGCAAGCATGCATATGTCATGCATCCTTTAACATAAATATAATCAGAGTGATTTGATTTTTATTTAAATGTTATTAAAATTTGATTAAAATTATCTAAAGCAATTTATTGCTCTGATGGTTCCAATATCCTATTTGTTAAAATATACTTCTTCTGAGGAAGTAATTTAATTTTCTACCTGATAGTTCAGTTCATTAATTATCGTATCTTCCAACCCACAGTCCTTTTGTAAACATGCCAATGTGTTGTGTCTGGAAGCTGGGGGTGAACAGCTTTTGCACAATAATTCTTCCCAGAGTCTCCTGACTTTGTTGTTTCCCAATTTATATTCACAATATTAAGTCCCACACTTGATTACAAATTCCCATGGAAGGGAGTGAAAATAGTGTATATTGGGCCTATGTTGAATACTTTCCTATTTTAACTTTTTGCATTTGTTGAATCCTTATAAAATACTTCAAGCTTATATTGATTTTTCAAATTCACAGAGCTTTCCTATCTATCAGATTAGTCTATAAGCTTCCACAACCCTGCTAAAAATATTTTAATAAATGATGCTGGGAAAATTGGATTTCCATGTGCAGAAATATGAAACAAGACCCTACCTTACACCTTATACAAAAATCAACTCAAAATGTATCATGGATTTAAATCTGCAATCTGACACCATCAAATTACTAGAGGAGAACATTGGGGAAACTCTGTAAGACATCAGCATAGGCAAAGAGTTCTTGGAAAAGACCTCAGAAGCCTAGGTAATCAAAGCAAAAATAGACAAATGGGATTACATCAAGCCAAGAAACTGCAGCACTGCGAAGAAATCATTAATATCCAAAACTTATGAAGAGCTCAAAAGAAGCAATCCATTTAAGAAATGGGCATAGGACATGAACAGGAATTTTTCAAAGGAAGAAATTCAAATGGCCAACAAACACATGAAAAAAATGCTCTGGATCACTAGCCATTAAGGAAATCCAAATCAAAACCAAAATGAAGTTTCACCCTCATTAGAGGTGAAAAATGGTTCTTATATAGAAATAAAAAAAATGCTGGTGGGGATGTGTGGGAAAAAGTACCCTAATACATGTTGTTGGAAATGTAAACTAGTACAGCCATTGTGGAAGACAGTATGGAGATTCCTCAGAGATCTGAATATAGACCCACTATATGAACCAGCATCCCACTCCTGGGAATTTACCCAAGGAAAATGAAACCAGCATGTGAATGAGTTATCTGCACTCCCACGTTTATTGCAGTTCAATTCACAATAGCTAAGATATGGAATCAACCCAGAGGACTATCATCTAATGACTGGCTAAGGAAAATGTGGTATATACCATGGGATATTATGGAATATTATTCCGCCGTAAAAAGGAATGAAATCCTGTCTTTTTCAACAAAATGGATGTAACTGGAAACCATTATACTTAGTGAAATAAACCGGTCCTCAAAAGACAAATACCATATGTTTTCCCTGATCTGTGGAAACTAATAGGAGTACACAAAAATGTAACACATATGAGAAAAATTGAGATTTTGATATTTGATTATTGTTTACAGCACTTATGTCTACTGTTGAGGAACAGTGTTGTTTTCCTATTACTCATTGAATTATTTACTTAGTGGAGAGTTATTTTCACAGTTATAAAATAAAGTGAAAATAGATCATTGTAAACATTAAAAGAAAGTATAAGAAAGGAACAAGAAGGGAGGGGAGGGGTGTTGGCAGGAGGAAGGGTATGGTGGAAAGTATCACTATGCTCCTAAATCTGTATATATGAAATTTGTTCACCTTATATAAATATGTTTATAAGTGTAAAGTTACTAAATTTTCAACATATATTATTTGATAAAAATCACATTTAAAGCTATATTCATGTTGATTTGTTGTTTTGTTTTTCCTATGGATTGATTTACAAGCATGATGATTTCTAATTGTTCTTGGTTACTATTACGATACACTATAAATAGACTAAAGTATAAATAAAAAATTTAAATGTGCCGGCGCCGCGGCTCACTAGGCTAATCCTCCGCCTAGCGGCGCCGGCACACCGGGTTCTAGTCCCGGTCGGGGCGCCGGATTCTGTCCCGGTTGCCCCTCTTCCAGGCCAGCCCTCTGCTGTGGCCAGGGAGTGCAGTGGAGGATGGCCCAGGTGCTTGGGCCCTGCACCCCATGGGAGACCAGGAAAAGCACCTGGCTCCTGGCTCCTGCCATCGGATCAGCGCGGTGCGCCGGCCACAGCGCGCCGGCCGCGGCGGCCATTGGAGGGTGAACCAACGGCAAAAGGAAGACCTTTCTCTCTGTCTCTCTCTCTCACTGTCCACTCTGCCTGTCAAAAAAATTAAAAAAAAAAAAATTAAAAAAAAAATTTAAATGTGAGTAAAAATTAGAATAGCCAATTCTCAAAAAGCATAATTATCTACGTATAAGAAAATTTGTACTTTACCTGGGGAGTAAAAGTAATTGATCCTTGTGCTTTATGTGGTTATGTGCATGGCTTGTTTAAATCAAATATTATAAATGCTATGTTTAATAACTTTAACTTTTTGAAATATGTATTTGGTGTATGAAAGTATTTTTATTGATAATTTAGATGGTCAGTTGCTTTCAGGTTTGGCCAGTTATATATTTTTTATAAATTTAGATGTAATTGGGCAAACGCATGTAGTTTTTTTAAATTTCTATTACATTTAAGATAAAACTCCTAATATTAAGTGGTTTCCCTTAATTCATGCAGTGCTTCACACAGAGTACTTTAATTCATTCTGCAAGAGTCTCATGAATATCTTATTATTCTAAGCCATACAAGGGCAATCTTTTCATAGCTCATGACAAATGATTGCACAGTTATGTTTTTCTCATGTCCCAGTATTCCCACTCAATCACTGGCTTATTCTGTATCACACTCTTTCTCCATACATATAGATAAATACATTAATGAACAATCACAGTTATGTAATAAATTGGAGGGTGTTGTGGAAAACCTAAGTAAAGCTTAGGTACTGGAGGAGGGACATTTGGCACAGTGATTAAGATGTCATTGAGAAGACTGTATCCTGTACTGGAGAGACTGGGATCAGTTGCCAATTCCAGCCTCCGGCTAATGCCTACCCTGGGAAAGCAGCAGGTGATAGATCAAGTAGTTGCGGCCGTGCCATCCATGTGGGATATCCAGATTGATCTGACTTTTGGCATCAGCCTGATCTAATCTCAACTGTTTCAGGCATTTAGGAGGCAAACCAGCAGATAGAAGATTCTGTCTCCGTCTCTGCCTGCCTGTCTCTGTTTCTCTACCTTTCAAATAAAATGAATAAATAAATAAATAAGTTTAAGTAATCTATTTACTGAATTCAGGTCTATGCTTTCTAGAATGAGTGCAATATGATATATTACATTTTTCTTACCGAATAAGGAACAATTGTTAAATATCATGAAACATTCCTCATGTTAATACATTTTTTATGTTAAAACACGAAACAATTTCTCATTTTTAGGCATTTCATGTAAATATAATGAATATGCTATATTAAAGTTTTTGATGAAAAATTTAAGAAATGTAAAAATATATGCCACAAAACTGATTTTCATAAAATTTACATTCTATTGCTTCTACAAGAGACCCCAAACCAATCAGAGACGGAAGCTCTGAGGGAACTCAACAGGCCATCCTTTTCCAGTGGATCCTCTTGCTGCTGCTTGTGCAGTTGATGAAGAACAGAGACTGCACGTGGGACAGTGGTGTGGTCCCACCCCTTCAGAAGAGCAGTCAGACAGCTTGGCAATAAGATGAGCACATCTGGCTTTTCTACTCTGAAGGTGTTGGTAATTAGTGTTCACAGGAATTGGCACTTACACTGCATGTGGGTCTGCCTTTCACGCCTGCAGTGTTTGTCAAAGGGATCTTACAGAATAACACACTGCACAGAATTTCACAAGGGGTTGACTGGTTCAAGGGAATTTTTTGAAATGCTCTTGTGATTTTACTTGACTTCATGACTCTGGTACAACCAAATAGGTTGAACTGCCAAGACAGCTAAGGAGCTAATGGTGAGACCAGGCCCTGTTGGAGTGTGCTAACATTGAGGATATAGTCTTTGCATTCAACCACTGGCAGATAGTCTGGGTGCAACTCATCAGTTAGAAGTTGGTCTGTGAAATATAACTGATGGATTATGGATCCAAGTGGGGAGTTGTGCATAGTTCACCCAGGGAACATATTCACATTTCTGTCTTTAAAATAAATAAATCTTTTTTTTAAAGGAAATTTGCCAGGTAGGAGATAGTGAGCTGGACTCAAATCCAGGCCTATTAGGCTCCAGAACAGATCTACTGCATAGCAACTGGCTCTCTGCTCACCTCTCTCATTCAGGTTCCAGTCACATGCCACCTTCCGTCACTCACTGTGCTCACTGTGATTGGATCCAGGTTTCCCTAACTACTGTTCGTAAACAACCACTCAGTACTCCATCCAGGCCAGGTGCTGTAGGTTGAGTAGGACTTGTCTCCCCAGACCCACACAGATGTTTAAACTTTAATGTCTTAGTGGATTCAGGGTGGAGACTTGATCTAATGATGGCACCTGAGAGGTGGATCTGGTGGGGAGTGTTTAGGTCATGTAGTCTGGGAGGGAAGTTGTCTTCAGAAGATTGACTTGAGTTCAGGTTTGGCCTGCTTGTTCTCTGATTGCTGGCTTACCACGCAGTCGTTCCTCTGCACCAGTGAAGATGAGCTTCCAAGGGGCACAGACCATGGGGCCACTTGATCCTGAAATGTAAGCTCTAAACTGTAAGCTGAAATAAACTTTTTCTCTCCTAAGAAGCTTCTCTTGGGTATTTCAGTTGTAGGAACAAAAGCAGACTAATACATCAGGCTGTGTGCCCTGACTGTGTTGTCTCAGATTTCTCCGCTTTTCCATTAGACTGAGATGCAGCTCTGCTTCCATGTTTTCCATGGTGGTCTTGATGTTTTCAAGAATGCTGATCAGTTCCTGTTGTAGCAGTCTCTCAGCTTGGTCTTGCTTGATTTTTTCTCCCCAAGATTTAACCAGTGCTACTTAGTCACAAAAATGAGCCTTCCTTGAATTTACCGTATCTGCAAGCAAACAGTGTTGCTCTGTCTCGTTATTGATATGAGCCTTCATCATTGGTATAAGGCAGTGCTTACTAGATTTACCTACCCTAAAATAATAATTTCCCTTTGGCAATCAATACGTATCTTGGGGGAGCTACTAAGAGATTTTGCAAATACCCTATATCCCCTCATAATGTTGCCTATTAATATTAGCACCTTGACAATGCTGCAATTATTATTGTACTGTTCTAATGTAATTTTCTAAGTTCTTACATTTGTTAAATTGGATTCTTTAATGGAAAGCTATCTCTTCTCCCATATTTGTTTTCAGTTATCCATTTATATTACTATGAATATGCATTTTTGATGCATTGCAGCAATGTTTGTTGCTCAAAATATTCCAGTTTAGGATGTTGGAAGGTCTTTTAGATTAATATCTGTGCTCTTTCAATGTATTGAAAGAAATGGCTTTATTTTAGTGCAGTTTTAAATTGTAGGAAACTGTGAGGATAATGTACTTTCCTCTAATACCATTTTACTTTAGTATGAGCAAGCTTATTACAATAAGTGAACCAAGATTGTCACATTATTATTAACCAATGTTGGGATTTCCTTCGTTTTTGTCTAATGTCCATTTTCTTTTTCAGGATCCCACCAAAAGAGCACATTACATTTATGAGTCTTAGCTCCTTAGGTTCTTCTGGGCTGTGACATTCACTGTTTTAAGGAATTCCCCTCAGGTGGTTTTTCAATGTCCCTGTGTTTGGGTTTGTCTGGTGTTGTTCCTGTGACTAGACTGTATTTAGGGTATAGGAAGAAGACTACAGAGATGAAGTGCGGTGTCTATCATGCCAAAACCAAGAAACAGACTATCAGCACCTCTTTTCATTGCTGCAGTGATCTTTAATCAACTTGACTTTTTTTTTTTTTTTCCAGATAACTCCTACGAGGATGCACTGCAAAATCATCTCCAGGAATGGATGGTTTTTCAAAATACCTTTGAGAAGACTAAAGGTAGCTATGGAAAATGATTCAGAGTCATTTTCTTATCTTCATATTGGAAAAGACAAATGATTCAAGTAAATGGGCTGAGCTGAGTCACTCTTCCGTATTCTGTTTTATATCACAGACAAGGTTAGGATAATGTATTTGTAGCATGACTTTGAAAACTGCATCAGAAACAATTCTTTTTACTTTACTTATTTATTTTTATTTATTTGAAAGAATGTCAAGGAGAGACAGAGAGAGAGTGAGTGTGATTCCATTGATTGGATCCTTTCCCAAATTTACACAATAACTGGGACAGGCAGAGGCCATAGCTAGTTCAGGGCAACACTAATTCTATAGGATAAAGCTGATGTTGGCACCGCTATGCTTCTCCAGTCAGTTTGAAGGTCATGTACCCTATGTAGCCTTCCAGGTGGTCCTTAAGGGTCTTGGCCACACCCAGGAGCTGTTTACTTGATTGGCAATTACAAAGCCCTTTAACAGGAAGCAGGGTTCTGGTAAATGAGCCTGGGGCTCCTGCCACCTGCCCGCAGTGATAGGGTCCTTCTCTGGAGGCATGGTGTGCCACACCCTCTTAACCTCCTGCATGGGCAAGGCAGGCAGGCACAGGATCACCCACAACATGCTTGCTAGTTGAGCACTGCTGAAGTATTCCTTACCTCTGGGAAGGGTAACCCTGGAATTCTGGGTTCAGGGGAGGTCCTCATTGTCTGCACTGTCTGGATATGTGAAAACAGTGTTCCTGTAGTGACTTTGGAGGATCTCAGGGGATAACAGGTAGATATGCTTATGAAGTACCATCTGAATTTACAGAAAAGCAACTCTTCCTGCAGACACTAGTTAGAAGTTTTTAGCATTGGTGTGGACATTTCAGCCTCTTAAGATTTGGTGAGTGACAAAGGAAGCTGTTTCCTTAATTCATGGTGGAAGTGTTATGAAGTTGTAGAAATTATGCAGGCTAATAATGAAATTTCTCAATGCCAGACGGCTATAGTTTGAACAAGACGTGACTCCTCAGATGTTGGAGTCTCAAAATCATGAAATGATGATACTAATAGGGTGGTGGCTTAACCCGAGTACAATGCAGAAAGTGATTGGGAAGCGACTGGATTAGACTGGGTTGTTCAGGGTGGGGCCCTTTGATCAGGTGGAGAGCAGGCTCACACCAAAAGATCTCTGGACCTTGAGCAAAGGTAAGGGTTGGGCTTTTAAAGCTGAAAACCACAATTGCATTTGGAGGAGAAAACAAATGGGAACGAGGAACAGGTAACATTTGGCCCTCATTGTTTCATAAAACAATTACAGTTGCTGAAGGTACTGCCAAACAGGATAAGGTGGCAAGACTTCCTGGAGCCACTGTTTGGGTTTCAAAAAGTCCTGGATTTGGTCACACGAGGGAGGGAGGTGAAAATGGAGGTAATTTATGTCTGCTGCTTCTTCAGAATTTGGACTCCTGGGCTTGAGATTGTCCCTTATTACATAAGTTTGCCAGTACCCTTTCGGTTCTTGTGAGAATGCTTTGATTCTGTACTCTGATCTTTGGACATGGCTTTGTCTTGTTGTAACACCTTGATTTCCTGTCATCTCTGGGTAAAAATGGCAGTCTTCTTGTTTGGTCCCTCCATATGGTCTCTACTACAATGCCTTGTATTTAGAAGCAATGCTGTATTTGCTGGCAATGCCATTGTTTTTATAGGGTTTGGGATAGACGGACGAACATATCTGTCAAAAACTTGGTATCAGACATTGTGATGCAGCTCATTAAGCTGCCACATGGGACACCTGCATCACTTACTAGAGTGCAGGTTTGATTTCCAGCTACTCTGTTTCTGATCTAGCAGGGCTGGGCAATGCTGAACCCAGGAGCCAGGAACTCCATGCTGATCTCCAATGTGGATGGTGGAGACCCATCACCCTGTTTGCCCAGACTCATAATCGGGAAGCTGCATCAAAGTGGAATAGCAGGAATTCAAACCAGCACTCAGATATATATATATATATATATATATATATATATATATATATATAAAACTTATATATATAACTTATATATATAACTTATTAAAAATAAGTTTGTTTTGGTGTAAATTTTTTTTTGGTGGGGCAAATTCATGCTTACTAGGGATATTCAAAATATTCATGGAAAATATGTATTATTAAAATGCACACTGGTCCCAGTAGGTGCTACTTTGAATATGATGGATATTTAAAGACTTCCCATGAATACATTTTGGATTTTGGTTTCTTGCAATGATTTAAATGCTCAGTCAAGCTTTGATCAAGATTCCTTTAGATAATAATGTTGTTGATGAATAAAATGCTGTCTTTTATTGTTTTTTTTTTCTCAGTTCCAAACACTGTTCTAGGGACTTCCTATGCATCATCTTATTTAGATCCCCATCACAACCATGGAAGATAAGCATTGTTCTTATTTTTGTTTGGGGAATCAAAAAAGGCTTACAGTTGCTCTAGTACTGTTAGAATAGTTGCATGCTTCAGTGTACTTGCTATATGGTAGACCAGCTGTACTTGCCTTAGTCACTTGATATGGTAAAACATTAAAGATTGCTTTTTCTAGTCCCCAAATCTGTGTTCTCTAGACCCTTCTCGGCTGCCTCTTTTGACTCTCCTTTTTACACTTCATCAATGAACACCAGCACAAAGATAGAGCCATTGAATGAAAGCTTTGAATGCCCTTTGTGTCTTGAGTTGATAATCATTGTTAGAATTTTTGCAACAATATATAATTTATTCCACACTTAAAAGCTCTTACTTCATTTTTTTTTTTTTTAACAGGCAGAGTGGACAGTGAGAGAGAGAGACAGAGAGAAAGGTCTTCCTTTGCCGTTGGTTCACCCTCCAATGGCTGCCACGGCCAACGCACTGCGCTGATCCGAAGGCAGGAGCCAGGTGCTTCTCCTGGTCTCCCATGGGGTGCAGGGCCCAAGCACTTGGGCCATCCTCCACTTCCTTCCTGGGCCACAGCAGAGAGCTGTCCTGGAAGAGGGGCAACCGGGACAGATTCTGGCGCCCGACCGGGACTAGAACCCGGTGTGCCGGCGCTGCAATGCGGAGGATTAGCCTAGTGAGCCAGCAGCGCTGGCCAAAAGCTCTTACTTAGTTTTAAGTCGGGTATCCATACCGATAACTTCAGGTCTTAATGTATGATCTCGAATACTGAAATTGAAAAATGATTTAATCGTGGAAACTTAATAGTCCTCTTTTTGTCTTTCACTGCCTTTATTTTCTATGTAGTGATAAATGTGAGTGCAGAATTTGTGACTGAGAGGTAGTGTCAGATATTTAACCATATTTTCTCATGAACATTCTTGGCAATGAGATTAAACATACCTTTTAAAGAAATCACATTACTCACATGTTTATATAGTAGTCAAAGATAATAAATTTTATATCAATCTTTAATGCACTGTTCATTTGTTTTCAAGTCTGGAAGTAGATATCATTTAGCTAGAGATAGCTTTTTACAAAACTGTCATTCTTTATAGTGCTCATACATTTTTCTAAAGAGAACAAATATTTATTTTATTTAGAATTATGTTAAGTCACACAAAATGAAACAAATTGTAAAACATGTTTTCCCAAATGGATCATCACTTTCTCTATGACTTAATTTCCTCTGACAATTTTTGTAACCATAATGGTTTTCTACTGAGAACTCTGGTTAGGTTTAGTGAGGCACACATATTTCACGCTACTGTGAAAACCAGTCAAATCAAATGGAGAAATATCTATGACAGAATGGACAGTGCAAAAGCAAGACAGTTCAGGGAAATTGATGTTGAACTGGGATTCATAAAGCGTGCAACAAAGCCATAACCAATATTATAACAGTTTAAGCAACAATCTCCTTAAGATAGAATACATTGCAGGATGGTATACTGCCTTTTAGATTCAGAGGGGAGAGAGAGACAGACAGAGACTCATCTGCCAAACCATTGAAACTTCTTATTGTCTTAAAGCCATATAAGAAGGAGTTAATGTGAGTAGGCCTGGTCAAACCCCTTGCAATGGTCAAAATGTATCCACCCAAATTCGTTTGCTGAAACTTGATCACCAATATCATAGGCTTAAGAGATGAGAGTCTTTAGGGGTGATTAGGTCACCAGTGCAGTTTTTTGGCCTAAAAACAAGCCATGTCTTTATAGAAAAAAAATTTGTTGAAGGAGCCATGTGTCCCTTCTGCCCTGTCTCTGTTCTGCTGTCCCTCATAAGAACACAACTTGCAAGGCGCCATCTTGGAAGCAAGGATGGGATTTTCAACAGACTCCTGAACCTTCCAGGACTGTGCTCTTTGACTTCCCATCCTCCAGAACTGTGGGAAATCCCTTTCTGTCGCTACCCAGTCTAAGATATTTCTTATAGCAGCACAAATGGCCTATCTCCCTCCCAGGTACAATAGCATCAGAAACTCTGTTCACAGCATTTATCACCTTTGGTATTCTGCATGTAGCCACTGATCAATTTGTCTACTGTCCAAGTTGTATATTCCATGATAGCCAAGACTATATGTGGGTACTTCAAAATGTTTGTGTGAAATTGAATTAAAAATAAGTTTGTTTTGTTGTAAATTTTTTTTTTTGGTGGGGCAAATTCATGCTTACTGGGGATATTCAAAATGTTCATGGAAAATATGTATTATTAAAATGCAAATTATGAATTTGCATTGGATTTCAAAAAATATTTTGGCTACCCCCAAAAATTAACTTTTAATTCCATTTTACCACAAGCTTTTAAAAATGCTCTTATATTGGTTTTTCTCTAGCTTCTAGAAAAACCATAGTGAAAAGTGTGTAGACTATATATAGAATATATATATAGAATAAATGAGTCAATGGCTTCACTGATGGAATTATTTAATCAACAGTAGCTATGTAATATATAAATTCTTGCTGAAAAATTCCCTAAACTATATTTTTAATAAAGTATAATTTCTGTAAACATCAATTTATACAACTCAGCTTTGCAGTATCTTGTAAGAAATAGGGTTCAAATCAAGGTCTGGGACAAATATTCTGGTGCCCCCTACATTATGCCACCTGTTTTGATAATATGCTTTATGCCTAGTTTTAAAATATCTGTGTTGAGAAGTGTTACTTTGTGTTTGTTGAGATCATATAGCACTAAACATAGTGCTGGAGAATGTTTGTGGCTAGAGATACTAAAAGTTAATGATTGCCATTTGAACTAAACCAATTTTTGAAATTTCCATAATAATTACAAATGGTGAAAAATATACTTGTCATCAAAGTAGTTCACATTCTAGTGAGTAGATTATCACTTAAAGTGCTTGTTTTGGAGCAGATGATTGGAGCAGTGGTTAAGTTGCCACTTCATATGCCTGAATCCTAGACTGGGGTACTGGTTTTAGTTGTAGATTCTCTGCATCTGGTCCATCTTCCAGCTAATGCACACCCTGGAAGGCAGCAGATGATGCCTGAAGTACTTGTATCCCTGCACTCACATGGGACATCCGGATTGAGTCTGGGCTGCTGGCTTTCTCTTGGCCCAGCACTACTTGCTGTTATGCAAGTGAACCAATGATTAGAAAAAAGAAAATAAAGAAATAAACCAACTTTTTTATGTTTATTTATTTGAGTGGTGGAGTTAGAGAGAGGGAGAGACTCAGAGAGAAAGGTCTTCCATCCGCTGGTTCACTCCTCAAATGGTCGCAATGTCCAGAGCTGGGCCGCACTGAAGCCAGGAGGCAGGAGCATCTACCAGGTCTCTCTTGCTGGGGCAGGGGCCCCAGCACTTGGGCCGTCTTCCACTGCTTTCCCATGCCATTAACAGGAAATTGAATCTGAAGTGGAGTAGTGGAACTTGAATCGGTGCCCATATGGGATGCTGACACCACATGTGGAGTCTTAACCTACTACACCACAGTGCCAGCCCCAGTAAATACATTTTTAAATTAGGTATTTAGTGGCTGGCATTGTGTTGTTGTGGGTTAAGGCACTGCCTTCAGTACCAGCATCCCATATGGGCACTGGTTCAAGTCTCAGCTGCTCCATTTCTGATCCAGCTCCCTGCTAATGCTCCCGAGAAAGCAACAGAAGGTGGCCCAAGTGGTCCAGAGAGAGAGAGAAGAGGTCTTCCATCC
Source organism: Oryctolagus cuniculus (assembly GCF_964237555.1). Classification (NCBI taxonomy): domain Eukaryota; kingdom Metazoa; phylum Chordata; class Mammalia; order Lagomorpha; family Leporidae; genus Oryctolagus; species Oryctolagus cuniculus. Next base: position 123,571,724 of record NC_091439.1, read on the forward strand.
AATGGTTCACTCTCCAGATGGCTGCAACTGCCAGGGCTGCACAGATCCAAAGCCAGGTCTACCACACAGATGCAGGGGCCCAGGGACTTGGGCCATCCTCCACTGCTTTCCCAGGCCACAGCAGAGAGCTGGATCGGAAGTGGAGCAGCTGGGACTCAAACCTGCATCCACATGAGATGCTGGCACTGCAGGTGGCAGCTTTATCTGCTAGGCCACAGCTCCGACCTCGAGATTTTTATTTCAATATTATGTCACTCTTTGATTCTGGAAATCATCTGTGCTTTGAAATCTACTTTATCTTCTGTTAATGCTCATACAGCCACTTCAAATTTTCTTTTATTAGTATTGGCATGATGTATAATTATTTTTCTCCCTTTCATTCTTAACTTCCTTCTATCAACATTTCTGAATCTGATTTCTTGAGGCTGCATATAATGGAATCAAGCTTTCTTGCTTTTACTACCCTGTTGATATCTACTTTTAATTGATATTTTCACATCATTTGCATTTATTCTAATTGTTGATGTGTTAGGACTTACATCTGTCATTTTATTTTGTTTGTCTTTATGATTTTATTTTCTGTTTTACTTTCCTGTTGTTTATTTGTACATTTTTTAGAGCCTCATTTTTTTTTTTTTGATAGGCAGAGTGGACAGTGAGAGGGAGAGACAGAGAGAAAGGTCTTCCTTCCGTTGGTTCACTCCCCAAATGGCCGCTACGGCTGGCGCTGCGCTGATCCGATGGCAGGAGCCAGGTGCTTCTCCTGGTCTCCCATGCAGGTGCAGGACCCAAGCACTTGGGCCATCCTCCACTGCCTTTCCGGGCCACGGCAGAGAGCTGGACTGCAAGAGGAGCAACCGGGACAGAATCTGATGCCCCAGCTGGGACTAGGACCCAGTGTGACGGCGCCGCAGGTGGAAGATTAGCCTAGTGAGCCGTGGCGCCGGCCTAGAACCTCATTTTTATAACTTTAATAGAAAGTTTTTTTCTGGGCATTACATAATATATACATGATTGAGTCTAATGTTATCATCATTTTACTTGTTTGAGAAAAGAAATATAACCCTCTTTACCTAAATTTATGTTCCCCAGTTAGTAGCATTTTTTTTTTGTCTTAAATATTTCCTCTCTATATATTTTGAACCACATCAGTTGGTGTCATCATTTCTCATGAAATACACTTAGGAATGCATACAGGAAGTAGAAAAGCCTGTGGTGCCTATCTATAATATACATTTTTATTGTTGTTGTTCTTGTCTGTCCAACTGATCTTGCACTTCAGGAGAAGAGGTAGAAGTAAAAACCCTTTGTCTTTGTCGGAAAAGCAGTGCATACATTCAAACCACTCTTGATGTTAACAAGTCACAAGAAACTCAGTGTCCTAAACCAATGAGCATTTATTATTTCATAGTTCTGGAGCCCAGATGTACAAGGATCTCACTGGACTAAAATTATTAGGTGTTAGAAGTCTTATTTGTAGAGATGCTAGAGAAAAAATTGATTTCCTTCTCTTTACCAGTTTCTGACACCTGCCTGCCTGCCTTCCTTCTTGGTTCTTTCCTAACAGCCGGTTGAGTCTTTCTCACATCCAGTGCCTCACACTGACTCTTCTCCTACCCTATCTGACATGTCAGGGTACTTGTGTTTACACTGGGCTCACCTGCATTACCCAGGGTATTATTTCATGCTCTGCTGATTACCAGGCGTATGTGAAGTGTGGCTGGATGCAGATTAAGAAAGACTAAGTAGACTTGATATACATCAGTGTAGTCTGTATAAATTAAAATAAACCATCAACAAAACTCAGAGCAGGAGTGGGTGTTTGCTGCAGCCGTTAAGATGCTGTTTGGGATGCCTACATTCCATATTGGAGTACCTGGTTTGAATCCCACTTCCACAACTTCTACTCCAGTTTCCTGCTGGTGTGTATTCTTGCAGGTAATGGCCAAGTATTTGGGTCCTTGCCAGCAATATGGGAGACTGAATGGTCTCCAGGTTTTTGCTTCAGCTGGGTCTTTCCTTAGGATTCACACAATTGAAGAGCAAACTAACTTATGGGAGCTCTCTCTTTCTCTCTGTACCCCATCACTATACACACACTGTGCTTTGTCTTTCAAATAAATAAATAGCTTTAAAAAAACTATAGTAAAGCAAGCAGTGATTATGGGACAATATCAAGAGATCTCACAAATATATAACAGGTGCCCTGGGAAAAGAAAAGAGACAAAGTGGGAAAAGATCAACTAAAGTGTTCATGACTTAGAATTTGCCAATTTTTGAAGTATAGCATACTACAGATACTACAACCCCTGAGACCCTAGGAACCACACACACACACACACACACACACACACTATACCATACCATACCACACCTATACAACTCATTAATTAATTACTAAAGTAATCAAGAAATTCTGGTTGGTAGGGATAAGAAGAAAACACTGCACACATAGACACCAAGTACAAATTACACAAGAATTATAATCAGAAACAATGGAAGCCTGAAGAAAATGCAGTGACAATTTGAGATTCTGAGGGAAACACACATGCCCACTGTAGATTTTAATAGCTAGCAATGGAGTTTTTCAGACAAATGAACGTAGAGGGAAATTGCTACAAAAGATGCGCCTCCAAAAATGTTAAGATCATCGTCAGATAGAAGGAAAAAGATAGCTGGAAGAAATTTGGATCTACACACACACAAATGAAATGCACGAGATATGGTACAGGTGAAAGTGAATAAGGGAGCTGGAGTCGTGGCTCAGTGAGTTAAGCCACCAGCTGCAGCCCATCATCCTATGGTGGAAAGCCAGCCCAGGTCCTGGCTACTTAGCTTCTGACCCAGTTCCCTGCTAATGTGCCTGAGAAAGTGGGAGGAGATGGCTCAATTACTTGGGCCTCTGCCGCCCATGTTGGAGACCTGCGTAGTTCCTGGATCCTGGCTTCCACCTGGCTCGACCTAGCTATTGTGACCATTTAGATGAGAAAAAACAGATGGAAAGATTCTCTCTGTCTCTCTCTCTCTCAGTCTTGTCTCTCCCTCCCTCTGTTGCTCTGTCATTAAAATAAACAAATAAATAAATAAATCCTTTTTTAAAAAATGTGACTATGGACAACAACATTAGCTTACTGTTATCACTCTAAATGATAATGATTGACTGAAATCTAAAGTACTGATACTGCATTATAAGCTTTATAACAAATGGGAAGGAAAATGTATGTCAACCATAGCACATAAGAAGCAGATTATGGAAGGATGAGCTATGCATGAAGTTGTCAGGTGAAGACAACATATGAAAAAAGACGCATATTCTAGACACAAGTGTAACCCATAAAAAACTAAATCTAATGTGTAATAAATCATGAATGGAGAAAGAATCACAAGCAATTGGGTTTTGGATTCTATCTGCAAGAAAGCAGGAAAAGTGGAAAAATACAAATAAATAGAGACTATAAAACTACATTCAAAATCAATCATCAACATCACTGTAAGTATATGTAAATGGTCTAACCCCCCAAATCAGAGGTCAAAATATCATCAGGCTGAATAACAAGGAAATACTCAGATAAGTGTTTTCAACAAGGCACACCATTTAAATATAATGACAAAGCAAAGGTTAAAGGATGTAAAAATATACTACTGGGTTAATGTTGGAAACTATATTTCAGAATAAGGAAAATTACAAATGTTTGCAAAGAGGGACATTACGTATTGATGAAGTCAACTGAAAACACAGCAGTTTTTTGAAAAAAAAAATTTATTTTATTTATTTGAAAGAGTTACAAAGAGAGGTAGAGCCAAAGAGGTAGAGAGGTAGAGAGAGAGAGAGAGAGGTCCTCCATCTGCTGGTTCACTCCCCAAATGACCACAATGGCCAGAGCTGAGCTGATCTGAAGCCAGGAGCCAGGAGCCAGGAGCTTTTTCCATGTCTCCCACGAAGATGCAGGGGCCCAAGGATTTGAGCCTTCTTCTACCACTTTCCCAGGCCATAGCAAAGAGCTGAATCGGAAGTGGAGCAGCTGGGACTTGAACCGGCGCCCATATGGGATGCTGGCACTGCAGGCGGTGACTTTAATCCACTGCGCCACAGCGCCGGCCTCAACACAGCAGTTTTAAATGTATGTTCACTTACTGTGAAAGCTTCAAAACACGAAGGAGAACAGATATACATTTATATTTGGATACTTGAACAATCTTGTCTCAAGCTGATAGAAGAAGCAGTCACAGAATCAGTAAGGGTAACTTTAAACATCATCATGATACTTGTTCAAACTGACATTGAACAAAAATTATATGTTGAGTATCAGCAAACACAATTTGATCTACTGAGCCACGTTGCACACTACAAGAAATGGAAATGTGTTTGGATGGGTGCCGCAAAACCACACTGTCTTAGTTCATTTTTTGCTGCTGCAATAATATACAAATTGGGTAGTTTGTAATGAACAGCGATTGTTGGCTCATGGGTCTACAGAAGCCAGCATCTGGCATGGGCCTTCTTCCTAAGAAATCATGGTAGAAGGACCAAATACCAAAAGATATCAAGGGACAGAACTTGCAACTCTAAGCCCCTTTATAAATTACACTAATTGATTTGTAAGAATGGACCAAGATGTAAACACCTCCCCATGGGCCCCATCTACTAACAAAGTTGAATTATGGATTAAATTCTCTACACATACTTTTCTAAAGGACACATTGAAACCATAGCACCCACTGAACTATTTTTATCCTTACTAAATATAGAGGGAGTTTCTGTTTGCCATGAGGGTACAATGCGGTTTATAAAAATCTCATTGAATGTGTTGGAATAGCCATCAAAGACAAGAGATGAAGGAATAAACAAGGGTTAAACGAGAAGGAGTGAATGGGTGCAGGAGAAAACAAGGAATGTTCTCCACCTAAATGGTGTTTTTCTGACTATGAGGCGTATTTTATGTTTGAATATTAGTTCCATTGATCACTTCAACTTGTCTAGATCTACCACATTCTTCAAGTTGTGATTCAAACATTTGTGTTTTCAAGAAGACATTTGTGAACAAAAGCAAGGAAGGAACTCTGAGCTACTGAACTTCTTTTAGCACTATTGCTTAAATTGTACATTAGTTTACTGTTGGTATCAGTAATAACCTCTAAGTATAAACACCTTATAAATAGGGAATGAGAAAGAGTGCTGGAATTCCTATGTAGGCATTTTCAAAATTGTATTACTATCATTAGCCTTTTACATTGTTTTTAGTTCCTGAAATATTTAATTTGTAAATTTATTTGTTCTCTAATTCATACAGCAGTTTTCCGAAGTACAGAATAGTACAAAAGGATTCTCTGTAATGAAAACAATTATTAACTGTATAACTTAACATTGGTAATGATCTCTTCATCAAAACTACAGTTAGAAAATAGAATTTAGGCACTTTGCAAGCATTGCCTGTGATGTTAGTATTCTCTTTCAATATTTGCATATGTTATGCCTTATTAGATGCCTTTTTCATGCATTTAAACTTAACGAAGGCAGGCTCCTTTTATAAAGTTGGTTAACCTCAAGTTTCTGTTTCATTTTTGTACTCCATTTCTTTTTTTCATTATTTTTATAGATTTATTTATGTATTTGACAGGCAAAGTTACAGAGAGGCGAAAGCAGAGAGAGAGAGAGAGAAGTGTCTTTCATCTGCTGGTTCACTCTCCAAGTGGTTGCAATGGCCAGAGCTGTGCCAATCCAAAGCCAGGAGCCTGGAGCTTCTTCTGGGTCTCCCATGGGGGTGCAGGGACTGGGGCCATCTCCACTGCTTTCCCAGGCCATACTCGAGAGCTGGATCGGAAGTGCAGCAGTCAGTACTCGAACCACTACTACTGCGAGTTTTGTTTGTTATTTCTTTGTATTTTAATTTATACAGACTACACTGGTGTATATCAAGTCTACTTAGTCTTTCTTAATCTGCATCCAGCCACACTTCACATAAGCCTGGTAATCAGCAGAGCATGAAATAATACCCTGGGTACTGCAGCTGAGCCCAGCGTAAACACAAGCACCCTGACATGTCAGATAGGGTAGCAGTCAGTGTGAGGCACTGGATGTGAGAGACTCAACTGGCTGTCATGAATCCTATGCATTCCAATATTAATACATCCATCTTGCTTTAAAATCCATATCTATGTGTACAATATTTATATATGAAGTGAACATGAAAATATTGAAAATTGTTACATCTATGTGTGTTCATTGAAGTATTTTTTAAATTATTTGAACTGTTTAAAGAGAAATTGCAAACAAAACCTAGTAACTTAAATAAGTAAAATTAACATTTCTAGACAGACCTACACCCACAGATTGGGTAATATGAAGAGTATTTAGGTAAATTAAGAACAAAATTATGGGCATATTAAATGAGATATAGTAGATGAGCTACAGCAGTATTCCAACTAAACGATTGAAAGACTAAAAGAAAGCCTGGTATAAGGTAGTAGTAAAAGAAAATAACATGAAAAGCACTTCAGAGAAATAGAAAAATGTTTGGAGGACAATCTACACATTTAATAAATTAAATAATAATGATTAATATAAGTTGTACTCAGATTTGAAAACAACAATCTTCAAAATGAACAGACCAAATTGATTAATTTATGTGATTAAGAAAAGTACAGGGACTGATGCTGTGTCATAGCAGGTACAGCCAACGCCTGCAGTGCCGGCATCCCACATGGGCGCTGGTTCCAGTCCCAGCCGCTCCACTTTTGATCCAGTTCCCTGCTAATGGCTTGAGAAAAGCTGTGGAAGATGGACCAAGTGTTTGGCCTCTGTCACACACATGGAGACCTGGAAGAAGCTCCTGGTTCCTGGCTTCAGCTTGACCCAGACCTGGCTGTTGTGACCATCTAGGGGAATGAACCAGAGATCTATCTCTATTTGTCATTCTCATTCTCTCTCTCTCTCTCTCTCTCTCTCTCTCTCTCTCTCTCTCCATAACGATGTCTTTCAAGTAATTAAAAATATATTTTAAAAAGAACATAATAACATTTTTAGAAAGTCAGAAACTTTTAATTAGGTTAAGGAAATATATTCTGCACATTCACACAGGGTTGATTGAAATTTTCTATAAATACTCATACCTTCCATGATCTAAGTTTCCATTAAAATTTTGGAAATTCTTTGTCATTAATTCTTTTTTTAAAAAAATATTTATTTATTTATTTGAAAGTCAGAGTTGGCCAGTGCCATGGCTCACTTGGCTAATCCTCCGCCTGTGGCACCGGCAACCTGGGTTCTAGTCCCGGTTGGGGCACTGGATTCTGTCTCCTGGTTACTCCTCTTCCAGTCCAGCTCTCTGCTGTGGCCCAGGAGTGCAGTGGAAGATGGCCCAAGTTCTTGGGCCCTGCACCTGCATGGGAGACCAGGAGGAGGCACCTGGCTCTTGGCTTCAGATCGGCACAGTTCCCACCGTGGTGGCCATTTGGTGGGTGAACCAATGGAAGAGGAAGATCTTTCTCTCTGTCTCTCTCTCTCTCACTGTCTAACTCTGCCTGTCAAAAAAAAAAAAAAATTCAGAGTTAAACAGAAAGAGGAGAGGCAGGGAGAGAGAGAGAGAGGTCTTCCATCTGCTGGTTGACTCCGCAATTGGCCATAATAGCTAGAGCTGCATGAATCCGAAGCCAGGAGTCAGGAGCTTCCCACAGGTCTCCCAAGTGGGGTCTCCCACGTGGGTCTTGGGAGGACTGGGGCCATCTTCTACTTCTTTACCAAGCTATAGCAGAGAGCTGGATTGGAAGTGGAGCAGCCCAGTCTTGAACCAGTGCCCATATGGGATGCCAGCACTTCAGGCTAGGGTGTTAGCCCACTGCACCATAGCACCGGCCCCTGTCATTAATTCTTAAAATATTTCTTTTCTCTTCTTTTGCTCCTTTAGTTCTGGGAATCCAAGTACACAAATAAGAGATCATGTTATCTCATTCACACACATGCACACTATTTATATTAATTTTTAAATTGATAGCTGTATCTATCCCATATATGTTTGAGTTGGCTGATTGTCCCCATGCCACCTTTTACTGTACATTTCATTTCTGAAATTTGTTCATTTCTTTTTTATGGTTTATATTTTCCTGCTGAGGTTTCCCTCCTCATCACCCATTCAGTCTATCTTTTCCTATAAATCCTTTACATAACAATAGGCACTGAGCTCATTATAGATGATAAAAGGGCAATTTCATCAATAACATATAAAATAAATATGTACTCATGTGCCTATCAGAGCACCAGTATACAAGGTGACTGTTAATAGACCTGAGGAGACACTGCAGCACAGTAATAGCAGGAGGCTTCATTATCACTCTTTCAACAACAGACAAATCGCTGAAAAAATCAATAAAGAAACATTGGAGTTGAACTAACTTTAGATCAGAGGCATCAAATAAGCACTCACAGAAGCTTCCATCTAACAGAAGCAGAACACACATTCTTCTCAAGAGTGACAAGCATTATTCAAAACAGAGAATATGCTGGGCTACAAAATAACTTAATAAACGTGTGTTTGAAATCATATCAAGTTTCCTTCTTGATAATCATAGTGTAAAACTAGAAATCAATAATAGGGGGAGTTTTGGAAAAATCAGAATTATGTGGGCATTAAAAAATGTGCTCTTAAACAACCAATGGACTAAAGGAGAAAATAAAAGAGAAATAAAACTGGCCTGAGGCTAACAAGCATGGTAACACAGTATAGCAAAGTTTATGAGATGCACCAAAAAAAAAAAAAAAAAAAAAAACAGCTTAATAGGGAGCTTTACAGGGGAAACCATCTACATCAAAAAAGAGTATCAAGTAAACAACTTCAAGTTCTACTTCAAGGAACTAAAAAAAGAGCAACATGCTAAACCCAAAGCTATTAGAAGGAAGAAAATTCAAAAGATCAAAGCAGAAATAAAAAAATGAGAACAAAAGTAATGATAGGAAATATTTTTCAAAAATTAGAATCTTTTAGAAGATGAATAAAATGGACTGTCACTTAACGAGTCTAAAAACAAAAAGAAGGCAGAAATAGAATCAGAAGTGGAAGAGGAGACATTACAACTGACAGCTAAGAATACAAAGGGTCATAGGAGAGTACTATGGGAAACTTAGAACAAATGGATAAATTCCTTTAAATATGCAATCTATCAAGAATAAATAATGAAAAAAGAAATTTTGACAAAGAATAAAAAGAATGAATCAGAAATAAAATCCCATCAAAGAAAAGCTCAGTACCAGTTGGCTTCACTACTGAAATCTAGCAAACACTTAAAAATACCAATTCTTCCCAAATTTTTCCAAAAAATGTTCTGATTATTGGGGAATGCAACATTATAACCTGACAAAGAAAAATTAGTACTCAAAGAGTAAATTGAGGAAAAGAGATTAAGAGTGAATGCCTACGTGTTGTGGTTTCCTTCTGGATAGGTCTCATGGGACTTTATCAAAAAACTAATAAGAGGAGACGTGTCATGGTGCAGTGGGTTAAGCCACCACCTATGACACCCACATACCATATAAGCTGCTCCACTTCCTATCCAGCTCCCTGCTCATGTGCCTTGGAAAGCAGTGGAAGATGGCCCAATCACTTCGGCCCCTGGCATGGAGGATCCAGATGGGGTTCCAAGCTCCTGGCTTTGATCTCATCCAGCTCTGCTGTTGTGACCATTTGAGGAGTGAGCTGGTGGCTGGAGGTTGACTCTGTAATGCTGCCTTTCACAGGCATCAATAAATCCTTTAAAAAACTATGATAATTCTCAAGGAGATGCATGTAAAACATACTCTCCTATGACATAACTGTTCAACTGCTCCAAGAACTACAAACCTGTAAATTAATATGTATCTTAGATTTGAACTTCTAATCAAAGAAACCGAATGAATCTATTTCATAATTCAGAATATACCAAAAAAGTAAGAAAAACAAAAGACAAATAATCACTCTCCAAGATCAAATACTAGAAAGGGGCACCCAGAGAGCAAATAGAGGCTAACAGGTCATTCAGAGGTGTAGAAGATTAGATTCAGAGAAATAAGTATTAAATGTAACAAAATGAATGTATCTATGCTCAGTAAAATACTCAATCTACAAATTAAATGGGGTCAATGTGCCCCAGGCTTTTAATGAATGCATGTACCACCATTGAATTGTCCTAATGAAATTGCAGTCAAGGATAATGTGAAAAAAATTACACATTTCAGATAGAAAGTGTAGGTGTCTCATTGTAGGTTAGTGTTGAACTTAGCATCAATTTTACATCAATAATTAAAATGAGACAAATTATATACTATATCCAAATATAACCCAAATCTACTTAATTAAATTTAACAATCATTTATAGAAACATCTCTGAATAAGAATAGAAGAAAACTAATAAAATAGTGGAGCCTTCAAGCCAATAGTGAAATGCTGAAATAATTGTCAGCCAATGGTCACTGTCACCATTAAGTAGGATGTGTTGATCAGAGGCAGGGTTCTCTTTTTAGAAGCAGAAGATAGCATCAGTATTACACCAATATGAGGTGTGCATTTGGCCTAGTGGTTGTTAGGACACCCACATCCCACATCTGAGTACCTGAGTTTGTGTCCCAGCTTTAATTCTGACCAGTTCCCGGTAATACATACCCTGGGAGGCAGTGATGTAACTGATTGTGTCCCTACTACTCAGGTGGGAAATCTGGATTGCGTTCCGAGCTCCTGTCTTAGCCTGCCTGACCCCAGTTGTTGCAGGCATTTAGGGATGTTCTCAGAGGAAGAGAATGCAGAATAAACAGTTGAGTATGCATATTTACTAAAGACTATTTAGCTTGTGAAAATTGTGCTTATTCATTAATTTTGTTTATTTGAAAAGAGGGATGGAGAGAGAGGGGGAGAGGAGAGGGAAGAGAAGCGAGAAGAGTGGTGAGAGACCACAGGAGAGAGGAGAGAGGAAAGAAGAGAGAGTTGCCTTTCCTGGCTCACTCTCCAAAGGCCCATGAACAGCTAGGGCTAGGGCTGAAGGCAGGGACCCATTTCTCCAGCCGTCTACACTACCTCCCATAACGTCTATTAGCAGGAAGCTGGGATTGGGAGTAGAGCTGGGACTGGAACTCAGGCACTGGGATGTGGACATCCCAGGTCTTGTCTTACCAAGTTTGCAAAACACAAGTTCCTAGGTTTGTGCTTCATCCCTTATCGTGGCATAAATTTCACACATTTTCAGACATTCTTTATAATTTACAGTGTAGGTTTGTTTTGTTACCATTTCTTCATTTGCTTTATTATATTTCCCTTATAATTTTGCATATCAAATTTGAGAAACCCAAAAAGAAATTATCATGAGGTCCTATGATTTTATTTTGAAGTTAATTCTAGCTTAGATATATTTTAAGATTTAAAAAATGATGTAGTTCTTTTAGTTATGTATTATCTGGCTCATTTGATTGCTTGATTAATAAGAAATAAGTGGTATATTAAGCATTATGATTTTAGTCACTTCTGTTTAATATTGAATGCCAAGTACCTAGGGAACATTCAAGAGATATGTATTTAAATTTAAGTTCTGCAAGTTGGGCATGTTATATGAGTATCTGAAGATATTTTTAAATTGAAAGACTATAAAAAGTAAAATGCCATCATAATATCTGAAAAAGATACTGTAAGGGATAAAGAAGAACATTTTATATTAATGAACTCAATGTATCAAAAATACTGTAACTCTATTATACTTATTTAACAATGGTTCAAAAATGCAAATAAAAAACTAACAGAAATGAAAAAGAAATAGACAAATATCAATAACAGTTGGTGATTTAATGCTTTCCTTTAAGTAACTGGCATAATAGTTAAACAGGAAAGTACTAGGAATTCAAATATTTAAACAATAGTATCAGCTGACTTTTGCTAATGCATAACTCTTCAATTGTTAGATCCACATAGCACCTGGTTGCCAATTCCGTTACTCCTATTCCGAGCTCCAGGAGTTCCTGGAAAGTTGAAATCATCTTTATCACACATGCTCAGAATCCACATGCTCTATCTCAGCTGACACTTCAGTGCTCTTTGTAAATATGCGTACTCAGCTGTTTACTCTGCATTCTCTTCCTCAGAGAGCATCCCTAAATGTTGTCTATGCAACCTGAGCTAGAACTTTGCAAGACTGTGTTTCAATATCTAATGTAAATACTGAGGGAAGACACTATGTACCTCCTCAAATTAAAAGCTTAGCCACCTTTGCTTCTGATTTTTATCAGAAAAAGAACTTTTTCCAACCATTCCTGTTCTTGCTTCCTACATTTTACCTCATCAAACATTCACCCACATATTCTATCCCTTATGTTTTGATTGCTATGTACAAAATTATCTTAACTAATAAAATCACTTTCTGAAATTTGCTGTTATTCTTAATTTCTTTAAGTTAGCCACAGTTTTTTCCCAAATGATCTCTATTTCTTAACCGCACACTTTTTTATTCCATTAATAAATTTTGTGACTCCTTTCTAATAAATCAACAATTATTTCACAATCTGTACTACAAGCTCTTTTTCTCAGTTCACATTTTATACTCCTTTAATAGGATCTGTGGTAATCATGAAATTCCCTTCCCAAGGTAGGTACAATATGACTTTTTTGTGTGGTTTGTTGACCACACTTTCTCTCTCTCTCTTTGGAAGCTATAAATTCCTCTCCCATTTTCTTAACATAAAGTACTCATCAAAATGATTCTTAGAATCATTCTTCTATTTTAAGTCACCATACACCAACTTTTAGCCAATCTCTGTAATCTATGTATGAATTTGTAAATGCATATTGAATATTTCCATGGATACTTCATCCATGTTCCAAATTTTAGTATTTCATAGGCAAACTAACTTTTTCTCTATTTTTACTGTCAATTTCTCTGTCCTCACTAAATACAATGTCTCTTTTCTAAAATGATCTCTTTTATTGAAAACCAAGTGACAGAGAGAAAGAGAGGAAAGAGAAGGAGAGAAAGTGATTTTCCATTCATTGGTCCCCTTCCCAAATGGAAAACTTGAAGGAGGGGAGCAGGCCAAAGCCAGAAGCCAGGAACTCCATCCTAGTCTCACACATGCTGGCATGAGCTCTAGCACTTGTGCCATCATCTGCTGCCTTCCCAGGCATGTTAACAAGAAGTTGGATCTGCAGCTGAGCAGCTGAGATCCAAAGCTGTGCTCCACTAGGGTATTCCAGCATCACAAACAGCAGCTTAGCCCTCTACCCTGCCTTTCATGAGGTCACAACCTTTAATATCTTAAGGCTGCCCTTAACCATGTGTCTCTCCCCTAGCTCTCACCTGTAAGTCCAAATTACTTTAATTCGAACATCTCTTTCTCTCTTAAACAACCATGAAGACCTGTAGTGGCCTTCTTCCTAAGCAGAAATGCCTCAGATTTTATTAAGGCCTTACAAATAACATTTCATTACATTCCTTCAGGACACTGATTTATCCCCCTTTGTCTTGGCCTTCTGTGCTGGCTCATACTCATCTCTCTAAATGAGTATTTTTGTTATTTTTGCTTGTTGAAATCTACTCATTTCTTGGAGTTGCCTTTAAGAACTATCTTCCCTTAGGATCCTTTCTAATCATTTCTCATGAGTGTGACCTGTCACTCTTTCCCATAATATCTGTGCTCTTATTTAATGATCTGCTCAGCTATATATTCTTCTAAAAATAGTTATTTACTGGCCAGCACTGTGGCTCACTAGGCTAATCCTCCACCTGCGGCGCCGGCACACCGGGTTCTAGTCCAGGCTGGGGAGCCGGATTCTGTCCTGGTTGCTCCTCTTCCAGTCCAGCTCTCTGCTGTGGCCCGGGAAGGCAGTGGAGGATGGCCCAAGTCCTTGGGCCCTGCACCCGCATGGGAGACCGGGAGGAGACACCTGGCTCCTGGCTTCGAATTGGCACAGCATGCCGGCCATAGCAGCCACTTGGGGGGTGAACCAATGGAAAAGGAAGACCTTTCTCTCTGCCTCTCCTCTCTCTAGCTCTGCCTGTCAAAAAATATATAGTATTTACTTATTTATTTGAAAGGCAGACTTACAGAGAGAGGGAGAGACAGAGAGATAGATGGATCTTCCATTTTCTAGTTCACTCTCCAAAGAGACATAATAGCCAATACTGGATCAGGCTGCAGTCAGGAGACTGGAACTCCATCCTGGTTTCCCTTGTGGGTGGCAAGGACACATGGGTGTCTTGGGTGCTTGGGTGCCTTAGGTGTTTTTGTGCCATGTGGTTGGTAGTGGACCATCCTCCACTGATCTCCCAGGTGCATTAACAGGGAGCTGGATTGGAAGTGGAACAGGTAAGACACATCCGGGGCCCATATTGGGATGCTGGCATTGCAGGTGGTAGCTTAACTCTGTGCCACAATGTTGGCCGGCCTATATATCCCATTTCTTTTCTTTTATTTTCAGATTTATTTATTTGAAAGGCAGAGTTGGAGAGAGAGCAGGAGAGAGAAAAAGAGAGAGAGAGAGAATCAAGCGAGAGAGATCTTCCATCCACTGGTTCACTCCCCAAATGCTCCCAAATGGTCATAATGACCAGGACTGGTCCAGGCAAAAGCTAGGAGCCTGGAATTTCTGCTGGGTCTCCCACATGGGTGCAGGGACCCAAGCACTTGGGCCATCTTCCACTGCTTTCCCAGGCCATTTTTGGGAAACTGGATCAGAAGTGGAGCAGCCGGGTCTCAGACTGGTGCCCATATTGGATGTTGGTGCTGTAGAGGGCCGTTTAACCTGCCCCACTATATATTTTATAAATAACAAACATTGGATTTCCAGAGATAGCATTGCAAGAGGACATTTGTTATAAAATTTTCCTTATCCAGCTTACCTTTTCCATTGCAACCGTCTTTGAGTTAACCATTGCAGTCCTGAAAGTACTTTTGTGTGTGTATTTATTTTAAATTCTTGCTTTCATGTGAAAGTGTGATTAGAAAAAGAGAAGTCATCTCTGCGTCTGAGAGGAGCCTGGTGCTGTCAGTTAGTGCTGTGTTCTTGGTTTCAGCTGAACATTAACAATTTCACAGAACATCAGCCTTAGTCAAGGTCTCTCTGTGATGGTGATGGATCAAGACAAAGACAAGGCCACTCCATAATCACACCTTAACACAGACAGACCATGAATATTGTCCAAAAGGAAGAAAAATGGACAAGCATCTCCCTTAGTTAATATGATGACTTTTTTTTAGAATTAAAGTTTCAATCTCCTTTTTCATAAATTTAGTAGCAAGATAATAGTAAGATTTATTAAGACACCAATCATAAAATTACCCCAGGCTTTGAACAGCATACAAGCATAGTAAAGACTTGCTTCCTTAAATGCTCTCTAAAAAAGCACCCAATACAAGCTCAAATCCTTTATAGTTCTTCCTAATACTCTCTCTCTCTTTTTTAAATATTTATTTATTTATTTGAAAGTCAGAGTTAAACAGAGAGAGGAGAGGCAGAGAGAGAGAGAGGTCTTCCATCTGCTGGTTGACTCCCCAATTGGCCACAATATCCAGAGCTGCACTGATCCGAAGCCAGGAGCCAGGTTCTTCCCCCTGGTCTCCCATGGGGTGCAGTGCCCAAGCACCTGGGCCATCCTCCACTGCCTTCCCAGGCCACAGCAGAGAGCTGGACTGGAAGAGGAGCAACCGGGATAGAATCCGGTGCCCCAACTGGGACTAGAACCCGGTGTGCCGGCGCTGCAGGTGGAGGATTAGCCTAGTGAGCCGCGGCACCGGCCAAGTCCTCATAATGTTGTTCAACTCTGAGAACTCTCCCAATCCTTGTTAAACACAGGCCTTATGAGGTGCTCCAAGTCAACACATTATGGCTTGTCTTCTTCTGTACCCAACTCTTGATCAACCAGCCCCAAGAGTACACTTCTGCTTTTTCCTCAGGTCAATCTTTTCTGTACACCGTCCTTTGTTCTGTTTCAGGGCCCCTTGTGTGGCCAGAATGATGTGGAATGGCGATATT